>NW_020897725.1:2695203-2743070 GCF_003984885.1 Neopelma chrysocephalum
ATCAGAGATACTATTAGAAGCACATACAACGAAAGAAATTCAAGCCAGAAATACCCAGAAGCTTATTTCCTTCGTGATTCACAGAGCATATTGCAAAACTGCAGCGAGTTGGCATAAATTTGTCAACCTAAGCTCTGGTAGGAAATGTCCGATAGTAGGAGATCACCCTTAGGAGAGTAGAAGCAAAATGAAGTAATATAAAAGGCAGGTGGTGAGAGGCAGCAGAAAGAGTTGCTGTCAATAATCAATTTGGTCTCTTAATATTCTTTCAAAATTATCTTCTTTCTTTCTCTCTCTCTTGCTTACTACACCATCACATACCCTTCAAGTCCCTCCTTAAATTGCATCCTGAGCACTGTTCCCTGTTTGTCAGATCTTTGCCCCAGCACAATCAGCCCCAGGGAGGAACACCCCCACTGCTCGAACTGGGGCTGCAGGAACAAAGATACGCTGGAGTAACTCCCTGTTTCTTTCCTATTGGATAAAACATTAAATCCTAAATTGCAAAAAAATTAAACAATGCCTTATAGCACATGACATCACTGCATTTAATCATCTTCAACATTCTTGCACGTTCACTCAGGACTTAAAAAGGAGAATTCACTTCTGATAACAGGATTTACTTCTGATAACAGGATCCTTAAAGTTTCTTCTATACATTTATGTTGTTAAAAAGGAACACATTTCCAGCACCATTTCTTAAGATATTCTTAACACAATTTAGCAAAAGCTCTGTAATCCAATACTTATGAAATGAACTGTCAGGCATAAAGTATGCCAGAATCTCTTAAGTCCACACACAGCAGGATGCAAACCTAGTAGCAACTGTACTGAATTACAACCAATAGGAGAAGTCACAGGTCACCGAAGCCACACAGAGTCCTGCTACAGCCAACAATGAAACTTAATGTACTTTCCATGTCCAGAACCATCCGCTATAGAGCTTCTGTAAAACAGATTAATGATAATAGCGGCAGAAACTAGAAAAAAAAAATGCAAGAAATGGAAGCCCAGCCAATATTCCATTTGTAATTTGTCACACTATCACACAATAAGACTTCAGCATGAATGTGTTGTCAATTTGCAATTCAAATAAGCTTCCTTGAATTTTTAAAAGAATGGACTGTACACATCAGCCAGTATGACACAAAAATGTCCTGTCAGGTTAATTTTAAATGCACCTTTTATTTGTTACTGTTATCTAATCACTATAATTATTTCTGATTTTTAAAAGAGGCGTAAATTATTAAATAAAATGCAACTCCTGATCCCAAACTGGAATGGGACTTGTTTCTGTAAATCTAACAGTATTCCCTAATTTTCCCTAATTTACAATGTTTTGACTTCACACTCACTAGTTAAATGCTAATTTTTTTATATTTTTTTCCTGGTAAAAAACCCCTAAGATATAACTAGCAAAAGGAGCACATTTGGTTAGAGCTTTACATAGGGGTCTATTAAGGAAACAACAGATTTGTTTCATTTACTTCAAACACCTATTGATCAGGCAACCATTAGGAAAAAAAGTAAATGTTTCTTTTCATAAAAATTGTTTACCTATAGTTGAAATTCCTCCTGTCCGTGGAATTCAGCAGATGGACTATCAGGGGGATGCATTTGGCCTACTGCAGACTGTTTCTGTTGGAAGGTGCAGTGCTTTGATGATGCAGAAAATAAAGTCCATGCTGTTTCTATGTTCTATTAAAAGGAAAGCCATTAAGACGGTAGTCAAGTGGTCAAGGCCTAAAATTAGACTTGCCACAAATGCCAGTGTCAAAAAATAGTATTTAAACTGTCATTTCATAAAATAAAAGTTACTCTGAGTATCTGGGAAAAATAAAAAGCAAAAGGCCATAAAGCCAAAAAATCCTTTCAGTACCCAAACACATCACTAGTTTTAACCACGAGAAGTCAGTGGCTCCAGCCATTCACTTACAGTTAAGCATCTCTCCCTCCACCAGCTCAGGGTTTACCTCCATAGGATTCTGTTACTGGGAAGACTTCACATCCTGAGTTGTGCTGCAATCAGGGCTGATAAGATCTAAAGCTGCAAAGGACAACCCATGCAGCACTGTAAAAATTCAAATTGAGTTGTATCACCATGAGAAGCTCCAGTCATACTTTTCATAAATGAATTCAGCTTTAAAAGTTTCTCCTTCTTTCCTTGCCATATAAAGCTTTGACTGACCTTTTTCTTCTATACTCCATAGCCTGCTGCTCCCCAGTTATCATCAATTAGGTGTTAGGGCTATGCTCCACCTGCATCACCAAAACAATCTTTCTTCAAAATAATCAAAGGACTGATGCTGGGAGTTCTCCAGGCAGAGACAGACGAGGAAGATTAGAGGGAGGTCTATTTTTTTCCCAGATCATTTCAAGGATCCAATTCATAACAAAGCCTCAAAAACCACTGAGTTGCCACAATAGAGGACAGGCAGGGATGTGGAGTAAGTGCTTGGGATGGGAGTGTCTTCAGGTGGCTTCAGTGTCATGGAAAACACTAAAAGATCAGGTGGATAGTTCCACCACAAGTTAAATAGTTAATACAACATATAATCAGGTTCACTCACAGCATCTGCTAGGAAAAACAGAAGCAGTTCATGTCGTTTTTAGAGCAACCTCATGTACAAGAGTATCTTCTATGAGGGTTAACTGCAAACATCACACTACTTACCTGGGAAAGGGGTTCATTTCACTTATTTGTGTATCATACCCTCAGTCATGCATGCTATTTAGAGAAAGACATTATTTTTCAGTGTCTTTAGGCGAGGCTGCCTACAAAGGGACACAGCAAGGCATTAAAAACCAGGCGGATCAGCTGGCAGTAAGATGAACAACATGTAGTAATTCATTAGCCTATTTAAACTCAAAGTTGTTTTACTCCAAATCAAATTTCTCATTACTTTGATCCTTCTTTTGAAACAAGTTGTTTTTTTTAACCTTCATTTCATCATAGATTTATATTTGTATACAGCTTACAGCAGGAAAAACCTCTGAGTCTGTTGTATGCAACCCCTGAATAGAAACAGAGAACATTTACACAGGGGGAAAAAAGTTTTATTTAATGAAAGTGTAGATTACATACACAGTGAATATCCTATATATTTTCCAAGACAGGATTAGTAATTAGGAACTCTGAAGTATTACTGCCAGTTCTGATCCTGATTATATTCTGTATACGTTAGCAGGTCACATAACCTTTCTATCTATGATTATAAAATGAGGATATTACTTATCAGCCTCACAGTGATGTTGTGAGGATTAGTTAGAGCTAGAAAAAGGACATACAGTGCTTTACTAAGTAAAATCCATCAAAAACATATGCAGAGTAAATGACACTATGTAATTTGACCTGGAATTTAATTCAATTATAGTCTATGATAGTCAAATTCTTTTGGATAAACAAAAGTCAACTTATATTTCAACCAAAATGGGAACTAAACCTAAAATGGATTTTTAGTTGAGCTTCAAAAAGAAGCAGTTATTTTTAAGGGTTGTTCCTATTATCTCTGTCTTTCTCTCTAATTTCTGGTTTTAACTTGTGGTCTTAAGGAGCAGCTCTAATACCCTGTAGGAAAGCTTGTTCTTGCAGTTATTTCTGGCACACCCTGCAGGTTCAAGAGAGGTTTGGGTAGCTTAGCTAAGTATCTCAACTTTGCAATACTTCTGCAAACCAAGCCTGTGGCCTTTACCAATTCCTTACTGTAATGTTTTTATGCTCTCTGGTGCACGAGGTTTGTATAGAAGAAAATCTTCATATCATTTGAAAATGTTAAAGGCAAAGTGAGTACAAGAAAATGAGAAGTGCAATTCCCTGGGATGACATTCAAGTGGAGACTGAAAGGGTTGAGTTCTTAATCCTAAAATTAGGCTTGTAGTATCTCCAGTGCATACATACAGTTTTTCAAACACACTAATGTAGCAGATGAAGGGCAGTGTTATTATTTCAAGGCTACAGAGTTTATCACTATCCAGTGAAATAAACAGGTTAGCTTATTTACTGGTCCAACTTATGTTTTCTGCAATGCTTTTACTCGAAGGCTTCTTTGAGGCAGTGAGATATTCACAGAGAAACTGACATTCAGGCTTGTTAACTACAGCAGCTTTGCTCCCTAATCAGGGAGATCTGAGTGATCTGAGAATCACTCTTTTCATAGTTCTGAGTCAGAATTAAAGTGAGATTTGTGCTGCTTCTGTAACTAGGGACAGTTCTTATTCTTCAAGCAATTTAATTTAATGCTGTCACTGCAAAGAAGAAACATGCCCTTCCCCCCTCTCTTTTTTATCAGGTTTTAGCAACACCTTCTCTGAACCACAATTTTAAAAATTTTAGCTGCTTGTTACAAACAGAAGTCTTCTAAACAAACTAGATTTTCATGTGTGGCCCATTTTACTAACACAGTCTACAGCTGGAATTTTTGATCCTTTGCAGGTAAGTATGCCGTCAACTTCAGTGGAACTATTGTCCCCCTTCATCACTGCACTCAGTAAAACAGCAGTTAATTTTCCTTTTATGTAGTTTTCTATCATAACTATCATACATCAGTATGAAAATAAAAACCAATACTTTTTTCAATTACATACTTAGTTCCTCCAGCAACTTATCCGAAGTTTGGTTCTCATAGAAGTCAGTAGGACCTCACAGATGAAGAGGTCATGCAGTTAATTCACATAAGAGGACTAACTGTGCTATTTGCAGTTCCAACTTGGGCAACCTGAGGAATATGTTTTTATGAGCTGTGTTTCCCAAATGATGGCATATTGAAAGGTAACCATGCTCAGTGAAAGATGTAGTTATTGACTGAAAGACTAATTTGATTACCCAGTGCAAAAACCAGACAAATGTAAAAACACCTAAATCCACAGAAAAGGAGAAGAAAATTCGTGTTCGTATATACTGCAAACGTCTCCAAACTAAATCTATTGCAATGTGCAGTATAAACATGACTTGTATTAATAACCTATTTTCGAGTTATCTTTTTGGTTAAATATAAGTTTTTATATTTAATGTATTTGATCACTCACTTTGCTGCTCCATTCTTCTTTCTCTTCCTCTGTTGGAAGATTACAGTTTGGCCTTCTGGGATTTAGTCTGAACGTGTCAGAATTATTCAGTTCCTTCCTGCTAATGCCTCTTAACATGTTACTCTTCTTTCTAACTCCACAGTCTTCACCTATTTGCCATATTCTTGATCCCCCATTTCCCCCATCCCTCCTCACTACACTTCTGTTTCCTTTCTTATCAACTGTATCTATTTACATGCTGGGTTTGAAATTTTCCGGAGGGCTGAATGAACTGTTTGCTATGTTGCTCTGATTATGAAGTACAACAGACAACAATACTAATAAAGCTAAGATAGGGTAATTCAAATCTGTTGAAGAAAAACTAACAACAACAGAACACAATGGAATAATCATTCCCTTAACTCAGTGATTTCCCTGCAGCAGAAAAAGGCTTTCTGGATTACATACAGAATAACCTTGGCACAGCTTCATATAAGCGCTGGGGCCTACTAAGGAAATGTTTGATATAATGCCAGCAATGGGCAATAAAACTGAAGTAAATCAGACACTAAATGGGCAGGACACAGCTTTCTGTTAAGGCTGCACAGCACCTAGAGCATGCTCATCATTACCAGATTTTTTTTTTTTCTTTTTAGATTTCTTAAAAAAGTGTTAAATATACTCAAAGGCAGATTCCTTTTTCATTAAGATGTAGTTTGCCTCTTTCTGATCTAAAGTCACTGTTTAAAAATACAAAGTAACAAGTCCTTCTTTACCAGTGATATAATAGAATGCATTAATTATTGCTCTTACCTAATAATTAATTTTATGCAAAACCAAGACAATGCATCTTTTGTTTATAATCTTGGACTTCAATGATGGTTTCAATTAGAGTCTTTTGTTTATACACATATGGACTTCTGAGATTTATTTGCTACAATTATAATATTGTGTAGTGTATTCATAGTAATCTGAATTCCAAGGGCCAGATTCAGGTTGCAGGTGAGTATAAATCTAATTTGTTCTGATTCTGACATGCACACTACCAGGGCAAAGAACAGAGTGGGCTTAACTCCATGAAGTTAAACCCCTGAAAATATCAGATCGTTTAGGCTAGATTGCTGTATAAAGTGAGGGATTACATTTCACATAATGATCTCTGTAGTGAGTCCAATACCTTGTATTTGACAGAATTCTCACAGAAAGGCATTCAGTCTTCATCTCACGTATCAAAAAATGGACACTCACCTTCCCATTCCAACAGCACTTTTTTCAATTGCCAGCAGTCATCACTATTTAAGCTTATACTATACTTCTCATTTGAATGCATTTAATTTTGACTTTCAACACTACTGGATGTTTTTCTAACTTTCAGAACAGGCAGAGCAGAGTTGCTATTAGTATCCAGTATTTGTTTCCTGTGAAGTTATTTAATGAATCAATTCAGCTTTCAGTTTCCTTGTTGTTAATGAAAGCAGATAATGCTCTAAAATGTCTGTTCCTCTCTGTAAGACACTTGCTTCACTGACTTATTATCTGACTCTTTCCTGCTTGTCCCTTCATCTTTATTTATTTTTAAAATTTATTTATTAGAAATATTAGCAATTCTCCAGCTAACAAAACATAATGCAATGGAGCAGAGCCAGGTCTGGATTTGGATTTCAAGCTATTTGTGATCAAACATATGAAGACATATTGTAGAGTCAGCTAATTGCATTTCAATTTATTTCCATTACAGTAATTTTGTCCTCTAAAAGGGATGCAGAGAAAGCTGGATTATTTTTACACTGTTAAGTAAGACAAGTGGAAACAGTTTTTAGAGAAGAGATGAGGCCACCGCGCACAAATGACAACGGATCTTTGTGTTTCAAAGGTGTTGCTGAATATTTTACTCCCCATGGACCGTTCATGTTGTTGAGCCCATGGATCAAGCAGAGAACATGGTCCTAAATGCTATCAGAGGAAGCCAGCAAGATAAATGCCATTTACCTTTTTCATTGGTCATGCTGGGCATGGCCTATTATCTTTAAATGGACTGAGCAGTTACCGTAGAGAAAAGAACTATAATACTATCTCTACCCAGGCTTGTTATAGTCTCCAGGGCAAAGACTGTGAGACACTGCTGATAAACAAAGCAACTGCAAAAGCTAATGTTGCTCCTCTATAGACAAGACAGAAGAGGCAAATATTTAAAAGTGGTTCTTCATAAATTAGGATCATCCCTATCCCCAGTAAGAAGGAAATTTTTCAGGCAAGTAAACTCTGCCCTAGTAACACACGTTCAGGACGTTTTTTCAGACTTAACACAAATTAAGGTCAGTGACTTTAATCCCTTCCATTGTGATTGCTTTGTGCACTAGGAATGCAATAGGATAGAACAGGCTAATGAATGAAGAACTCATTCAGCTGCAACTTAGATTCATTCATCTCATCCTGAAAAATCTACCTACTTGCTTATGCTCATCTATAAGCACCCCATATCATACTTGTTTCTCTCTTTTATATTTCCCTCTTTCAGGTCTTTCCTTCCATTCAGTGTAACTAGTCTAGTTCATCAGCTGCTTTAATCAATTTGATTCAATTAATCTCAATCAGCCCCCACCTCCCATCCCGCCACTGCTGGCAGTGCCCTCTTCTCCCTGCCACTGAATCATGTGCTGGGAAATAAGCTGGTAGGACTCTGTATCTTGCCATTGGTATTGAGGTACTGCTCAGCTGCTTTCAGCTCTTCCTCCATGATATCTCCATTTTTTAATTTCAATCCTTTCTTTTCATTTACACTGTTTAAAACTCATTCAGATACATACCAATGTCTTTTGCTTTGTAAGAACAACGTCACACACCCCATATCTTATCTACTCAAAACATATGTGCCAAAGAATACTGTCTCGTTCATCATTCTGACCACCTCAGGTTTCCTTCTCCGAGTGCTTCCCACCTACTCCTCCTCTAACACACAAAACCTAAAATCTCTTTTGAGAAGGAAAATCCTTTTCCTTTCAGAGACCAGAATTGAACACCTTTGTGCTGATCACATATTTTCTTAAGTTATAAAGTCTTAAATTAGAATGAAACCTCCTCTGAGAAGGTCTTATTATGTACTGCGGTGTACAAAGTTTCTAAACTGAATTGCATCTTCTGGAAGCCACTGCAAATCCAACTGCCCTTACATAACAACAGGTAAAGATGACAGCTTGTATTTTGTTGTGACTGTGGGGATGAATCCACCTGTGCCAATGCAGACAGGCAAATGTCCCCAGCCTGCAATGGGTCAGGTGGGAAGGCAGGAGGCTTGGACTTCCCTCTGTTCCACTGAATGGGGAGCTACAATCCCCCTTTCGTTTCACTTTCTTACTGTCTCTACCTTCCACTGGACCTTTACAAACTGAGGAAGACCGGAATTTTCCAAATGTCATAACTAGAAAATGCCAATTCACAGTAATCAAAATTTCCCATGAAAGTGTACCGGTTTGAGGACTACATTCATTGGGGTCAGGATGTAGCTTCCACATGAGAGAGCCAGAAGAGCTCCATATGGCAGGAGGTGTCCTCAGTCACGACTGCTGGATGTTTGAATCCTTGCTCTTGTCCTGCCATATGACTTCCACAATCCAGGTGAAGTACTTTACTTATTCAGAGAGCTATTTCTCACAATATATAAATAAAGGTAAATACGTAGGTTTTATTCTAATATAGGGGAAAAAGAAGTGAATCCTCCATTTTTTTTCATGTAGTCGTTTGTTTTAAACATCTATGACTTTGCTGTGACTCTGCAAACCCTCAAAATAGATATGGCACCATCTGGGTGAGAAAATAAGAGTGGGGAGAAAGAAGCCTTTTATGCTTATTCTTCATACAGCTTTAAGAAAAATTCATGGTATCTTTTTTCAGTTTTCTATTGCAGATTTGCAAAGGTGTCAACAGCATTTGGCAAAGTTGTTTCCAGACGTTTGCATCACGGAACAAGCGCTAGTGGTTTGTCTCAGATGCAGGATACCCACTACATTCCCCTTGGCCGCATTTCCCAGGTTTCATAGGTATTCCCTCCACTCTACAACAGCACACTGCTAGCTGTGTACTGACCCATGGCAAATTTAATCACAAGAGTTTTACAATATTTGAGCCTAAGGATTACTCACAAACTTTGCATTATCATATGCTTCAGTAAACCAATTTGAAAAACACTGCTTAAGGAATGTCTTTATTCTCACTTGGGCACTCTGGCTTACATGCTTAACATAAAATACAGTTCTGCAAGTAAGCTACCCTGAAGTCTTTGGAAAGAAATAAATATGTTTCTTTCTTGTGTTGACAATGGGAATAGCTCACTGCATTCAGTTGCCAATTGAGCAACCAAGTACTGATTCATTTCCCGAGACAGATTATATTATGATCAACAAAATCGTCAATCTGAAAGAAACTGTAGTTCAAAAGTCACAGGCCTCCCTCTAGTCTGGAGACCTGAGTCTGAAATAAGTGGTTATGATACTTACATTTAGAAGTCTGATCCTTCTAAGTCACCTTTGAAAGCTGATTACTTGATTATTGATCTCCATTTTTATGAGACACCACAACTTCTTTGTTGTTGATGCAAAACTCATTGTTAAGTTACTGACAAGTGGCACTGAGCTACAAAAGTGTTATATTAATACAGACTATGCTGATTAATATGATTTTAAAAATTGATTCAATGGCACTCCAATTTAAAACTGAGAGAGAGATGACAAGGAACATACAGAAAGGCAGAACATAACTTTTGGTCCTTCCAGCAGATCTGCAGTTTACAAAATGGCAGTGCTCAGAATTCCTACATGTCTTACGTTGTATTTAATAGGCCCCTTTGAAGAGTATCTCTCTTCCAGTTTTAGGTAATTTATGGTTTAAAAGTTATGAAGGTTTTATTACATTATGATGGCAGCAGACCCTGAAAAACTCCAGTGTAACTGCTTTTCAGCCCCTGACTCAGGTTCTATGGAGTTTTTCTGTGTCATAGGTTTGGATAACCAAATTAAACCATATCAGCTTTTCCTGGAGAGAAAAAAAAATTGTAGAAATGAGCCATTATAGGGAAATGAAATGGTTCCCAGAGGCAAAAAACTGGCATTGTCCACAAGGGCTTTTCCATACCGTCTCAAGTCAAAGGGATCTCAAAAGACACCAACCACCTTTGCAGGAGCAAAGTCCTCCAAACTTCAGTAGGTCTCTAGGGCACACGAAGAGTAGAAGCTTTATGATAAAAATATCTGGTTTTGCCAATGCTTTTCTGATATCCCCCAATGTCCATGATGTAACAGCTTTCCATGAGAAAGGAGGCTGTCACTAGTGTTTTTCTGAGGCTATGCTGTGAGCCACTGCAAAGGAGATTTGGGGGTGCAGATTAACAATTTTAATGATTGAAGGTTGTCACATTGATATTGCTTGACTCTATAGGAGTCCATTCTGTGTTAACCACCCCTAATGAAATGTCACAGCAGGAAGATTTTGGAGATGGCTAGAGTGAAGAGGACAGTTCTAGAGCAGGAAAGCATTAACTTGACCCAGTGGGAAGATACAGGGCATGGGTAGAGGGGATCACATGGGTTTCTAGCTGAATTCAGCTGTACAGCTGAATTTATCAAAATAACATATGCTAAAACATGTGATAAAAATCATTTACAGATAACCTGAAAGAACAAAACCAAATTATTCATCAGGAAACTTGCCACATCCTCAGTTTTCTGTTATACAACAGGCTTTCATAATCAATTTCACAGCATTTGTTTTAGTTACATTGTTCCTATCTACACTTATTTCTAACTTGTGTGGGTTTATTTTATTACTCTGAGTGTCAGAGAAAACTGAGTTTCTCATGTTATTCATAATGTGGAAGAATCTACAAGACTATCTTCAGCTCAAGCCCCCAAAAGCTCCTAATTCCATATAAATTTGAGGTTATTAATTCTAGGTAAAACATAGCATTGCTATGTAAATACTGTTTCCCTGCTCTGATAAGCACTATCATTTCCAGAAGCCTCATTCAGAGCGTTTTCCTGTTTGGTTTTTCACTGAAATTAATGCATTACAGTTGGTAGCATAGGTGGTGGGAATGAGAGGGAAAAAAAAAAACCTAGTCACCTAGTCATTTTTTAAAGAGCAAGTGCAAAAAATGCATGCTAATGAGGGTATTTGTCATCAAAAAGCACTATAACTCCTAGAGGTTATCCAAGTAGACCCTTGAGAGTTCAAAGAAATAGAGGGATTATTAACCTTATGATGTTTCCAGCTAAAATGACTGACATGATTACTCAGGCATTGAGGGGAAAGCCACTCGAATAGATACTGATGTACATCTTAGCCAATAAATGCTAAAAATAAAATTCTGCAGAGACACTATAGTATAATGCAAACATCTTAAAGGATAGCAATCAAATACAATTTTGTAGCTTGATTCAAAGAGCATATACATTCACCTCTTTATTTATTTACTCTTTGTTAGAACTGTACCACTAACTCATCAAATAAACAAGCTGGTCGGTTGACTTCATCCCACCAGGCAGTGTCAGTTTTTAGCAGGTGTGCCTGAAGGACTCTTCCTCTCTGCTCTTTGAATCATTCTGTAGACACTAATGAGCATCCCTCTTCAGCTTTAATTATTGGTCCCTGACAAGTCAACATAATAGGAATCAGCTTAACCAAGCATACTCCCCAGTGACATGTTCAATTACTCAGGTTGTACTTCTCTGCAAGAGGTCTGAGGGGTTGCTAATTTAACATTGTCAAAAAAATAAACAGAGGTATTGGTTACAGTTTATCTTTTGACCTTTATGTCACCAAATCTAGCAAGATACCACCTTCTGGAACAGAGTAGAAGACTAAATACTTAATAACTACTATTCTGGTTTTACTTTTTAAGTAAAATTAATTATAAGCTGCAAGTGATTTAAATCAAACAATTTTTTATGAAGAGACACTGACACTTTGACAACAAGTGTTTGTTGATGCATGATTATATTTATAAACCTATTTGTTTTCCAGTTTTATAAAATGCAACTAAGTGGTAGTATTTATTCATTCACATTTATTGCAAAAATAAAGTAACAGGATTGGTTAATTTCTGCTTTCAGCAAACACAAACAGTTAGTTTCCATAACCAGAAATATCAGTGTTAAAAATGTGACTAGGGAGCCTTTTATTTAGCAAGCTCATTATTGAGAAATTAAATGGCTTTTTGAAGGAGAAAAAAAATAAAGACAAAAACAGGGGTAAAAACAGTCTCTGTAAAAGATTATTTAAAGTATTTTTTAATATTTAAAAATATTTTAAATATTTTAGTAATTATTTAAATATTTAATATTTTAAATATGATTTTAGAGATTTTTTAGGACTACTTAATTTCATTGGATTTAATTCAAATTTTGTAAAACTAAATACAAATTAGATTCAATTTTTAGAAGTCAAATTATCATTTAATCTGGCCTCAACAGGTAACAAAGGACCTAGAACCTTGTCCAACAGCGTCAGCCTCAAGTATCGCATTTCTGGTGACCAGAAAAGGTTTGCTGTCATCTATTTGGCCAGCAAAATGGTATTTTCCTGCAAAAGCAACTATATTGTCACTTTGAACATCTCCTAAACTTCTATAGATAAAAATACAAATGAGTTTTTCTTTTTAGTTTTGTTTGAATATTTAACAGGAGAGGGCTGAAATTTTAGTATCACTTTACAGAGTAGTTCCAAAGGATAAAAAATATTCAAAGCTATTCAAAAGCTCAAATTCAGGCTGAGACTCAAGAAAAGATATACATATGCTTCTTAGAAGAAGCCTATATATTTTGTCATTTTTTTTTTATTTCAAAAATTTAGGAAAGCAGAACACTCCAAGCAAATAGGCAACCAGCCCTAGGGAAAGTGGCAAAGAAAGGAAGTTCCATCCTCACGAGTTTCAGTGAAAATAATCAGTATGATTTTGTATTGTTTCTCTTCTCAACACATTTCACAAAAAAATAGAATCTGAATTTTGCAGTACTCAAATATTGATGCAAAAGTCTCACATTTCCTCACTATAGCAATGACCCTTCCTCCTGACTGACTGTGCTATTTACCAAACATATACAAAAGCATGTTTGGTAAAACATATGCTTAATGCATATGATTAAGCAAGCACTCGTTTTATAGTAAATATCTATGTAAGCACTTTGGACCACAACTAAGAATTCAGTAAAAACATCGACAAAGGACTTGGAACATGGGAACTTCATGCACAAACCTTGGCTTGGGTGGAAACAAGACCACACCTTGTATCTCTTACTATTTCACAACTATACATTCAACATCTTCCAACCTTTTGATGTTCTTCCGTGTTTGCTCCACTGTTCTTATACAACAAAACCACATTTGAATATGGTTTCATTTTTATGTTTAGCAACATCCCTCTTGATAGATCCAATAGATTTAGTTGAGCTCATGATCAATATTACTATTTTTCTTTCTTTTTAATAGACCATGGCTTGTACAGTTGTAAAAATGAAACCTGATTTTACTAGATTGAAACATAATGAGCAGAGTTATTAATTATAATGGCTGATTTTTTGTGAAGGTGCATCAGTAAAAATAGCCAGATGTCAGGCTCAGTTTCTGGAGCTCATCGTAAGTTCTGGCCATTAGAGTGGTTCGCACTATGACAAGCATACACAACAGCACAGAATAAATACACAGAATCAGTTCTCATCTCTAAAATTTCTTCACGGATAAAAATTAAAAAAAAACAACCTAAACCAAACCAAACATACAAAACCACCAACCTATAGCCCCTAAAAATAAAAATTTTACTGCAAGTAGTAATTCTTATCAAACCCAAAGTATCCTTGGTAAACAGTAGAGATAAGCTTCTGCAGGATCCACAACATGCCCAACAAAGCCATAGCACAGTTATATTGGTGTCTAACAGCAGACTGTGAGAGTTCTGCAAACAAACAGCATATGGAAGAACAGAAATCTGCATTTAACCTAAAGCTCTCCAATTGCCTGGGGTTTAGATGAAAAGATCTTTCCAGGATCACAGAAATTATTCTTCTGTTTTCAAGCTAAGAAATCTAACCCTAGGGTCCCTTTACTGCCAGTGGGAAGAGGCAATTCAAAACCTAAGTATTCTGACATCTCCTGGAACCAAGTTCTCTCTTGATTACTCATGTGCTTTGGTACAAGGTGGTTGGAAATGAAGATATACTGTCAAATGATACTTCAGATACTTCCATTAGGCAAGTAGATCTTTTCACATCATGCAATCAGGCATGTTCCCAGCTAACTAATATTTTGGAAAACATTAGGTAAAATTAATCCAGTCCTTTAGATTAGGCACAGTAACTTTTTCCCTTTTTTATTTTATTTGTTTGTTTGTTCATTTGTTTTTTCATTTTAAAGTAGAGAAAAAAAGTCCTTTTACCAGCCTGGAGATTGCAGAATATGCAAGAGCAGAGCAGAAAGCACAAAACATGTAGGTTGCTTAGGTACTGACACATTACAAAGGAGGTTCTCAGTATGTTTTCTTTATCATCATAAAGAAAACTTCTCCAAATAACTGTCAAGAGTGGGAAGCTTAATCCACAGTGACTTAGTCATACTTTCAAATTAAAGGTAGGATGCTACACAGAAAGCAGTAAAAAGAATCACTCTTCTGGTGTGTTTTCAGACTTGGACAAAAAACAACACATCTCTCCAATTTTCAGGACAGGTTGACATGTCCTTAATGATTAGCAATTTTTCTTAATTCTCCACAGTGAGAACAAGGCTAACTAATTGTAAAAAAAAACCAAAACAAAAAAAATCTGTTCTAAGATCCCTACATTTACAGCAGTGGATGAAAAACAATCTCTCATAGTATAGTCACTCGCTTAATCAACTAAATTAGAGGCAAATATGTCATGGCGTCAGCTTCTCAAAAGTCTCTTCCTACAGATGATGCTACACCAGGAAGGTTAATTCTCGCAACAAATCAGACAGACCGGATTCCCATTTCTTTTGGCTGAAGCAGGTCCTTCAAAGCTGCTGCACTGTGACCTTTTACTTTCAGCAGCTGTCTGCAAAAGGGCCTCAGACAAACAGTTCAGAACCAGGGCATGACATGGAAATAAGACTTCACAGCCTTGGGCTAGTGTGGCTCAGCACAGGATAAACAGTTTTTTGTCTATCTTTCAGAGTTTATCTCTTTCATGACTCATGTTGAGTAATTGTTTCCACATCCCTTTCTGTCATAAGGGACAGGGAACATGCTTGTTCAAGACAAGAGCTTTACATGGAATTTAGGAGGAACAGGACACAATCTAGAGCTCTTGCTACTAAACCTTTGGTTGGATTGGCTTTGTTCTTCTCCCTTTCATCCTGCCCCTCATGTTTCAGCCAAAAGTCCAAGCTGGTAGCTGATTGTAGAACAGTTTATATGAGGGCTCTGAAATTCGCAGGATGACTGCTGGCAGTGATAAATGAGAGCTATAATTGATATATCTCATTTCAGTGCATATAAGCAAAATTACACACTGATAAGATAACACATAAAGAAAATGGGTGAATGCAATCTCATTCTTCATTCAGCAGATAGCAATCTCATTTCACATTTGTTATTGAACATGAAACATAACCTTAGCCTGCAAAAAGAGGAATTTAAAATCTTCCCTTCAGAAGTTCTACCAAGAACAAGAGCATTGCACTTACATCATATGAAAACACACTATGAAGTACAATTCAAGAAACCAGGGTACCAATAGGATCTTATTTACGTGGTCTGCTGCTTTATTATGTATTTATATTATGTACATTGATTAAATCTTATCTCTTGATTCTATTATCATAATATGCCAGTTAAAGAAACAAACAATCTCCACCCCCAAATGGGGGGAGAGCAGGGGGAACACAAAACCACAAGAAAAGCATACCAGCAGCATCAAACCACTCATACTGGAACTACAAGTTCTCCTGGTTCATTAGCCAATACTGAACTCCGAAGCAAAGGCAGATATGATGACATGTAACAATCCTTTGTGTCAGCATATGAAAGTCAATCACATACCATTTACAGAGACAGGCAAAAGGAAACGTGGTTCAGGGAAGAGCTGGGCACTCCAGGTGCAGTACAGGAGGTATTTGTGAGACTGATGTAACAGAACATCTGCAAACCTCACCTCAGGTCCAGCTCAGCCTACAGTGAAATCCTAAGTGTCATCTCCCATCTACTGACCTCTCTGAAACTCTGCTTCTCTACCCAAGCCACAGCATGGCTTTTGTGGCACTCATGTCACACACAGTCTGCTAGAAATGGGGATGCTGAATATGAAGACATTTAGGATTGGGAAGGAGAAGTGTTAGGTCCTTCAGAGAAGAAAGGACAGAGGATAGCAAGCTAGATAAATTGTCACAGGTTACCCTCCTGTAGTTTTTTGCTGATGACCACATTCACAATCTTAGTACATGTCCAAACTCAAAATCGGATGTAGCACAATACAAACTCAATTACCTAGCAATACTTAATTTGATCCCCCCCAAAGACTACTGAGAAGAGTAAGTGAATCTAAAATATTCTGTGAAAGCAATGGGCAAAAGGGGGAAGGAAGTGAAAATAATTATTTTTCTCAATCTTTACTAAAAGAGCTTTTGCTATATTTAGAGATGGGGAGATATCCTGATCTTTCAGTGAAAAAAAATTGAGAAAAGGAAGCTTCCAAAGCAGCTTGACAGCTGTTCTGCAATGCACACTCAAGCACTGTGCCCAGATAGGTAAGAGATGTTTGCATGCTATTACTGATTAACCCATACAATATTTTACATGACATTTGCTCAGCTGAAGCAATTTTGGAGCAAATAATAAAGAGAATGAACAAAGTTACAGGAACACAAGAGTAGTAGGTTAAAAGTCTTACTCCACATAAAAGCAGTTCTCTGTATCTACTTTTTAATCTTGCTTTCCAATATTTTTTTCAATCTTTTTTTATGTCATAGAATTGGCAGCATATGACATTTAGACAATAATTAATTTTTCAACTAAGTCCAGCAGGTTTTGGTTACCCAGTTATCCATGTCTAAACTGATGCAATGCAGATGTACAAGTCAGTGCCTTCGATACCTAATTCATTAACAATAAGATCTTCAGTGTGAAAGTAGAGAACTCCGGTCCCACATAACTATCTAATAAACCATCATGGATTTTCAGAGCTTTCATATGAACATAGAAATACTATCAGATGTGCTAGGCATGACTTCTTTTCTTGCTACAGTTCTTTTATATATGAGCACAAGGGTACAAAGCATCATCAGTTTAATGAAAGACAGGAAGAAACTTTTCTATATCAAAGAGTAGTAAGAGGAAAACAAACAAAGCAAGTACATATGGAAATCAAGAGCAGTCATGGCAAATTTTTCTTCTCACAATAGCCAGAAGTACTCTAGCTTTTTAGATTCCAGAAAGAAAAAAAAAAAAACAAGAACAAAAAGACCTAGAAAACTGCCTCATTAAAAATAGTGTCTTCCTCTTGTTTTCCAGCTATTCTTTTTTTTTCCTTTTAACAATTTCATAACGCAAGACCATCACACACTGCAGTTGATCTTGCAGGATGGAACTACTTAAATCTGCTTAGACTTCCATTCTTTTTATAGCTAACCTGGTCAAATGATATAAAGAGAAAACTTGACATGATGTCAAAAAGTGAAGAGCATGGATGGAGTTAAGCAGCCTGCCTATGCAAGATACCATCCTCCTTTAGCACATACTTCCTTTTGCTAATACATATGAAATAATAATAAAAATAAAATAAAGTGGGTCTGTTCCTGTAACTACAGGCACCTATTACCGGATAGAGAGTTATCAAACAAACTGAGGAAGGCCAGTTTGGTGGTTGACATAGTAAAAAGCATATAACGTTTAAAGTTCATCAGAACTTTCAGTGACTATCTGTAAGGAAGCACTACAAAGCTTATTATAATATTTCAGAAATATGTCACCCTCAGTAAATCTACATTGTTAAGAGACATGTTTACAGAAAATAAATAAATAAACAAAAGAGCTTCATTCCTGTGGTGCATGTATGCCTTCAGGAGGAGACTTGTTCCTATGCAGAGATGCAGTTGAGTATCTCTCCCTAAGAGATATAGAATTATCCCCTTTAAAATACTTTAATCTCTAACAGAAATTTAAAAAATAACATGCATTCAAAATGAGAAGGAAACAGAGCACATATGATGAGAAAAGTGCTCCATGTGATGATAGGCTGACAGACCTCAACATCTATCTTCACCTTGAGGGACATGTAAAGAGAAATTGGAGTGTGTACATTCAATATGTTTTTGGAGTTGATCCCTCTACAAATGTCATGCTCAATTGCAGTAGGTATTTATATACATTAGAGGTGAGGTATTGCAATGGGCATGCACTGTACATGTTATTATGCCTGTATCACGCTATCTATTTTCGTTACCCTACACGGCTTTAGAAACAGTAAATACCATCTGTGACAAATCACCTGGATGGACTCACACACAACTCAACTTAGTGAGAGTCTCATGGACTGCAAATAAGAAAAGTGCTCTGTTCATTAAAAGAAGAGGCTAGAAGTTTCCCTAAAAAGTGAAAAGTGGATTATGGTTATAAAAATTAATGGCTTCCTTTGTTTAGAAATACAGGGAACTTCATCAGCCATCCTTGTATGTCCTACGGCAGTGTTACAATCAATCTTCTTTTATTTGTGAATAATAAAGTTTGACAAAATGATGAAAAATATAGTGTTTCAGAAAATAGTATTCTTACCAACCTCAATCTTTCTTTTTAAATGGGAAGAATGGAACAGGCAGAAAAAGAAAAGCAGCAGTGTAACATACTTGCAAAGTATGTGACTGTAACAATTTTCATGGGTGCTTTCCAGGCTGAGACACTCAGATAAAAAGTTCTGCTGGAAATGTGTGATCATTTTCATTTTACTATCCGCAGATAGTAAAACACAAAAATACAGGGTATTTACATGCTGAGGAATCCCTCAAACTCAAACAGAAGTGTAAAGACTCAGGTGGACCCTCAGCACCGAAATACTGCAGCGAAACCCTGGCACCAAATGCTTAAGAATAGATACAATATGGTTAATAAATGGAACAAATCCAAAGCAACTGTAAAAATATGTGAGAAGATACATATTTACATGCACACAGATTATATGAGCACCATTTTTAAGCAACTATTAAATGCTAAACACTTTAACCGCTGGCACTAAATTCCAGCTTCCCACCATTATATCTTAATCCAAATAACATTAAAAATAAGCATCAAAATACATTCATTCTAGGGTCAGTGAGATAAACATATATTTGTTTAGGCTAATAAGTAACTTTTAATTATTTTTTAATCTTTTTTGAGTAAATTCTTTTAAATCAATAAGTATTGTAGTTACTTGTTATGACTATGAAAATGGGTATATTGTCTCCCTTCCTGCCTTTCTCTACCTTTAAGCTGATGCTGAAGTCTTTGTATTATTAATAATTAAAAAAAAAAAAAAAAGAAAAAATGAAAAAAAGAATTTTCTGGAATGCTTATATAGTGATAAAAAGGAATTTTATAGATTAATTTTGCATAGACAATACCACAGTTTGATCCTCAGTGGTATGGATTCCCACCTTGCAGAGCACATCCTGGCTTTCAGTTCTGTCCAACAGTCTCTAAAGCCTTAGCAACACTATGAAGCAGTTGTCAGGAGTGAAATCTAGCTATTTCAAATTGACTAAAGCACTGATTTAAAAAATTTTAGCCCTCGGGTTATGGTTTGTTTTGTCTGGATAAAACTTTATTTAAAATAAGTTCATCAAGTCCCTTGATTTCTGTAAATTGCGATAAAAATCAATAACAGAGCCTTACTGATTTACTCTTAGGGTTTTTTTTTTTTTAATATTGGTAAATGCAATGCAAATTTAGTGGTTGCTCAAGGTCAGTTAATATTTTGCACTCTGAAAACATACTGTAACCTAAGCTTCGGGGAGACAGACAGGGCAGGGGAAGGAGGAATGTCATCAATTTAAATACTCTGTGGATATGCACAGCACAGTCATTCTGAAGAGCACCAAGCTGTCCTTTCTTTGCCTACCCGTTCTGCAACATTAAACTGAACTTCTTAGAGATAGCTCCTACTTTCATTAGCAAGTATTAATATTTGCAGCCATTCGTGAGCGAGGTGGGACTGGCGCACCAGAGAGAACCTGCTGGAGTTGTATCTCTTCTGTTTGGTTTGCTAGTCTGTTTGCTTTTAAAGAAAAGAATGAATGGCTTAGGTGGGTGAAATTTTTGAGTTTAGAAGTCCAGGTGATTTCAGGGCACTTACTGAAACCACAGAGATCTTGGAAGGTCCACTAAGAAGCTTTAGCCAGTTCAGACCCTGTCACACCCTGCATATGAAATAGTGAAAATAAATTGTCTTCTGACCAGTATGGAACAAAAAAAAAGAAAAAAAGACAAAAATATCCCCTCTTATTTCTTAGGAAAAACCTGCCCAAAAGACTTGGCTGACATAAGAAGGCAAGAAAGCATTTCCTTTGCAGACTGCACAAACCGCAGTGGAGCATAAAAGAAACTCGTCTCTGACATATTCTCTAAAGCTCATCACCAGACCAAACATTAAGGTACCAGTAAGTGACCAACCTAATGATTTTGCACAGTTGCAGCATAACATCTACAGGATGTTGACAATATTGCACTATTTATCTTTGTTCTTTAAGCTCGGAATAGAAAACATTACAGATACTGAACAAGGTTTGACTGAGGTTTTAAATGCCATCATGCCACGATGAATTCCATGGTCTGTGGGATTGCTTTACAATCCAGCTCAGGGGGGGAACTAATTTCTGGTTGGGACTTCATAAATATCACAGTTAAAGAAAATTACTTTAAAATTCTGTACTAACATTAGGCAGCACTGGAATTAACCACAGTCCTACTTTTAGACTATGTCCTGCAATCTCCAGATGAGCTGTGTTTTACATCAAAGGAATTCCCACCTAATATACAACAATGTGATAAGGGGTCAGAGTGGCAAATGTGAACCTTCCACTCCAACCATATTCCTTCTCCCTGTGTCAATCCTCAGGTGAATCCCAATTCTGCTCCATGCTGAAAACAACCAGCAGCAATGTCCTGAGGTGATAGCTGTCAATGGCCAAGCTCTCACCACACCAGTCACCACTGCTAATTAATAGCTCTCCTTTGGCCTGTTGATGTATTGAAGTTCAACAGTCATAGTTGGCTTGTTAACAGCTATGAAATCTCAAGATGGCAAGAGAAAATGATTCATTGCAAGGATGATGAATAAGTAAATTGTCCATTAGCAGTTTTTTCCCTCTTTTTCTCCTTTTTTGATAAAGCAGAACCTTTTATATATTAGCATGTCTTATCATATATATTTTACACACTTTATTATTCATTGCAGGTGTTTTATAGTGATGGTATTTCTGGACTTACACAGCAGTTTCACTTCACTACTACAAAATTAAGACAAAAAACATTACAATAACATAGTGCAAAAAAAAAATCTGAAAATTCTAAACTTTTTATAAGCAATTTGGTTGGTAGGTTTTATTCCCTTGAAAAACCTGATCTGAAAATGTTTCAAGCCACTCCACCTATAAGAAAGGTATTATGATGTTTAACACTGCAGTCTCACAATATGTGATCTTTATTAGACAAGCGAACTGATACTTATGACGACTGTGATCTGCTGAAGGACAGGAAAGAATAAGCACCCAGTTTATCTACTGAATAAGACCTTTTCCAGGGCTTCACAATGCTCTATCCTAAATCGCCGGGATAATAGCACTAATAGTCACAACTCCACCAGGGATTAACAGCTCATTCCAAGCACATTTCCAAAGTACAGGCTTGTGTCCACCCTGGAAGCAACTTGCATTCAGGAACAAATACTCTTAGCTTTGGAAAGGTAGTCAAGTTGGACATCAAATACCGCATTAATTATCTGATCAGTGGGTAAATAAGGTAATTTTCATCTATAGTCTTGCTGCTGTGGTCAGCAAAAAGCTTTCAATTATCTGACCTATTGCAAACAAGTAGGCAAGGTCTACTTGTTTTTCCTCAGAACCATGCTAGTTTTAATTAAAATTTATGCTATTGTTCCAAGAACTATGTACTCTGACACAGACTAGTATCTAACCTAGCAGGGGCAATTGAGGAAAAGGAGAGTGGGGAGGGGACTAAGCGTTAATGCATTTTTGTATTACTGAGAATTACTTAGGCAGTTGTAAAGGATAGGGAAGTGAAAAAGAAGAAAGGGGGGGGAGGGGACAGGAGAAAGAAGAATTGGGGGGGAGGGGCAGAAAACAATGAAAGCCCCCTCCCTACACAGAAATACAACAATGAAAACAAACAGGGGTCATCAGAAGGGAAGTAAAATTAATAAAAGCCGTGGTAAAAGAGCTATATAAAAGGTAAATATACCAGCATCAGATAATACAATGGCAATTAGCCAACAGTTTAAAGACAAAAGTCTCACATCAAAAGGAACTGGATTTAAAAAACATACATTATCTTGCTTCCCAGCCCTCTAGCAACCAGGGTATTGACCCTGCAACAAGATCCTGGTGGCGGGATACAGTTCAGTGGGGCCATTTACATCTTACGGGTAAGCAGAGTTGGAGTTTGAGCTAAAAAATTATTAGTAAGAAAAAACATGTTATACACTGAGGCTAGTTTAGATCCATGAAGAATTCAGAGCAAATATGGTCAAGAGAACTGTGCACCTCATGGAAGGAGTCTGACAACACAACTCTGCAACTGCATTTCGCATCCAATTCTATTTCCCATTTTAAAAATACCAGGCAGCAAAGGACAACCAAGATAAAAGCAAGCAAGTCTGAAGGGGCACAGGAAAATTTTAACTTTGTCATTTTCTGGTTTTGACTGCCAACTCATAATGCTTAAATGCTCCCTCACTGTAAGGATATATTTTTTTGATGATGAGACTGATAACCATTATGAAAATTTATATCTCAAAAGCCTGAAGCAACACACTAGACTCCAAGATTATTTCATGCTTAGAAGTTGTTTAACAAAATGCAAAGTGGTCTTGAAAGCATTGTAACTAAATTTTTACTGGAATTCACCAAGATAAGCACTTTATTTTTAAATGTATAATCAAAGCACAAAAAGGAAAGATGAAAACATGCATAAAGCCAACCCTCATGGATCGACACCAATTCACGTTAGGTTCTTCAGGAACATAAGACAACTGACAGTCTGATTTTTGTATTTTACTCACTGGCTCAACATCAGATTGTACCTCACTGTCAGGGTTCTTGCAGATAATTAGCACTAAGAAATAATGGCCTTCAAAGTCTGTGTTTATTATTGTTTTATTCCAACTAAATATAACAGTTGGCAAAAAGAGGACTCTCCCTCTTCCTTACAGCATTTTTTCTCCTTCCTGTCCCCTTCTCTCCCTCCAAAAACTTCAAGCCAGTCTCTGGAGTCAGTGGACCCATGAAATACGTCACAGCAAGCTCCTGTGCAACGTGTCCCTTCTGAAGAAATTCATTTGCCCTGCCTGCTTAGCTGGAAAGGCAGCTTTTTGTCCCTCGTTGCAGGTGCTGCATTGCTTCTTGGTTTTGTGAAGCCAAACTTCCCACTCCCTTTAAGCAATATTGCTGCCATTTACTGGCATACTCTGATAACCTGGGCAACTTGTCAAAGTGTATTCCAGCAGCCCCTAGCCTCAAATCCAAAGTGTTTATGCAAACCTCCGTGGATCTACTTCCCATGAATGAAAGAGTTAACCCAAAAGACCTCTAATGATGCCCAATAGCAATTAGCCTGAAGGTTGTTAACAGAAACAGAAAAGTACAGATGTTGAATTCTAAATCTATTCAGAAGAAACCCACTTTAACACTCTATTGAAGAATGGCAGAGAGGTTTCAATGGCTTTTCAGGTACCAGGCCCTGAGGTAATAAGATAATGGATTGTTTCCATTTCTAAAGGATGTAACTTACTTTATAAAACCAAAACAAACCAAAGCAAAACAAAAAAAACTGTAAAGAAGGGAGGATATGTTCCTTATAAAAAGAGAGGGTTGTGTATCTTATTTGCCTTCCTGTGACACCACTGACATCAACAGTGAAGGCATGACTACATGCTAGTGTTTTGGTGTGTTTTTTTCTTCTCCATTAGTTTTATAAGATTGGCTAGGATTTACATGAAAGGTTGTTGATTACCTAAGGCAAATAGCACGATCAAATACACTAAATTAAAAGCAACCAGCCTCAACAAGCAAGACACAGAAGGCGGATTCTATGAATGACATACTCTGCTCTACCTGCAGACTGTAAATCATCACAGGCTCACTTGACAGTGCCAGGCATAGGCAGAGCAGCATTAAAGCACTGTGAGTCCAAACACTCCGGGTTTTTTTTCGAACCATTGGACTCTTGGAAGTGGAGAGCGAGGGTGTTTTTTTGCATGAGTCCCCCAACCCCCATCCCCCTCTTTCATATTCAAACACTTGGGGCAAGGCAATTTGACACTGGTTGCTGTAACAAACCTGGTCAGGCAGGATTTCTCACACACCCTGCACAAAAGGCTAACCTCTCACAAAGTACTTATTGGAGATTTACGTCAAGGTTGAGTGAACTGCAGCCAGGGAACTGAGCTCAAAACACTGTGTGAAAGGCTCTGGTGCTAATCACTAAACCAGTGGGTTAGCTAGAGAGGAACTGGGGAGGGGGAAACAATAAACAAATAAAAAATACTCTTTGTAGTATATCATTTCCAATATTCAGCCACAATATTACTAGGGAGGAAAATGAATCACTTGTAATTGAAAATTTCCTCTAATTATTGTAATTCTGAAGTAGCTTTACTAAAAGGAAAAGTCTGTCTCTATATTCACTTGTATTCCATATTTCCAATGATATATTAAGGATGACTAGGCGATGCTGTAACTCAAACACTGATCTTAGTTGTTGCTGCTGGAGACATCTTCCGGAGAGAATCAAGTGTTGGATTTATTTACCACTGTCAGAGGTGAACTCCATTAGATAAGCAATCAGAATAAAGTGACTCACAAGCACTGATAGACCTCATCCAGGCTATGACAGCAGGACCTTGTTAGAACATTGACTAACTTGTTCTGGCCATCCAGCATAGACAAGCCGTGCTGTTGTGTCTAAGTGTAAATTAATGCATTAAGGGTTGACAGGACACGTTTCCTTGTGTTCACTGCATTTGAAAAACCATCTAACCTTTTCCATCACTGCATCTTTATGGTCTAGGTTATATGTGTTTTTTACATTTAAAACAGTATATTACACAATTGATTCAGCTAAAATGAAATCCAAGGGGAAGTCAGATGTTCCCCAGACATGCTCTTTGGTCACCATTTATTCAGAAGTGAGTTCATATTCATTCAAAAGTCCCTGTTTCATATCTAAATAGTGGAAGACATTTAGAAATTCCTTTAATAAAACAGGATAAGAAGAAATATTCTTTAAACCATAAGTAGACTTCTCAAATGCTGCAAGATCCTACAGTAAAACTGTACTAAGATTCCCACATTACAATTTTTGCAAGCTATACACAGGCCACCTTCCTCCTGAGATGTCACAGCAGCCAGACCTCTGACCGAGCAGAGCCCTGTTGTTCCCCCTGCAGGTTTACAGTGGATGGGAAGGTAAATCTTATTTCCTCCACTGTGATACACTGTTGCACTAAATTTGACCTAGTGCTTGTTTTGTAAATGTTTTAATATACTGTAAAAAATGACATTATTTCATAAAACAGTGAGTTTATTTGTTACACAGACATTGTATATGAACTTAATTGATCCACTTGTTCGAGTACCTTTATTCTCCCTAATCTATCCTCACACCACAATACAGAGGCAACAAGGAATGGCATAGCAGTTTTCCAGCTTATTGCAAACTCCAGGATAGAAAGGCAACTACTAAGTGAGAAAAGCATTAGTCACCAATGTTAAAAAAAAGCAAAAACCAAAACAGAGTAAAATAACATACATAAATTAATGTATTTTTTAAGAAATCAAAGTTACCTTTTTGTAACTGCTGCTGTAAAGATGGAAATGTTAAGAAAGATTTTCTTCATATTGCTGCAATAATCCCAGCTGCCGAGCATTTACTGTTGCCCTGTAAAATTGGGGTGGAGAAATTCCCTGCTGCAATAAAAATGCCCATAAACCCATAAACAAGAGACACATCGGTTCCCTTAAAGAAAACGATACCATTAGGACAGCCTTTCATCCTTAGTGTGTCTGAAGGGCTTAAGACACATTTTGCTGCCTAAATATAATCAGCAATACCTTAGTACGCTCAACAAGTTTTAAAGTGATGAGACTTTTAGAAAAAAATATTTTTTTGTCAAACAGTATTTGTTAGTTGTGCTCGGAAACACAGAAGTACAAATTGCAAGGCAAAGTATAACAGATTGTTCTGTAGTGAAGAGGTTAAACCAACTTTTAAAACGCAGTCAATCACGCAATTCAACAATAAAATAATTTTGAAACATCCAAAGACTACCATCTCAGCATATCTGGAAAACTCGACATGATGGGGTCTTATTGGAGGTGGTGATCATTTTCAATATGACTACGTTCTTTTCAGTATTATGAGGGGTTTGCTCCTTTACTTCCTTGTGTTTCCTTTAGTTTTAAGGACTTCTAAGGAATCAAGCCTTAACACCTCTACTTTCCATGTACAGCTCTGCATGCAGAGCTGGCACAGCACCTATCACAATATCCTTGACAGCTTTCCTTTGTAAAAACTCTGCCTGTTTGCTAATGCCTGGTGCAGGATGAAGACAAGACTCTTCTTTTTTAAGCACCTCAAAATACAGGTGGCTTTGTTTGTTTGATCTTTGAATGATTGGTGCTTCCTGGCTGGATAAGCTTAAGAGATCTTGGAATAGAAAGCAGTGTAGAAAGGTGTTATGCACTTGCAACAAAGGATTTTGAAAAGAGTCTGTAATGGACATTATGGTCTGGCTTCTCATTTTTCTAGGATCATCTGGAAAAATTGGCTCACTTAAAAATACTTCTTTGTATTAACATATTTGATTATGAAATGATCTAGAGCAACGTGGTAAAAATACTTCTTTGTATTAACATATTTGATTATGAAATGATCTAGAGCAACGTGGACTTTTTACTCACCTGCTTTTTGCCCGTAAAATTCTTTATACTAGAATTCCCCAAGATGGGAGTCATTAATGCCATCCGACTTCAGTTATCTAATTTACAGGCCTCAATTAAGAAAGTAATCTGCCCAGGCTTCCTAAATTGTCAATGAAGACAAAGAGAAATTATTTGAGAAGGAAGATGTGCTTCTGCTTCGGTTTGCATTCCAGAGGTACCTCTCTTTATTCATTGTGGAAGAAGCCTAAGAAAACTATCCATAAGCAATTAATAAGACTCCACAAACCTGGTTTCAAAATTCAGAATTAGAGCATATACCGTGCACACCATCTTTATTGTAAAACTTTGGAGAAAGTTTCTTGGGCCACTTTTCCTAATACTTTGATGTCTCAAAGACATGCTTTCTCTTCAGATCCCTTATTCCCTTATCTGTCCTGGGTCTTATAGGCGGGGTCTTCCTCACTTTTCAGGAGTTAGCCTAAGCAAGAGGATACACTCCTTATACACACACCTCATATACTGAAGGAATTATCCCCAGTCTTATCCAAGTAAGCTCATTAGCTTTTCTTTTCCATCATACTCCTTTTTTCTGCTTCACAGATGCCCTTTCAGTCCCTCTGATTTTAGTTTTATCTTACAAAGCTATCAGTCTAGCATGTCTTTAAATATCCTTACAGAGAATGACTGACTTTGCTCTACACAAGGACTGACTAGTACTGAAAATACAGTCTTCATCTTCAACAGCCCTAACACTATTCCCCTCTTAAAGAAATGTCACTCTAGAAATTTAGACACATATATAAAACGAGAAAAATAAACCTATTAATAAATAAATAATTACTCCATGAAATAATGTTTTCAGTTTTAGCTGAACCTCCCCCTTGCCTTCTTGTTTAACAACACATTAATATTTCCCATTAACTGGCAAATTACATTTTGGAGACAGACATTTTTGCAGTCATTAACTGCAGATATGCCAAAGTTTTGCTTTCTACCTCTAGTGATAAGGCTGCCACTCGGACAAAGCAGAAGAAGGCACTCCTTTTATTTTTATCACTTCCTGTAATTGCTGTGTGGTGGTGTATATGTCTAAGCTTCCTTCATACTGCCTGGAGATGAAGCCACTACAATGAATGGCCAACAAATATAGAGTTGTCTGACTATATATTTTCTTTGGATTTGGTAACTCACTTCTTATACTTCTCAACTGTGTTGTCTAAATTTGCATCGGCTCCAAGAATCCTAGACAGATAACTCAGTCACAGACACTTCCATCACAATTAAAAGAGACAAGTCCCGCCCAGAAAGTCCATGGGATGGAGTAACTTCAGGAAGGTTGTTTTTCCCTAAGATCTAGGGATCATTTCCTGGAGCAGGAGTTGCAGTTAATGCCAAAACTCTCATTTATTTCACTGAAATCAGGTCCACATCAAATGGGGTAATAAAATAATATGGGGCAACAGGCCAAGAGAAAAACCACTGCTTTTTGACCTGGAGACTCTGCAATGGCACCTGCATGACACATGGGAAAAAAGAGAGGGCTTTTCTGTAATATTTAAATGTAAGAGTGATTGAAAATGACATTCAAAGCTAATGTCTTGTTTTGGTTTCAGGACTACAAACTTATTCTCCCTTTTTATTTAGTTAAAATGTTCTATGCCTGATATCAAGTTTCTGGATTTGGGAACACTGCAGCAGATTTCATGTTCTGAACTTGTACATCATCCTTTTTAAACTCATATTCCAGCTTAAATTTCAATGCATGTCAAACACAAGATGTTAGGCACCCTTAATGCAGTTCTCTGCATGCACACAGCCCTGTTCTGGCTTTCACCTTCTAACAGGGAACCTGCCATCTGCAGTGAAAGCCCTGTCTTCTAAATGCAATTTATAGTTCCCAGGCCATGTTCAGACAGCTTCCTTAGAGAACTCCATCTGTTTTAAAGCTCTGATATGCTTTTTTTTTCTTGCTGCTATCATTATATTCTTTTTCCCAGTAACTTCATAAACTCTCTTAATGTGTCCTTTCCATCCCTTTTGTAGTCATTTTGTAGTCATGATGCCACATAGGCCTTCAAGTTATCAAATGATGGTGATGTTGATTAAAAATAGTCAAAACTCACACAGAAAAAAATAAAAAAGTCATTCATTTTTCTTGCTATGTACAAAGCCAAATCAAATGTTGGTCTTAAACAATCTAATTTAGTATTTCAACAAGAATGGGACAACTTTTTTTCCTTTTTTTTTTGTACAGCTTTGCACTGGCACAATGTCAGCATATTTTAGGCATTTTTGCTCTCAGTGTTATTAATGAAGGGTAACTTGAATCTTTCAACAGTTTTTCCTATAAAAGGATGAGGCAGGTTGACATTCTGCACATACTAACAAGAAAGTGACATAGTTATGCTGGGTATGGTAGAGTCCTCCAGAAAATCCTAATAGAGGAAAAAAGGCATATATGTTACCTTTCCCTTTGGAAAAGAAACCAAGAGCAGCTGAAGTACTTTTGACAACAGCAAGTTAACGAATACAGTTTCATTCCAAAAAATCCTAAGGAAAATCCATACTCTTTTATGATTCTGCCCTGACTACAGGCACTATCAGTACTTGGAAGACTCAGCTGGTCTCCAGGTGGAATCTTCTTGGTTTAGCAGGAAAACAGGGCAGCAGCAGCACAAGCACAATTCAGTAAGGGCACTGGTAGTCACATCCAAGAAAAGGGACACATGTAATTTCTATTGAGATACTTCAATAACTAATGTGAAGTGGACTTAAGTGCTAAAGGTCACTTGAATCCATTGACAGC
Organism: Neopelma chrysocephalum; assembly: GCF_003984885.1. Classification (NCBI taxonomy): domain Eukaryota; kingdom Metazoa; phylum Chordata; class Aves; order Passeriformes; family Pipridae; genus Neopelma; species Neopelma chrysocephalum. The sequence goes on from NW_020897725.1 coordinate 2,725,160, forward strand.
AATCTACAGTCTGCAAATATGTCAGACAAGCAACAAGGTTTCCCTGTAAGATTGCATGTAAGAACGGCTTTTACATCTACAGAAGGATTACAGCAACTCCATCTGAGAGCTATCACTTCTTCACCCTTTAAAAACTGCAATAATAAATAGCATTTTCTCTCCAGGATTCATTGAAGCAATGCTGAACAGGATCATCAACAGGATAAGGCTATAGAGGAGAAAGCACAAAACCTCTCAAATTTCCTTCCCATTGTTGTTATGCTTCCACTAGCTGCATCAGCCTCTTAACTCTTCAGCCTCTTAACTGAACTACGTAAGGTCATACACATAAATATGGCATGTGCTATATATATAGTCAAGGTTTTTTTAATATAACATATGGATATATTCTAGGATTATATAGAGCTGGGAATACCCCACTGTCATGCCTTTGCACAGAACACAGAGAAACCTCAAGACTAAGAGGAACTGGTCAGGCTGACGTTTCACAAAGGGCAAATACAACTGTTAAGTTTTTCTTTCTCCATCTAGAGAGATATTATAAATATATTCAGGAAGGCACAGGCTAATCTCTTACATACACCCTCTATTCAATCCATCCCCTTTCTCCTTTGACACTGACTATAGACTTCTTAGTCATTTCAGTAAGTTTACATTTTTTCTCAGTTATTTCTAACAAACCACACTTACATGGCAGGGAGATGAAAGGTTGAGCAAGATTCTCAGGGCTCATGAGTAAAGTTCCTAACAAGGCACAGCTGATCTACAGACAGACAGACAAAGATATCAACCATGTGTTGAAAATAAACAGTTGCAGTGAATTTTCTTGCGCCAGGAAGGGGGGAACAGCACGCCGGCAATATCTGAGCAGCGAGAACAGTGCTGCCACTTCTCTGGACCTGCGTTAGTCCGGTGATGGGAGTATGTTGTTTATACAGTCATGGTTCTCATGTCTATCTGCTGTTCTCACCATCTTGACCTGACATGAATGGTTTTGAAACCATTTGTTCTTGTCAGAAGTGTGATAACATCACATTATGGCAAACTGGTCTGCAAAAGAACAGCTCCAAGAGACAAGAGATACATGTATATCAGACATACAAAACTTCAGCTATGTTTTATAAACCTTTCTGCTTCTGAACTACCTGACATCCAATGTTCCCAAAACAATTTGATAATATTAATAAATCTCAATGTTCTTTAGAATCCACTATATAATAAAAATATGCATCTACAGAAAAAGCAAAGAAATATGCATTTGTCCCAAATCACAAGAGGAGAGGAGAGGAGAGGGGAGGGGAGGGGAGGGGGGAGAGAAGGGTCTTAGCTCCTCCTACCCCATGGATCATCCCCTCATCTCCTGCCTAGGCAGTCTACCAAGCTCCATCATGGACAAATACTAACCTGTGAAGAGCTACTTAATACCTTCAGGTGAATATGCCCATCAACAGAAAGTTTACCAGTCCCTGCTAGGGAACACGAGACTAAACATCCAATATGCTCCTGATCATTGTGAAGAAGTATTTTCTTAGCAGTAATTTGATTCTCTTGCTGCAGCCAATATACTGTAAATGCCTGTATTTTATAAATTACATCATATGTTTCAAAGCATTTTATGAAATCCTATTTAAAAAAAACCCAACTTTGAAAGGATAAAAATATTTGGATGGATACATCCCAATGTATGTCGTAAATATTAAAATTTACAGCAAGGAAAATGTTTTCAATGCAACAGAACCAGAATAAAAGCCAATGGGTCCAGATGCAAAGTAGATCTAGAATAAGTGCACTGGAACATTGCATAGAAACACAATACAAGGACAGACTGCACATACTAGATGCACCTTAAGCCATAAAAAACAGCAGGGAAGCATAAGGCAAACTATACAGTAATAGTACTACTAGTGGTTGTACTTGTGGTTTAAGGCCTTCCATAAGCCATCACGGGAGCATTTACCTAAGCTCTTACTTCCAATACAATTTTCCTCTTTCGCAGACTTGTTGCTGTCACAGCTACCACTTCCTATGTGCACATCTGCAACAAATGTCCACTGGTTATGTTCCTACTGTTGTGATAACTTTCTGCAAGCGTAAATTCCAAATGTAAAATGGTAATTAACTCTCGGTCATGGAAAACTTGTTATTTATATAATTGTGTATTTTTTTTTCAAATGAACCCATATATAACCACACTGAGAAAATAAGACACCAAGTTTTCTTCACTAGGTTTCTGCACTGTTCATAGATTTTGCAGGTTATTATAAGGAACATCAATTTTCAGAAAAACAAAGATATTTACAAAAGAGAAAACAGCATATTGGACAAGTAGTGATTTTCCATATTACTTTCACTTCAATTACATATAGAAATTCTTTGGTACATTCTTTACATCTCGCACTTCTGGCAATTAATAATCCAACTGCAGCAGAAAAAAACAGGCTTATCTTACCAAAGAAAATCAACAGTTGAGTATCATCTTTTATGAAGACATAACTTATGTTTAAGAACATAGCTCGTGAATATTTTAGCACTGTCTGTTCAAAATGGATTAAAGAAATCAATGAAAAATAAAATACTTGTAAATATGAAAAAGTTACAGAGAACTAGGGCTGAAACAAGTATTTATTATTATTTAACTAATAAAGATTCCAGGTATTGAAGCAATGATTGAGATCATATTTTATTGCACATGAAAGAAGTGTGCCTACTGAGAAGTCACTTTTAAATGGAGAAACTCTAAATGCTTCATGAATATGGACAAACTTACAGGAAGCATTAACTGAAAGAACAAACACTTAAACTTTCATTATGGGCTGAGTACTATTACTATTATTCCCAGAGACAACCAGGGCCTATGCAACATAGCTATCACCAGTACAGCTAAGCCTTGGCAAAAATTTAGGGGACAAACTCTGGACCTGCAGAAACTATCAGGGATCATCATCATCATCATGGCTAGGCTTCGCGAACGAAACGTGAACGAAGATTTGGGAAGGGCTCTACCCATCAGGGATGGTGAGAAAAGATTCTGACAGAGAAGAATCCAGAAAGCTCAAGAATCCATTTTTCCCTACGCAGAAAAGTTTTCATTGATTAGTTTGTTTGTTTTTATGTTGGGAATTGCATTGTTTTTCCTAGACTTTATCCTGTCTTTCAGAAGGAAAGGGGAAATTTTGACTGAAAAGGAAATATAATTTTACTTAACTCTTGTTAGTAACATTATTTTTTTTTCCTTTCTGAGCAGAAGAATATGTTTGTTCCTGTTTCAGACAATATGGTTATCGATTTATTTTTTAAGATTTAAAGCAGGTTATTTTCTAGCAACATTATTTATAGGCTCAAATGATTATGGATATTTTGTAAACAAAAAAAATCATTATGAGATTCAAAGCAGATTCAGGTCAATGCAATGTAACACTTTACATAACAATCAATAAAAATGTCAATACAAACAACTACCAAAGGCACCATATGACATTCCAATGGGGGGAGAGGAAGGGAATTCTTCACTTTCTACTTAGACGCCTTGCTTTCTTTATCAGCAGATGGCAAGCAAATTACTAGTTCAATCCATATGTCTGTATCTGATAGACAGTGTTTTACAAGTCTGAAATTAGTTTGAAACATTTTGAAGTTGGCCAGACTACAGAGGAAAACAGGATAACTTTGTCTATTAATGAAAAGTTGGTTTTGTCATAACAAATACTTCCACAAGCTACTACCCATCCAGACTCATTCAGTCTCTAATGGAATTGTACCCAAAGACATAATCTGTGTTTAACAGACTAACAATTTGTAGTTTTACCCATTCTGCTCTTCTGCTGTGCTCCAACATGTCTCCTTCCACTAGCTGAGGTTTACTTAGTGCTGCTGATGAAAGCAAGCAAGGTCATGAGAATATTTTTGGTAGGAAGGGTATCAGATCGCGAGGGCCATTTACGTGCACGCTGGTAGGCGTTCCAGAGGGAACCTGTCGGAGCAGAGCCCATGCAGACCAGCACCCTGGCTCCAACCACGGCAAAGTGCAGATGCCGAGGAGAAGATTTAGACAATTTTTCTTAATCTCTCCCCATCAGAAAGCCTCCATTTGCAATGCAGACAATGAATATTTTAGGAAAGGCAGATCAGAAAGCCTAGACAGTTTTTATAACAAAATGAATGGTTTAGTAATTTTTCTTTCAAAAGAAAGCTCCAAATTTGGAGAATTTTAATTACTTTTACTACAGTAAAACGTGAGTTCCACAAAAGACTGAGGGGAGAGAGAGCTAAACCAAGCTAAAGAAGACAAGAAAAAGGAGGCTACAGCAAAGTTTCTTTGCAACCTGGCCAAGCAAAGAGAAAAGCAGATCTATACTGATTAAAACAGCTGACAGCAGGGGTCCAGAGGCATTCACAGCCAGGCAGAACACCAGGCACATCCAGCAGCTCTCCAGGCACTGGGAGCCCTTCACTGTGGACTGCTGGATGGAGTTCCTGTTCACTTCCCAATGCTTACAAAATTTAATTTCTTTGCCAAGGACCTACAGAACCAGCACAGATACAATATTTCTCAATTTAGTGTTTTTAAAAATATTCTTTCCTTACAACAGGGATGTACCTGGGGAACTAGTGCCCAAAATGGTTTATGCTTCACTTCTTAAGGAGGGTATCACCACGAAAGCCCTCAAATACCTGAAGCAATGATTACAGTCGCTCTCCAGACTGTCAATTCGCTCACTGAAATTATGTATTTCAGAAGAAGTTCAGTCCAGAGGTCTACACCAACGCCAGCTCAAGACACTGAAGTCGAATGCAACACCTCTCCTGAGATACGCACAGTTGGTCACGAGGTCTGATTAAAACGCGAGGAGTCACTTAGCTGAACATTATACCAAAAAACTGAGGGTCCAAATTTAACAGACATCAACTATACTCTTAATTTTTTTTTAAGTCCCTACATCACATGTGCTCTGACAGTTGTTATGGGTAACCACCACAAGGACCTCTTCCCCTCAACTGTTTAACTGGCTATTAGAAGGCAAAGGCAAATCAATTAAGAGATTATTAAGATTACAGTCTTAAAAGCATGGAAGACGTATTTAAAAATCCACCCAGATTTAAAACTTCTGGTAAGCAGGACATAATTTTCCATAATGGAAAAATCAGTAAAGTTGTAAAAGTTCATGCTCTTTGCTTTAAAAGTTATTAATACTTGTCTTACAATCCATTTGGTTAAATAACTAAAGGAGTTTTGTGTTCACTGGAAAACCTTTTTTCATTCTTAATTTCATTCTAATTTTTAACCTAATTTAAAATTAGTAAACATACACATGTATGCAAACAAACATATGTAGGTGCCAAGATGTTTACAAGCCTTGAAGCCTACAAGATTTTAATCACGTTTTCCATTAACTCTCCCCACCCCTCAAACACTGCATGAAGTAGAGTTTATGAGAATTTTAAACAAAAGGAAATATTTAAGTTTCTAGAACACCTCAGTTAAATATAAATGAGTTTCAGTAATATGCTAAAAGGAACTGTGCTGTCAATTGAGAACTTTATAGATGATTTATCTTTTTTATCGGCTGGAGGGAGGAATGCCAAAATGATCACCGTAGCTGAGTCCATTAACTGATTTGTGAAGAAAACACTTTTCTGAAAAAACAGGCTGACTAAGCTTATTCTGCACAATACAAACTTTTAAACAGGTCTGGGATACATCCACTTTGGGTTGAGAGAGGAGCTTCCATGAAACACCAAAAAAATATGAAGTACAACTCAGTATTTCCTAACTCAAAAGCATAAATCCATGAACATTAAAGCAGTTACTATCAGAAAAAATCCTCATAAATATGTAAAGATATTATTCTCCATATGTCTTATAAAGGGGATAATAGCTGTATATTAAGTTTTGCTTTGCTTTGAAAGCTTTCACCTTGTGGTGTTTGCCTTACAGCCTTTTAGTCATGTACAGACTGGAGTAGGGAGAGCTTTGAAGTGCCCAACTTCCAGTGAAGTTTCTAATATTTTTTAATAAGTCTTAAGAGGTCTGTGTGTGATTTACTGTAATTTCAGAACAAGCTCAGAAATTTACCCTAACACAAGGAGTTCCTTCAGGAAAGAATGGGAGAGTCCTTTGAGCACACTATCACTGTTGGAGCATGGAGGGAGAGAGGCATGAAAATACTCTGGCAACATGATCAAGTCAAATTCAAAATACTGTGTATATAAAAAATGTTATTCAGAACTTTAAGGGTAGCAAGACAAAGTTTTGTATAGATGAGATTAATTTTTTTTTCAACCAGCAAATATAGTTTAAGCAATTCATAGCCAATTTTTATAATTGCAATGAAGTAGCTGTGATCAAACTCTATTTGTAGCATCATAATAAATTTGCCCCCCACCTACTAAAATTAGTTCTAAGCATCCAAAATTCCCATTTGAACATCTGACTGAACAAAACAGGCATTGCTCCATGCCAAAAACTGGAGGAAATAGACCTAAAATATGCCATTTTCTCAACCAGAAATTGTAGGCTCCCAGAATAACATGTGAATTAAAACTCATTTCAAGCTTGTTTGCATTGCTCCTCATTCCCATTCATAGCAAATTTCTTGACAAATGCTCTGATTATTTCTCTTTTTTCCTCACTTTTTTTAATTTAAAGACAATTTTCAAATAACAGACAGTCTTGCAAGGAGAAACAGCCGATAGTACAATCCATCTGAAAATGGAGAGGGTGGAATTCTACTCTCAGCAAGTGCTGGAGGCAACTTACATGATTAAAGACTGCACTGCAAGCCATCGTTAAAAGATGTCTTCCCATAAGTGAAAATGTGCAGTTTGCTACCATGCACATCAGAGGCACGTCAACCAAAATGAGGTCGAAGTCAACGAAGAAATGCAAATGCCTTACTCCTCTTCCCCCTCTCCCCCCCAGGCTGAAGGAAAGAATAGAAATTTTAACAAAATTAAAATTATAATCTGTTTCTTCACTTTTTCTCTTCCATTGGTATTCTTGCAAAAGTTTACATCATCACACCCAGAGAAGTTAACCAGGAATATTGATTCAGGATGCTTATGGATCAGGCTCCTCTTGCTTTGACTACAATAGCACTGTTGCACAATACAGAGTTTAACGTCTCTCTTCACTCTTGAGATGGGAAATTGCACTTATTCCCATTTTACTGATAGAATCAGGAGACTAAAGCCTAGAGAGACAAGAAATCATAGGGAATTAACCATCCAACTAGGACAAATATGATTCACCAAACCAAGATTTGAAAATCGCAGGCAGTACAGGGATACACAAACTCAGAAAAGATTTCTAAGGCTGTTCTCAAGCTGCCTGCAAAGTGCTGCACAGCCTGGGCTGCCAATACCACATTTGTTTCAGAAACCTAATACTGTGCACAGCGCAAAAAAGGAAAACATCCCTGTTCCTCTTCTCATCTTTATGCTAAAAAATACATCCTATCTGAACTCTAAGTAACGTAGCATGCAACATGGAATACATACACTTATAGATTTATATTACTTATATTATTATATCACTACAAAAAAGAGTGTAAGATTTTCTAAAATATATATAATGCTACTAAAAAAATGCCTAGAGAAATGTCAGCAAGAATCAGCCACTATAAAGCTTCATTTCACAAACAGAACTTGGTGGAAGAAGTAAATTATTATATTAAGCAGGAAATTGTTCACTAAACCAATTGGACTCATTAGAGACCTTAAAATTAAGACTACTTCGAAGGTAACCACATGCATATTTTGAGGAGTGCCAAGGTAACAAAAGACATTTCAGAAAATCTTTTCCATATCTCACACATACACACACACACATACATGTATTTCTTTTTCAGCACATCTGTTCATCTAACAGCTATTTTCTGTAATTGTCATTTTTATCTAGCTGTATTAACAGCGCTAGATACCTCCATGAAAAAAATCACAGAACATGTGTGTGCACTGTTTATTCATAAATCTCTTTAAATCTTTACCATTTTGAATTTGTTAAGATGTGGATAGCATCTGGATTCCTTCAAATCAATTATAATTATAATGCTCCCTTTTAGTCCAATAAATCAAACATTTATTTGCTGTCTATCATAATATCCCTTCTTTAAAAGAATATATTTATTTTGTCTTTTAATTACCAGATACATGTAGAGAGTCATCTGAAATTCAGCACAAAAAGCAACTCTGCACTTCCAGATGCAAGAGGTATCTTCACATAGATTTTCACTGTTCAGTACCATAGTACTTCAGGCAAAAATAAAATTATGTACAATCCTTGCCTGCATTCATCTATGAAATTTAATTTTCCATTGAAAATCTACACGTTAGCAGCAAGTTCTGCCCTCAAACATGAATATGTGCTTCTTATTAGACCCAGTTTGGCAAAGATTATCCTTAGTTTCTAAATACAATTGAAGCTTCTATTTCACTTCAGGTATACAATCTATTGCTAAGAACTACTGGCAGTACAGAACAATAATAGGGATGTTTAATGGTTATAGTTGCACTTAACGTTTCAAAACTTTGGTAAAGCTCAACTAATTCTTTAATTTAGTCATCGTTCAAGAAGCTGCATTTACTTACTTCCCATTTTAAACAAGGCTACCCATTGACAGTTCTCCAAACTGTTTAGACTGGAGGGAGTTGCTGCTGCACTGTTTGCCTTTGCAGTGCCCACAGCTATGCCCCACACCCAGCTGCTTTAACCAACCTGCAGCCACTGTCAGCACAATGTAGAATTTAAAAAAAAAAAAAAATCAGGAATGTATCTGAAGACGGTAAAAAAAGTAGCTGCTTAACCAGATCGGTCATGCCTACAAAAATGACATTGCCTCATTCCATGTGCCTGGTTCAGCACAAGGGGGTTCGAACACAGGCTGCAGGACCGGGTTGTTTTTTAGGGACATCGGGGGTGGCTCAGCAGCGCAGGGAGGCTAAGCCGGGAGGGAGAGCTCTGAGACTCAGCCCAGGGCGAGGGAGGCTCTAGCTTGACCTGCCACACATCGAGGGCTCCTGTTCAGGCCAAGGGACAGTGCTGGGGGCCCCTTCTGTGCCCAGACCCCCACCCAGCCCGGAGCAGTGGGAGCTGCTAAGGAGAACTGTACCCAGGAACCGAGGATACTCCTACCCTCCTGCTGAGTTTGATACTGCTATTCCCCATGGCAGTGATGGCACAGAGCAGCTGCCTCACTCACCGGGTGATGTTCACCCAGCAAACCAAGCCCAGGTGCAGGCATGTGGCATCCAGGTGAAAACAGTGCACAAACCCTTCTCGCTCTCACCAATGCTGGGACACCAAATACCAATCGGAGAGAGCAAAACAGAGGTTCTCCTACCTGAACTAGGAAGGGTAATATAAAATGGAGCTAATTGAATGTGACACTGATTGTCAATCTGTTCTGGCCACTAGGTTCAATACAAGAAAGCGCTCTTTTGTTCTCATCTACATTACAACCTCTCCTATCCAAATGCAGCAGTTTGTTTTAAATCCAGAATTATCTCCGTTCTCCCTGCCTGAATCATTGTTATTGATCATAGCAACTTCAGTAAACCCTGTTGCTTACGCAACGGCCTGGGGGCCCATACCCATCTCCCCATCCCTTTGTTCCACATACTGATTCACCTTTTCATCAAGGATTTTGACGTAGCTGCTGCCCTTTCACATTATTACTGAGCCCCACCCAAATAATGATTTTATCACTTAATTCTCTTCTAAACCACATTTCGTAAAAGGGAGGGGAAAAAAAAAGAAAGAAAAGAAAAAAACCCTGTGCCCTGCTGGGTGGGTAAACATGGATGAGGTGGGGTTGTCTCACCACATGACAGACACACCCCACACAAAAACCAGAAACATGCCTTTCATTGGGCAGGTTAACATTTTTTTAAAAGTTACTTTCTAGTCCTATCTGATCACTCTGTCAGGATGAGTAATGCAAAAACATTCAATTTCGTATGGGTTTGGTTCCAGTAGTTACTAAAAGCAGCCAAGTACATGTTTGTTTCTAAACTACTTGAAAACCTTCAGAAAGTTACTTTAGCTTGGTTCCTGAGCCCTTCACCAGCGCAGGGATTTTACCCGTCTTGGTTTTGCACTGTAAACATGAAGCTTCAAAATCATTTTTCTTCAAGTCCTAACTTTATTTTCTCATTTTCCTTGCTGGAGGATTCTTGTAATTTTCCAGGATGTAGTTATATTTAAAAAAGTAGCCCACTACCTCCCCAAGCAGAGACTTGTGGAAACAGGTGCTTCTAAAAAAAATGAGAGACTTTGGCAGCTCTCTGACCTGCCAGCACTCTGTGCATTAGTAAGACACAGTGCCTGCTGAGTTCCCCTCAGCTAATTAGAGAACCCGTATGGCAGTGAATGGCCTTGACTATAAATACTTCCTGAAAGATCTCTAACAGAGTCAGAGGAAATGGGAAAAAAATGAGATGCAGCTACAGGGAAACTATTTCAGATGTTTCTTGTTTAAAGGGCTGCTTTTTCTTTCTTGAAGTGGCCTAGGGATGAGATGCAGCATCCAAGACCTCCAAAAAATTAATAGTAAGAAGTGTGATACAATTATATGCATTAAATTTAATTCTGTAGATATATCATTAAGATGCTGCTATCAAAAGGTGGTTGGAAGTGGGACACAATGCTAAAGTGCACCAAAACTTCCATGTGTCACCCTGTAGTGACCACCGAAAAATCACATTTAAACCAAGATCCTACTCTGTATGCTTGAACCTTGTCATGTTGCTTGTCATGCTCCTGCTAAAGGCAGCAGCAGCAATACTTCTACCAGCATCAGAGAGGCAGGTTTTACCTCAAAAGTATATTATCCTTCTGGCCAAGAACTGAATGTTTAGAGAAGTCTTTTGGAAATCACAAAGGCCAGCTCAGCATTCCCACTGCTTTGCATCTATCTGGAATCCAACTCTGTGGATAACAGGAATCAGTGCTTTATAATAGGAGAAATAATGTTTTGCCACTAGAGATTGTGTCTGATATTTACTATACTGGTATTAAATCAATTATATGTAAATTTAATACTTTCATACCAATTTCTTATTTTAAAATTAGCACTGTCAATCACCCTCATAGGAGAATGCAAAACTGGAGAAGGGAAATAACTTTTTCTGATTTCCCGTCTCCCCCAAATTTAAAGCCATCTAACCAGCTTTAGACAGAACACTATGTGAAATATCAGAAGTGCAAATATCACAGCCAAAAAAGAAAATAACTCTTCTTAAAGTAAATGGAAACTTTCTGGAAATGCCGTGATTTCTTGTAGCGTGTAAACAGTCTGATCATTATGGTGAAAATAATCTCAGCTTAATAGAAGAGTGGATTTTATCCTTTGCCCCATATAAAAAGCTCACAGCAAAGGTTAACATAACCTCAGTCAGATATTTAATGTTACAGCCTGCAGTATACTTTAATAAAAATCAACACTACCTTTGCAATAATGTGACAACCTCTCTCCTTTTGATGGTACACAAATGCTTCCATTACATGAATTATGGTTAATACACAGGAGTCTCCTTGTTGTCTGCAGGTCCATGTGGCACCACAGGACACGCTGATCTGTGTTATTCTGCATGTGTGTTGGCTAAAGTATGATGTGCATACCAACACCTTTAGGTGGCCTAACTAGGTCTGTGTATAGGTCTGAAGGCTCAGGCTACAATTTCTCATTTTTGCACAAAACTTTGTTCTGCAGTGTCCACACGTACAAAAAAAAAAGGACACTTAATTTGAAATCAGTTTAGCAAAAAGTTCCCGCTGTCCAAGATCTGCACTGTCAAAGCATTAAACAATCTGCCTGGCCTGGAGTCTGCTGGCTGCCAATGTGCTACCCAAAAAAAGGAACATTTTTGCATCTCAATAGACTTTCCAGTATCAACAAATCTTTAAACTATAAAATCAGCTACTCTAAGGAAGAGCAGAAATAATGTCTACATTGTACCACGCTGAGGTACATTTTTGGTAATTCCCATTTGCAAAACATACCGATTCAATGTAAGTACAGCTGCTGGAAATATTTTAATAAGAAAAATAAATTAAAGCTACTCACAGAAGTGTACCAAGCCCCTGAGAAAGATTCTGTTACACACACACAGCTTAGAAGCACTCCCGGGAAAAAAGGTGCATCCACTGCACATGTGTCTTTGCACATGTGAAGAGTTTGAGCTCTCACCACTGCACCATCCCCAGCTCCCGAAAGGTCACGAAAGATTCAGGCTTTTAGAAATCTTACCCTAATGACTCCCACAAATAATCTACTGTAACACAGAGTCTGGGGAGGGGACCATGGCCATCATGCATGGAAGGAATGCAAGAAACAGCATAAAAATGTCTGAAAGCCACTCCAAGTAATTTCCAAAAATTTAAAATTATCCTGTAAGCATTAGGGATTTCTGTGGGCCAAGGTATATTTTCATCCCTTCACCAATTGATTTGTATTGTCTCTGATATTTTATCAAAATGTTAATCACTTCTAAACTTGCAGTATCAACCTCTATCTATATGAAAAAATGTGAAAAAACTGATCTCGGCTTTGCCTTCTCCCAGTGATTGGAAAACTAAAAAATGAAAAGCACACATTATTGCTGCTACTGTCAAATCATTATAAATAATTTATAATAAGTAGAACCACTTTACAAATACTGAATAGCCAGTACAACCAAAGGGATGTGTTAGGGACTTTTTTTTTCAGTCCATTTCTCACAGTGTTTATTCACTGAGTAATCCCAAATTTTTGGCTTCCTCTGTGTCAGTCTTTGGGGGGGAAAAAAATTAAGGTGTCCACAGTGATTTTATTATAGGTTTTGTTTCCTAGTCACCAGTCGTCCTGGGATACAGTGTTTTGCATGAGCATTCATTATGTGATACCAGAAGGATGTATTGATTTAACGGTTTGCTTTCAGATAAGACCAAGTCCTGCTAGCTATTTCACATTAGAAAAATAAATGTATCCAAAAGCAGATAATAATGGGAGACTTACTTAACAGTATAGTGTATTTTTTTTATTTCAGAGAATTATAAAAATTTGCTTTTTTCAATAATGGAAGGTAAGTTCTTTTCTGAATAATTTCTACTTCTGTCTGGGCCAAGTGAGCTCCCAGACATGCCTATCTGTATGTCAGGTAATATTTGACAGTAAGCTCCCAATGGTTGAGCTGACCATCACTTTATCTTCTTATTTCCTGGCTCCAGTACTGCATCCCATAACTCTGTCTACAGAAAACTAAATCAAGAACAAAATAAAGGAGTTGGGTTTCTATGATCTTTTCCACAAACTGAGAGGAAGAGGGAACTAATATCGCTCACAGAATCACACTCCCACACCTCCTATCCTTCAGATCACCCCTTACCTTAAAGAAGTTTCAGTTCTCATTATTTTTTCCTCTATCCATCAATCATGATGAAATATGTAAGATTAGGGACTGTTCAGCAGATGAAAAAAGTTAACCTCCTTCCTTTTTTTTAATATTTCAAACTGACAAAAGCAACTTGTCCAATTTTCAAAGAAGAAAACTGAAAATTAAAATACTATAACTAAGGAAAAGACCCAGAAATCTTTACCACAACAGAGTTCAAAGAGCAAGGCATCTAATGGTGTACCCAAAAATAATTCCTATTTTAAGGGTGTTGATATGGTTTTATCAGTCAGTATAGACATAATCTGCTAATAAATCATAAAAGACATAAAAGAAAAGTTGGATTGTACAAATTTTAAAATGCGAGGAACTAATTTATATGGATTGTTAATACAGAAATATAAGACTTTTTTTCGGAAAAACATGGAAATTATAGGTTCTTTATATTTCTGAGAACCCATCAAAATATTTCCAGTTAGATAAAAATACTAATTTGAAAAAAAATTTAAATATACATGTGTATGTAAATATATATATACACGTGTATGTGTATATATATATATAAGTGCTTTTTTATAAAGACTTCTAAAAGGTGTCTGAATTATTTTTTCAAAGGGCATAAGAAGCAGCCAGTATACAGTTTCCCATTATACATTCAGCAGTGGTTAAAACAGATAATATAATGGCCTTATTTTACTGCTTACTAAGATTTTAGGCTCCAGCTACCAACCAAATTTAGACCTTTATAGAACTGAATCTGCAAATTTGCAGATTTTTGTTTAGTTGTTTTTTTTTCATTCTTTAGTAGTCAAAAAAATAAAGGAAAATTATTTGTATTCTGATAAGCCACAATTTCAGCGGCTCCTCTGGTCAATATGTTCTGTGCACAGCTAAAAACCACTACAAGAACTGAAGTGGGATGTATCATATGTACAGCATGAATTTGACTCCTAGATGGCCTTATGTCTATATGTTAATACATATTTCCTAATGGAGGAGAGAAATATAATCCTGCCATCCACAGTGAGCACACACCCAGGTTAGCAACAGAACCTGTCATACTGTAACTGCTTCTCATACATTTAAAATCTGACAATAACTATTCATGGCCTGTAAAGTACGAAAGTCTGTGGTCTCCCTAAATTGAATGCAGGGTTTAAGTGACAGACACGCTGTTTTATAATTAGAATAACTGCAATACTTTTAAGACCACTGACTGCATTTAAAAGAGCTTTTAATTCTTATATGTATACAGAGACAAATACACCTATGTATAAACTTAGCAGACCATGGAATAAAACATATATCTTGCCTTTTGTCTTCTTCTTACATGTTACAGTAATGGATACTATGGTTATAAATGCTCTTATAAAAGACAATAAAAGAAACCAGCAGATCATCGCTTCCATTCTAGTGAGGTTTGTCTGCACAGTGACCACTCCTGTGGCAAGTTTCTATAAATTCTGATAGGGAGCAGCTATCACTGCTACATGAAAACATGTAGTGATGACTCCAGGAGGAGGGCAGTTATTTGTCTCTCTGTTCAGGTCCTCAGAATTTGACAGCTTTTCTAAACCAAGTTTTCTCTACAGTGGGAAAAACATACCTCACTGGAAGGGGAAGTTGCTTATATATATGGTTGGTATATATATATGATCCTTTTATTAAAAAAAAAAAAAGAATAGGAATTATTTGGTGTAGCAAATATTTGCCGTTTCTTATCACCCGAGCTCCTTCTTTTTCTCTTTTTTCTTTTTCTTTTGCTTCCAAGGCAACCAGAGAAGTGTCAAAATTGATATATAATTATGTTGCTTCATTAAAAAAAAGGTTACTTTTTATTAATATTTAACTCAGGTTTCATATGCTTAGATATGTAATAATGAAATCTTGTTTAAGTGTGAACCATCACACCACCACAAAATTTAAGAGGTGATTAGTTGTTTTAGTGTAACAGATGTGCAGCCTTCTGGGGTTCTAAACCTTCCTCCTTCAACTGCATGACCAACCTGCACAATTAGCAGGAATGATTACACAAAATTCAATCAGCGCTAAATAGCAAAAGCAGAAGCACTTGCTTACTAATACTACATTAATATATAGATTGTTTTATGTAACACTTTGGAACATTTACCTGCCAGTTTGGCTCTACAGATTTGAGTCTTCCTTTGATTTTTTTTTATTTGTTTGTTTCCACACACTGAAAGAACCCCAACCACATTACTCCAGACCTGAAGAAATCATTTGCATGGCTAATTAAACATAACATACATGTAATCATAAAAAGCAAGAGGAAAAAAGAAATAGTTTCCTACCCGTAATAAGGACTGGGATTCGTCCTTTGTCTTGCTGTCCCCGGAACCAGAGTAGGGTTGAGTGAGCTGCCCAGGTTTTTCCGCTGCTCCCGCTGGCACGCCCTGCAGGAAACCCTTGCTCTCCACTGCCAAGCCGTACATGGGCCTTGCAAGATGGGCAGCTTCGACATTTGGACTATCCCGTAAAGGCTTTGGCTGCTCTTGGCCAACGGACACTGGGGTCAATAAGCCCAGACTGGTCTGTGTGTATGATGGGCTCCCCCTCAAAATGTCTGTTCCTCTCCAGGTCACGTTGCGAAGATCATCACTGGGGCTGTCAGTCCAGCCTTTCTCCTTGAGCACTTCCTTATCTTCTATCTTTTCCCTCTTCACTATGCTGTCAGATACAGGCTCCCCCATTTTGGGGTCTGGATTAATCAGACTGTAGACCTTGAGGTCAATTTTTGGCTCCTCCTTGATAGATGAAACACCATGACTGTCCTCCCCATTGGCTGTAGTGATGTCCATCTCCTGACAATGCACAGTGTTGAAGTGCTCTAGTAGTGACTGAGTGTCAACAGCTGTGAAGCTGCACTGACGGCATTTGTAGCAGTTGTGTACTCTCCTGGAAGAAAACCACAAGCGTATTAACAAGTCTCCCCTTGGCCTTCCCTCTCACAATGGTTCTACCAACCAAGATTAAGAAAATAAGTCAAACCCAGTGTGATCCCCTCTAAATAAAGCAAGTAGGTTTACTTTGGTGTCTTGTACAATAAGGTGAAAATCCTCCTGGGTTTTCTCCCCATGCCTTGCATGGCCCCCTATCACTCATTGACATTTCACTACATTATTCTAAACTTTATAAAATTTTCACTGGGATTTTGTGTTTTTTCTCTTCAGTTTGCTGCAATACACTTTTCACTTTCTACTGCAGTAGAAACACTAAAGAAACACATATTTGTCAACCAAAATCAAATAGTTAGAAGAGGATAGTTCTTTTTTATAAAAAACAAAACACTTTATATAACATAGATCTATCTTAGAAATTTAAAATGTTTTAAAAATTCCTTTACTTTCCACCAATTTCATATGCTTTTGCTTGACAAAGATGATTTCGAATGGAGCTCAACTTACGGATAAGCATAGAGGAAAGGACAGAAGACTGTACACAACAGACAGTACTTCTTGGTTCTCTAACACATTTTAACATAACTTTGAAAGATGCCACTCTAAAGAAAAAGCAAAACAATTGGCTGTGTCACTACAAACTGCGTTTTCCTGTCAAATACAGATATTCTTGGGTAGGAGCTGTGGAGCAGTGTGGAATAATACGCCTTCCTGTTTTTACTCTAAAAGCCTATATAAAGTACTGCATTACTAAATTATATAAAGCATATGTTGCTATATGAGAACAACATGTTACCCATTTACTGTATTTATCATAGGAACAGAACACTGTTTATGAGCTCTCTAACGCCATTATGAATAATTGTTTATAGTACAGGAGTGGTCAGAGCCCTCCGCCAGGCTCCGGACCCCACTGCGCCCGGCATCCTACCAATGCAGAGCGAAATACCACCTCTGTCCTGCAAAATGTACAGAACTCTACGAGAGCTTCTCCCTACAGACATGCTCACACATCCACACCCCAGGCATTCAGAGTCACTGCAGCGTCTTTAGCCAAGGTAAAAAATGAGTCTTTTGCTATCCACACAGGACAAAACTTGTATGAGAAATCTGTTACTGCCCTGACAACTCCAGTTGTTTGAATTAATTCTTTTAAGGCCAAATCTTTGTCTCTGAAGTCGATGGCAAAAATCCCATTGACTTCAGTAAGAGCAGGATTTGGCTCTTGATGCATTTGTAGAATTGGAATGATACACAAAATGTCCCTTATAGACTATGATAGTTTAGAAAGGACAACTTGCCAAACTTATTAAACCCCTTGTCTTCCTTCTTTCCTTTTGTTGGAAAAACAAACCATATGTTATTTACATTGTCTGATTTTCTTGCAGTTGTGTCAGCGTGAAGACATGAGTACATATTCAGACTTGAGCTTTTTAGCCCTTGTGCAATATCAGTTTTCTTTTTGTCATTTTCCCTATTTATATTCATTTTAAGGGACTAGATGGGCTTGTTCCGTTATGCAAAAAATATATTCAGCAATTCTCCACACAGCCTTATGGCAACCAAATCTACTTGTGGGAGAGCAAGCTGTGGGTTAAAATCCTGTTCTGGCTGTGTTCCTTTTT
>NW_020897725.1:2743080-2804140 GCF_003984885.1 Neopelma chrysocephalum
CTAACTTGGCTCTCATCTACAGAACTCACACCTCCAAACAGCTGATCTTTTTCGTCTAACTTGTCTTTTTTTTTCTTTTTCCATTCCACACTGGCTAAATGTTTTTGATCAGGAGCCATACGCACCACAAAAGTGGTACCACACTTTTGAGGACACAAATAAATGCTGATTATTAGATGCAGTTTAAACTAAATGGCTGAGGCCCAACTAAAATCACCTTTATTACATTAAAGGTTTGTTAATTTAAATTATTTCTAATTGGTTCAAAGAGAGTCATACAAGCTTTCCTTTGTTCTTCTGTGAGACTGTGATAAGGACTGTGATGTGGAAAAATCGAGGACTGACTTCAGTAAGTAGTAACTCAACAGACTTTTTTTTTCAGGACATACACTTTTCCAGTATGCATTAAAAATCTGCCATTGACATTCTAAATCTTCATACTTTGCATAGGTTTGTCCTGTGTATTATTCTATCCCCAAGCTCCAAAACAAAAGCTGAAGTTTGGAACTGTCCAAAATAAGTCACAGTCCCAAATAGTAAAATAATAACTATCATCAGCTATTACAGAACTTTTGAAAGTGGGAAACTTAATTCTTTTCCAGAACAAGGCATAAAAAGAAAATGTTTACTTGCCTGTTTTCACTCCACCCTGACAGCAATCATGGATACAAGTTGGCAATGTTTGATTTCTCTTTTACTAGAATTTAAACCTACTCCATGTTTCTAAAAGCCCGAGTTACATCTAGAGTTGTGCACAAAGCTCTTCAAAGCTAAGCAACAAAATTTTAAAAATTCCAATTTGCAAAGTACACAATAAGCACTCCTGTGCATTATCTCAAAGCTACACTTTACAGCTAAACTACAGCTATACCATTTGAAACTCTGAATGCATCAGGTGCAATACCATGTATTGGTACAGAGCTGCTCAAAGAAGAGATGTTTGAGGAAAATCTCAGTCAGTATGGAAGAAAGTGATGTAAATGAAGAAGGAAACTATTCTCCCTTTTATGGTATTGTTTATACAGCATTCAAGCAAACTGACAGCAGGTTCAAGCCAAAAAGTGGCATTCTCTGCAATATGGCATTGGGTTGGCAGTGTCATCCCATCCACTGAGGTCACTTAGCACTATTATTTTCACTACAAAATAAATCAAAGTTCTGATTATTTGTAGACATTAAAACATCTATGGCCGAATGCTAAGACTAAATGTCAAGAAATTCAAGCCAAACCTTTACTGCACAGTTACATTCTGATAACTCTAAAAAATCCTATCATTATTTGTAATGAAATGCACCTGATTTGGGCACTGTAAGATACCAGGGTTCTCCCTTGCAAAATCTTGAAGTTGGAAAGATTAGATGGGGGGAGGGTTTGATGGATTTAATATTCTTTATTTGAGCTTCCTAATAGGCTGTGATACTCCCGACACTAGTCAGTTGTTAATTAAGTCTTGTTGACATACTTCTAAGTAGTCTGAAGTATTACAAAATACCATCCCCTACAAAACAAGTAATTTTTTTTTTAATTACCTGAAGACAGTCCTAGGCTCTAGGGCATAGAAAATATGCTGGATGAACGTATGGCTGTCGTATCACTTCCATTTTTATGCGTGTTTTGAATTTAATTATGAATATAATAATTACTATGATTTTTCATGAAGAAACAAGTTTATCAGAAAGTTTACTTCAGGGATGGAAGCTGCACTCAAGCTTTTGGGGAGGGAGAATATTCAGAAGGAAAGACAGTAAGCAAAGCAAGCAAGAAACTTCAGTGGAGGGTCAGAAAGGAGAGGAATAGGGCAGAGTGGAGAGCAAGGCTGAGATAAAAGGAGAGCAAAACCCATTGGCAAGAGCAAACAAGCTCAGAGCAGTGCTCGTAGCTGCTGCTATTGTTCACTGAGTTAAGGCTCTTGCACTGCTGCAAAACTGGGAGCTGGTGGGCCTCAATTTACACTTTTGCTCTCAGTTGGCTTCTCTGGGGAGTGTCCCAAAGGCTCCACATTTCCATAATCTGCACATCTTAGACCCTACTCTGGCATCTGCTGCCTGAGATATTGCCAGGTCAGCCCCAACACTGCTGCCCCCAACACTACCACCCCAGAGGTGCAGCCCTGGTGCTGGGAAGGTGCGAGCTCCAAGCACCCCTTTGCCTTTTGCCCCTCTACCTCCTTTATCTTTAAGAGGTATGGAATTATTTAACTTGAAATTAATTAGAAATCAATTTCTAAGGAGAACCCTACACAACTGCTGTCAACCACACTTTCAAAAGAATTTATTAGAAAAATGATTCTACACCACTGCCGAAGCTTTTATTTCATTTGAGTCTTTATATTTTCTTTTTATATTTTGCAGTGTAATGAATAACTACCCTATCTTTTTTTTAAAAAGATATTTAAAGGATTTTTCAGCATAGCATTTTTAATTACTACTAGCACTGATCAAATGCTTTCCGTCAAGTAAGGACCTATATGAAAAATTCTGACTTTAGCAAAAATGAGAAAATGCATTGTTTTCCTACATCTTTTAGCAAAGTTAGGAAAAAAATTATTTCTGCAAGAAGGTGCTTTGATTTAAAAAAAATATTCAAAACTAATTATTTTGGAGCAAGCAGGAAAATAATCTCTAGACTAAGTGATCCAACATGCAAAATTTACCCAAATTCTGTTTGATTTTTATCTAAATTAAGTGTTGGCATCTTCTGGTTCATCAGAATACCAGACAGTTCTGAGAAAGCTTCCCAATGAACATGAAGAGTATCCGATTCCTCAGAGGTATAATGGAAAATGAGTAGTAGCAGAATTAGTGGAAAATGGAGGCCAATAAATCTTATAGGGATTTATTTGAGTAAGCACATTTTACTGAGGTTTAAATACAAGTAAACTCAAATGCAGCGATTCATTGACTTCAGATTTAACTGAACAGCTCTCAAATAATCAAGAAATACTGAATGAGTGTTAAGTGTAAGTATACATTTCTGTAGACAGAAAACTTGCAAAGAACTGCTTTTGCAAATTCTAATACTGTTGTAAATACATGGCTGCAAAGGAATAACACCGGGACATAGAAAATTTTTTAGCTAGCAAGACATAGCGAAATTGTAGACGTAGAGCCAAAAGGAAGCAAAATAAAAAATAAAATAAATTAAGCATGTTGTTCAGGCATATGACTCAAAAATGAAAATAGTGCAGACAAAAAAATACATGAACCAAAATATGTAAGGAGCATCTAAAGCCAGCTCTGATATTCCAGATTGTCAAGTCTAAACCTAAATATGTGAACAGCAGAACACTTTCTGCCACCACATTAATGCTTAGTATTTATGTTTAACATTAGAATCCAATCTTATTATATAAATGAACAGGTTTTAGATATATGTGCATGGACAGCATTTTAAATCCATCAGATATATATATAATGTGTGCAATAAAAGCGATATTGAGAAAAATTCTGATGAAGAAGCACAGAAGCTCAGCTAGGATGTGAGCAGACTCCACATCAGCATTTCTATGTGTCACATAACTAACACTACTATGTTATAGATTATCTACTTTTTAAAATCTGAAGCGTTCTGTATTTTTAGTTCCTAAAATACAAAAAGGGAAAGAAAACACATATCTGATATGTGCAAAACTTCTAATAATAAAAAAGGCCTGATAATAATAATAAAAATAGAAGCTATAATGCCTCAAAAGTTTTAGTTCAATAGAGTGAAACCTAGGTTATACATAGAAAAGCAATAAAACTTGCTGGTGTTTGCCATTACAGACCAGCTATCACAAACTGAACTAACTTCTGTGACTTAAAGAAAGACGTATAGTGGGGGAAAACAGCAGCAGTACAAGAAGAAAAGAAAACAAAATTCAAAGTATCAAGGGAGGAGTGCAGAAGAAAGGGAAAGAAGTTGGCAGTTATGGGGATGTTGTACTTCACTTTAATTACACAATATCCTGAGTACTCAATAATGTCATAGACTGGAGGGTTAACAGAATACATTGTTCGAGTGTCTTAAACAGAATAGCCTAAGTTTAGACAAACAACTTGAGACCCAAATGCTTAAATGTATCTCTTGATTTTCCAAAGTGCAGTTCCCTGTCACAACTGCCAGAACTGCAGGGTGCTGAGCCCTCCGAAGGAGAAGCTACAACTACCTCATCTCAGACTTAGCACTTAATTTTGAAAGTCATGGCTTCTCCTTTCCTTGGGAAAAAGGATCCTAGCTCGGCATGCTTGTTAAAACTTAAACTACCAGCTGCAGCAAAATAAAAGGTTAGTTTTTTTCAGTGAAGGAACCATTTCAATCTTCCAGTTATTTAACCACTAAAAAAAGATCGTTGCCATGCCCCAGCGGCGGACAAAGTGCTGCCTATGGAGTTCTTCAGCACGGCTCAAAGCTGCTATAATAATGCTTGGAACTTAGATACCACTTTTCATCTTCAAAGCAGTTTACAAACATTAACTAATTAATCCACACAACATCCCTCAGGCCCACTTGGATCAAAAATGGGGCATTGCATGCTGGGACCTGAATCCTCCGTGGGCCCTAGCTCCAAATTAAAGATGAGCAATCTGCTCTTTTTTTTTTTTAATAGACTCCTGATACATTGCCAATGCAGCCCTCTGTTGGGCAACATTTGGATGCCCCAGCTTTTATCTCTCTTAAAGTATCATGCCCCAGTCTGCCTTTGTTAATTTTGGATGTCTTGGAATCTATTAAACGTGGCAAAGTTTCTTGAGCTTTTAACAAAGCTTTAGCTTTGAAAATGCATCTTCTTTTGTCTTCATTCTAGCTGGCTTCCATGCAAAGATCCTTTAGATGAGATAGATACTGAGTTTTCCGTTGTTGTTGACGCATTAGCCTTAACTATTAACATATTCAGCATGATTTTCTAATATTTAACATCGCTTTTGCAGCGGCACATAACTGTTGCTCTTCACAAAGCCTATGAGCCACCTCCTCCTCTGATGTAAACTGGACTGCCAGTTTACAACAGCCCAGGAACTGACCCAAGAAGTTTAGCGGGGAGTTGGCTGCCACTATGACATTGTGTCAGACTGAGTCAGGAGACTGGCTGCATCCACCTCCAAATAGGAACATTAGCATTTAAAATAAATAGAATGACACTGTAAACCAGCAACATGAAAATAAGCATCTGCAAAAGGATCTTGGGGAATGACATCAACAGACAAAAGAGTGTCTGCTCCCAGTGGGAAACCAACACCAAAACAGCAGTGGAATGCTCTTAAACTAATTATTACATTGCTGGACTTGGGAATGGAAAATACTACAAAAAGGTAGTACATTGAAGCGCTGTTATGGAGCATGAAAGGGTTCACAGTCTATCTTGGAAAGTAAAGCCATTTGTGTTCTCTGACTGAATGAAGATGCCAGCTTTCTTGTAAAAAGCCTAAACTAAAACAGTACCTAAAAAATTCTGGGTGGAAAATAGTTGACCAAACCTCAAATATGCTGAAACTTCAGCATCTGCACACGAATCCAAATTTGCCTCTCCTTTGTACAGGTTTAAATGTATAATTAAATCCACCAACTTAGCTGGTGGTTTTCCAAAACAAAGTGGATGTTGGATTGGACTCTGGCTGTAAAGATTTATATCTATACACATTCATATTTTGATTTCCAGTTTCTTCAAATGTTTGAGGAATGGTGACATTTAATTTAGAAACTATGGGAGAGCTATTTGTTTGGGTGCAAATCATTAATCTTTTGAAACTCCACTGTACCTGTAGTGTCGGGAAATCTCTTCTTCCACCTGGGTGGTAAAGTCACATTTGGTACATGAGTGTTCTTTGTTCTCCTTGAGCATCAGCGGCCCCTCTGCCCCTGGCAGGGCGTTTGTTTCTGGTTTGACATCAGACGCTTGGCCTTCGTGTGCATTCTCATAGTGGAGCAGGAGAACGTCCACGTCGGGAGTGGAGAATGAGCACTGATGGCACTGGTGTTTGACTCTAGAGCTTCCTGTCACCCCTGGAGACAGGTGTAAAAGCAAGAGAGCACAGTGGGAACAATTACTTTTTCTGCAAGCAAATGGATAAGTAATTTCTCCAAGGTGCTTTTCTGGGCTGCAGAGGCCTCGGGGACAGAACTGACAGTGCTTAATGGTACATTTATGAATGTTGTGTAGCTGCTGATAGTGACGGAGAAGTGGGCCCACCACTATTACATCTGGGCCATGGCTCTTTGAGTACCTAAAGTCACAGAACTGACAGTTGTAGCTTGTCACCATGCTGTCCTCTGCTCCTTTGCTAGTCAAGTCTTTCTTTTTTGCCACACTCGCACCCTTTTCTGTCTTTGTCACTAACTCCCCGTCTGCATTTTTGGCTAGATCATTCTGGTTAATGACAGATCCCCTAGAAAGCTTATCATTCAGATCTGGGTGAAGGCTTCCTGCCTGGCTTCCCCCATGCTGTTTGCTGTAATGTTCTAATAGTTTCAATGAGCTGGACGATTCACAGCTGAAACTGCAAAATTTACACCAGTAGTAACTGGTTGTATCGGTACCATTTTGTCTAGAGGAATCTATTGGCTTGATGGGCACCGAATATCCAACTGGTGTATCATCTCCTGCTTTTACAGTGATTCTGTCTTGCCACTTCCCCAAGTCTCCAGAATCACATGGTCGAAGAGTAGGACTGGATTTATTGGAGTTTTTCTCTGAAGTTTTACCAGAATCAGAGGAGGGAAGGGCTGCTTTCATTTTGTTTGGGTGAGTCTGTAAGAAGTGTTGCTCTAGTTCAGTGGAGGAGTTGCCCATGTAGGTGAAATTGCAGAATTTGCAGCGGAAGTACTTGGTGTTGCCTTGGCAATCTGGAGTTTTCCGCCCAATTCCAATAAAGGTTCCACCTAAAGTAACCTGTGAATAAAGAACAAGGTCATTTTATCTCCACTGTAGATTTATTCAAATAGCAAGGGGGGGAGGGGGAGGAAAGAGAAATAGAGAGCAACTAATTCATAAGCCTCTTTGATTAACCATCACCTCCATTTTCATTTGTACTAATGTAGTAAGATTTCATACATATACCCCACGTTTAACATTTGTTGATGAAGATTTTTAAATGTTTCTCATAGTAGAATATATATTCCATATGAATAATAAATATATTGATTTGGGGAGACTGAGGCACATGTACCCAATATGATCTTAGCACTCTCTGATAGGACTATTCCTTCCTTCACTAAATCATTGAATAATGTCATTGATAAAAGACCCAACAATCAGTTCCCGTATCTCGGAACCCTTTGACAGCAAACTTTGCTGGGAATCTATGCCAGGTGTGGAACAAAAGAATGGGTCCTCAGTCTTTTTCTTTCAATACACTTACATGCTTTAATCATATTCATGTTTAACAGTCCAAGAGAATTGTTTTCTAAGTAAGAGCAAACAAAAATTAAATTTTAAATAACAAATTCAGTTTGCTGTGGCAGAGTATGACCAATTCTTACAAAGATCATTTCTACAGTAGTATCCAGTATCCGCCAGGATGCCTTTTCACAAAGCCGTAGTGGCTGATGTCTCAAACGAAAGACAGTTTTCTCAAGAATTACTCACTGCAGACATTCTCCAAGGGAATCTTCTGTTCCTCTCATGCACAGAGCTCAATTTAGTAAAACAAGGATGGAAAAACTACAGTAGAAAAATGGCATGTGGCAAAAAACCCTACCACACCCAAGTCCATGACATCACTAATTACACACACACAAAAAAAGGTAGGTCTACTTAACTGTTCTCATGATGTCTGAGCAAAATGCGCTGCAGGAAGGGAAGAAGGCTTCCAGGGCTGATGTTATTAAAGCCCGTGTTCTCACAGCAGGCAGGCCTGCCCTTCCCAGGAGAGCACCACACCTGCCCCTGACATCAGGGGGAGATTTGCTGCTCCTGTACAACTGGTTTGAAGGCCAAAGAAAGAATATCTTGACAAAAATGTCACTATTGCATGGTTTCTTTTCCTGAAGAGCAAATAGTGTACAGCATACGGAAGATAATTCCTCTTTACGCCCAAAATCCACAGACATCAACTCCTTTGTCATCACCCACTCCACACCACATGGTGCAGACATGGGTGGAAGCTTCCTTGTGACAAATTCTCAATTTTTACACCCAGAAGATGCCTTACAGGGAATATAAAATTCAGCCTTGCAGTGTTTATTTCCATTCTCCCAACTAGTAAGTGTATTACTACATTTCTGCAGGATTCAGTTCTAATGCATTAGGCAAATGCTATAATTATTTTTCTTCTCCTCCTCAACAGCTGTACCATAAAGAAAGCATGTGATCAGTGTTCATTCAGTATCACACCATACGGGAAGACTCAGACATACAGAGAGCATGAAATGTAAACATTTATAAATGCATATAATATAAATGCCTTTTAGCCATTTAGCTCAGAGAATGAGATGCTATCCTTTGTATCCCATCAGAATGAACATGTATAGTAAGGCAATGAGTTGCTAAACCATGATATGAGCTGCTGCTATTCTTTCCCCCCCAACTCCTCAAGAAAGCACAATTCCCATGAACTAGTTAAAACTGTTTCTTAAATAAACTGAAAATGGCTTTCTGTTTGTTTAGGAAACATATCTCATTAGGCAATGGTGAGTCTGGCAGCCAAATCACTAGGACTTGGCTGTAATAACATTTTCACTTTAAACTGGGGCTCCACGTTCTGCTATCAAATTATGAATTTGGTTTTGAAGAGGTTCTTTGGAAGAAGGATGTTTTAACAGGTCTTCTGCAGTGCAGGAGTTATCTCCCTTTATTCATTTTATGGCAAGCAAGAACTGGAAACAAAGCCATGCTGAGCCTTATCCAAGTGACAACTGGGCCTGCTCCCCAGTATCTGGAACTTCAGGTCTTCATCCACTGCATTATTTCAATGTTCAAAGTCCCAGTGGTGTTGAAAGACAACATAAAGAAAGCACTGATGGAATTATTGTGAAGAGAAAATAACAGCAGCTCACTGCACGATTACATAAGTTGCAAGGTGATCTGGTTTTGCTCATTTAATTAGATATGTGTGTTTGTTCTATGTATGCACAGAAAACTAGCCAAAATTCTTTACCTTAAGTGGCTCTAATGAGTAAATACATCCATTACTCTCAGCTGTCCAGTCACAGAGTTACAGATACCAACCAATTTTGCAGACACTTTGTAGACACCAGTTAGAAACTGTGAGTGGCAACAATCCCATCTGCTGTTCATTGCTAATTACTTTTATTTCAGAACATTGGTCAAATGTATTATTAATACTACCATTTTCTACAATGGACTGTAAATCACATAATTTCTGTAACTTGTGCTAATCCTGCTTAGTGGCCTACATAGCAAGTTTGTGTCCCATGCTAATACATCCTTCTCTATATTGCAACTAAATATTCCCACACAATTTAAACCCTTGCAATGTGGGGAACACATACAGTCTTTACACCACTGGAATGTAATTGATTACCAGTTATTGGTTTGGCATTTCCCCGAATACCCTGCCACAATTCAAAATAATGCATTGCATTAGACCATGTATGTGAAAGGTAACACAGGGTGATCTTAATGTTATTATATTCAAAAGCCATTTTTCACACTTAACAATACCTACTGAAAGCCTCCATGAGAGTCATCAGTTAAAGAGAACTGAAGAAAGTGGTTTCCATGCAAAGAGGTTGGGAAAAACGCTTGAAGTGATGGTATAAACCGAAGTTGTTTCAGCTTTCAGCAAGCCAAATTTGGACGAAGCCCACGCATTTGCAGAACTGTTTTGATTTACACACTTTGCTCAAGTCTTGGCTTGACTTTCAGATTTTTCAGTTACATGTCGTATCTCTATGTACAGGCACTAAACTCCTTCACCTGGTATCTAATTGTCCTTAATCTCCTGCTCCCTCTGACCTACCCCAGAAAGAGGAAAAGGAGAAAGAGATGGAGAAAGTGGAATATATGTGTGTATATATATATATTCCAGAAATCAATATCCACATTTCTGTGTGATATCAGAAGTGATAGCTTCTTGTATTTACTTCCCTATTTCATTATGATCCCAACAAAACCTATTCCCCTGCTTTTAAGTAGACACTCCTCATCAACAAAAAGAAGAAGAAACTAAACAAAAGCAAAGCTAAAATTCTGCAATTCTGTTATATGAGGGCAGTCCAAAGTGTTAGCTGACATAGTTAGTGGCAGTCATGAGCAGAGGTACAGCTTGCACTAGAAATGTAGGAGCAACTATAGATCCATAGTTCCCTCAATAAGCACAGAAGAAAATTAATCTTCACAATTCTCTTTTTAAAGTGAACCTAACATACAAGTTTGGTCTGTGGAAACATGATTCAATTCTTTCCTTCACTGTCATTTGCTTATGAAACATTGGGCTTATCACTTATTTCAGCAGCACCACAATTATGGCAAAATAGTTGGTATTAATTATTACACAGTATAGAGGCAGACAGCTATTAGAATAGGTTCTCCATTCTTGCACTTGAGATTGTTGATATTGAGATATTCTTTAAAAATTGCTCTTCAAAGCCATGTCTCATTCTGGGATTAAACTGAAATATATTACACAGTAAGATTCCCTGAAACTCAAAATTCTTAATCATTAAATTTATTCATTAATGGGGAAAATTCTCAAAATCTAGAAGACTGGGAAGGAATTTACCGAAAGGATTGAAGCCCACGTGTTAATACAACTAAGCTATCTCCTCATACAGCACACATATTTCCAAAAATAGCCAGAAAGAGGAGAAAAGACAACATGATAATTGACAATGTTTCAAGATGTACTTTCTAAAGTATGTTGGCAAGTACTTCAACAAAGCTGTGTAATTGCACTATATGTTTCCAACAGATATGCCTATATTACTTTAATTAGTCAGACTGAAGACAATGATTTCATGGAATAGATGGACTTGAGCAAGGAGAAGTACATTCTTTTTTTTTTTTAAATGTGTCTTTGATATTTAATCTGCCCTTGATCCAAATGCTACCCTACTCTATTCTTCCTCCTCCTTTCCAAAATTCAATCCTAAATTCCATCACGCCAAAGCAGTTTACAAATACTTCTTACAGAAAATGAAAAAAATCACCAAGGAAGACAAAGTCTGCCAGCTCCTGTAATCATATGTTTTATGAAGAAAATTCGACCATCAGAAACTATATCCACATAAGAGATTCAACCACAAGGCTTACATGCAGAGTAAAGCTGTCTTTGACCTCTGGCTTCTTCTGCAACTACTGATTAGAATCCATCTGCATTGGAACATCAAACGTTAATAACTCTTTCTTTTTTTTTTTGCTTACCTGGGTTACATCTTTGGCTAATCAGGAGGTGAAAGGCTCCAGATCCCTTACCAATCTCCTGAGCCATCCAGTCTGCCTTTGCAATTACTCTTAATCTTCTAATCCTAAAATATTTTCTAATGCTCTTGTTTATTCATTTGCTTTGTGCAATATAGCATCCAGAACATTTTAACCATCCCACATTTATGAAGTTCTTCATGTCATGCAGGCCAGAACAGATTCCTGGCTTTCATGCAAGTTTTTGTAACACCACCCAGTTCTCTAACCTCCCCTATAGAGGTTCACTCCCTCTCGCTGCCTCTCTTTCTGCATGTAAAACCAGGAGAATCTTCATAGTATATTCTTAAAACTATTTACCACACTGTGTTTGATTTACAGGTGGACAGAACTATGTTGCACAAGTGATGTGAAGACTCAGGGCAAACTCCTGGCTTTCTGGGCTGTTTGTACTTACCAAAACAAGAAAGTAAACTATTGGGTCACATTCATTCAAGATAAGTGCATTCTCGACATTTATTCTGTTGCCATTGAAGCCAGAACAGTTTTTTGACATTAGAATTTTAGAAATATTTTTAAAACAAAGATTGTGACAGAACAATAACAGGACTTAAATTAAGGTCAGGAGACCAGATGTGCAAAACCAACAAAAGTAAGAAGCAGAAAGTCAAGACTTTCATTTGCTAACTAATGCTACTAGACAAATATCTAGGACCTAAAAGAAGCACCGTTCCTTCTATTCTGTGTAGATAAAATTACCAGACAGTTCCTTGACTACTGTAAACTCACACAGCCTCACAGGCTTAGAGGCAAACTCCCACTAATTTATACCAGAAGAAAACCTAGCTGCTTTTTTGAACTCTCATCCTTTCTGTGGGCTAGCTTAGCAGT
Organism: Neopelma chrysocephalum; assembly: GCF_003984885.1. Taxonomy (NCBI): domain Eukaryota; kingdom Metazoa; phylum Chordata; class Aves; order Passeriformes; family Pipridae; genus Neopelma; species Neopelma chrysocephalum. The sequence goes on from NW_020897725.1 coordinate 2,755,272, forward strand.
TTATACTTTTAGATATAAGCATAAATATTACTAGTTTCACCAATTTCTTTATTAACCTCTCTTCAAATACTACCAGATATCCCTGCAATACGGTAAGGAATATCAACACATTAACAACTTTGCCTTGAAGGCTGTGAATACACCTCACATCAGTAGTTCCACAGAAACTGTCCATCTGAATACTATAATATTAGGGTAGACTACTTCTCACTAAAGGAAGGCTAGAATAGCTTATTTCTGTCACTGAGCAAGTCAATGTTACCAGGCATATTTAGCAGCTGACATGCTGCAGATCACTGTATATCATTTTGAAGAGTTAACTTGCCAATATCTCCATAGAAGTGATATAAAGACCTTCTACTACATATATAAATCATTCTGTATCAGCTGTAGTCAATATAGAAGGTAAATGCCTGTTTCATGTGCTTTTTCACGTAATGTTGATAATTATGCATATATGCAGAGATGTATATACATGAGAAAAAGAAGCACATATATGTATACACACACACAAGCAGATGCGTACGAATTTATTTGTAATTGTGATTTGCCACCACCACTTTCTCTACCTGCCACCATTTCTTTTTCATGTCAGTTCTTCAAAAGAGATGACTGAACCCTGTGCTCCTGAGGCATGACTGTCTCAGTGTGCAAGGCAGTCTCCAAGACTGATCATGACCCAGAAATAAGACTTAAAATAAACAGGTATGCCCACATGCAGATGCAACACCCAAGACAGCTTGACAGCCTTCAGTTTAAGCAGGAAAGTTCCCAGGGACAGTCTGCAACACGGTTGACATGAAATGGGCCTTCTGAGACATCCCACCCTCATGCAAATTCTGTTCTAGCACACCCTTCAAGATCTGGCATGGCACAATCGGGATACATCATATCCAAGAGATCAGAATACATCATATCCAGCAATAGTTGTTCAGTTTATTTAGATCTAATTCCTGGTTTATGGACAACTGAGTGTGAGACAAACAATATAAAATTTGGATCCATTTGTCTAACCATGTGAGGAAAATGAAATTCATTCAAATACATGTTTCCATTTGTACATGTCATTTATGTATCCATGTCACTTTCTAGGAAGACCACTTGATGAAAAAGTTGAACTTTAAGAAAGTTTGATTTGTTAATAATACAAAAGAAAATGCTGTACTTGTTTAGGCCTCCGGTCTGTAATTTTCATCGTATCTGTAAGAGTTCCTTTGCCAAAACCACCAAAAATGTAAATCAAAACCTTTATCACGAGAAGCACTTCTGATTACACCTGTACTTCTAAAGGCCCCTACAGTTTTTTTTTTAGTCTTACCTTCACAGCTTCATATTTAATCAAACTGCTAATATAAGAGTGGAGGATAAAAAACAGAAACTACTAATAAAACCACTGGCTCTCATTCAGCTGAATCCTAGTTAGACTGGACTTCATACTAGTCACACGTGTCTAGCATGAGAACAGAAAAGATGCCAGATTTGATATATTGAAATCCAGACCACTAAAAAACACTTTAGTGGCATAACATGGGGTAAGCACATGAAACTCACCAGTGACTTTTAAAGGACACAAAAGGAAAAGCTCTATACGCTCTGCATGTGTGGGCACTTCTGCCACTTTCTAGGACATGGAGCAGCCTGCTGGCTGGACATTGAGCAGTGCTCTCGGTTGCTGTGAAAATCCTGGAAAAGTTGTTACTTAATATAAGTTGATACTTATCTATGTGACTGGTAGGTCAAGGGAGATGGTTCTCCCTCTCTATTCCATTCTCATGAGACTCAACCTGGAGTATTGCATCCAGCTCTGGGGATCCCTGCATAGGAGGGACATGGACCTGTTGGAGTGAGTCCAGAGGAGGCCACAAAGCTGATCAGAGGGCTGGAGCACCTCTCCCATGAAGACAAGCTGAGAGAGTTGGAGCTGTTCAACAGGGGCAGGCTCCTAGGAGACTTTATAGCAGCATTCCTATGCCTTTAGCAGCATTCCTGTGCCCCAAAGGGCACAAGAATGCTGGAGAGGAACTTTTTCCATGGGCATCTAGTGATAGGACAAGGGGTGAGAGCTTCAAACTGAATGAGGGTTTAAATTATGGTTTAAAAAAATATTAGGAAGAAATTCTTCACTGGGAGCGTGTTGAGGCACTGTAACAGGTTGCCCAGAGAAGGTGTGGTTGCCCCATCCCTGGAAGTGTTCAAGGCAAGGCTGGATAGGGCTCTGAGCAACCTGGTCTAGTGGAAGATATTCCTGTGTACAGCAGGGGGGTTGGCACTAGATGATCTTTAAGGCCTCTTCCAATGCAAATCATTCTATGATTCATATATGAAAAAGGATTGGGCTGAGTGGTTTAGGAAAACTCTTACAATATTGGATGTCTAGAACCACAGAAGAAAAAACCTGCCAATAACCTCTCATTAGTCTATGAGGTAGTAGATAATGCAGTAATTTTTTTTTCTTTTTTTTTCTCCCCAGGTGCACTGAAATACAATCAAGAAACTTTAGTATGGCTTTTATCAATCCATATTTTTTGAGAAATTTGTCTTCTTATATGTCTGTCTCGATTTAAAACCATGAAAATATCAAAATGAGAAGACTGGATTAAAAAAAAATCATGTTTTTGTACATTCTGAATCTTTTTAATGGTTGAATATAAGAGGAGGTAGATCTGTGCCTATAAGCTCCAGAACCAGGGCCATGCTGAGCAGGAAGCTTCTCAAAAGTAGCAAACACAATATGAAGCAACGGTAAGAACTGCTGAGCACTGCAATATGTCTTTATTCATGGCTGCATGAATACCCTTCTCCCTTGGGATATGTCATCTGAAACCCTCACCTGAACACAGACATTTCTGTCCTTTCTTTGAGGGACACTGTTCTCTTTTAAAATGTATCAGGAAATGGGGTCACGCTCCCTTTTATACAATAGCCTAATGACTTGAACACTTGTTCAGGAAACAGGAAAAGTAGGCTCCTTTCCTTGCTCTGTCAGAGGGGATCCAAGCTTTCTTCTTCACCCTCGCTGGGCATGTCCTATCCATTAGCCATAAGCTGCTATGTGGAAGACAATGCTCTCCAACCTTTCTGCTGAAGGTGTCCATTCACTACTCATAAAAAATTGGGGGTTAAAGACTGCCTACTGTCTACTTGCCAGCAGCTTGCCTGTCTCCAGACTTTTTCATATGCTTTAAAGAGTCATTAGATCAAACACAGAGGAAGACGTAATCATATAGCAGCAAAGGCAATAGATTTCAGCATCATAGCTGTTAACTTAGTCACATAGATTTTACTTTAAGTGAAGTCTTTAGATCTAGTAAAGTCTACTGCTTTAGGCACATCCACAAAGCCTTAAATAGACTCAAATATCCAGCTAGACAACGCCGCCTACAGAGATTGATCAATTGACTAAATGTGAAGAAAAAGTAATGAGGGGCATCAGCAAAAGTCGATCCATTGAACTCACTTCAAATATTATTCTAATAAAAGCTGTAAAGCTGATTAACACGTTCCCTGGGAATTCAGAGATGTGATAGTGAATGTTTTCTGAAATCTATACTGCCAAGAAAGTTAATCTCCCAGAAACTGCTCAGTGATTTTACCCAATCCTATGGAATTTATCATAACTCAATGAACCAAAAACCTTTGAAGAAAGAAATGGGAACAAAGAGTACAGGAGATTTTCAAAATAACACTTTCAAAAAAGACAAATAAACCTGTTTGGGTTAAACTTTCAAACCAAGTAGAAATCTACACAGAAGTAAGGCCAGAAAAATTGGACTATTTACACAGTTCCCAGCCAAATCCTCTTTAGGAACTACAAAACACAGCCCCAACATTTCCGTACCTGGATGTGAAGCCAAATGTCTATCCCTACTTTTGCTGACTACAATACCTGCTAAAAGCTGGGTTTAGGGTCGGGAGGGTGTTTTCTGGCTGGGGGTAGGGTTTAAGTTTTCTAGGACTGACTTCACTTCTGTGAAGTCCAAAAATGCATTTGATTTCTTTCTTCCAAGCCCTCAGCAAATGGACCACATCCCTACATATCTGCAGATAGGATAGGAGATAGTGTTTTTTCCTGCACTCAGACATATTCCTATTGCTTTTTGTTTGCCTTTGTCATGAATGCAAATTATGGTCTCAATAGCATCACTCACTACTAGAAATCTTCATATACCATGGTCTCCAACTGACCACTGTGAGCCAGATCAAACTCAGTCATCTTCATCCCCTGGCTTCTGCACCCAGCTCCCTGGACTGAGACCATAAATCTATTGATAACTTCCAGCCCAGCTACAACAGAACAGTTTGTTAAGTGCAAGGGAATCAATAAATCACACCCTAAGCTCAGTCCATTACTATTTCAAGTTAATTACAAAGGGATTATTTTTGTTTAGCCCAGTACCTATACAAAATAATACTGTTTACATGAACCAATTATTCAGGTTCAGTTCCCTCTCCATGTTGCACAGGAGTTTCACTGAACCAATTTTAGCCAGAGCACCAATCAATACAATCCCTCATTGCAGCAGGAGACACCAGCCGTCCAGATGCCTGAGAAAAATCCCCTCCAAAATGGATGTAGAAGAAGTAAAAACATGTGTGGGTGCAAAGGGGATTTTCAAATGTTCTTTTACTGTGTTTATGAATCTCACAAAGCTGCTCTGAATTGGAAGTGCGGGAGGAGAAAGCATAAAAATATTAATCAGTTACTTATCTTCTGACATGTTCTGGATCAACATCTGGTGCATGTGCAAGTGATGTAGTAGGGTATTTGCCACAAAAGATTGTTTAATCTTCTATTCCCAAATTGGGCAGGGAAAATTAGCACTCTTAAAAATTAAGTTTCCAGATCCATTTTTTTTCTTATTTCAAATAAATAGCCAACATTGTATAGGCTGTCTGTTCTATTTTGGAAAATGTTTTTCATCAGAGAAAAGACTGATCTGAAGTAGATTATCTATGGGCTGTTTCCTACCGCTTTTTGTCTCCCCTGCAGTATCTTACTGCCAGAGTTTAGTAGACAAGTATAGTCTAGGTTCAGCTGTTTTATTTCTCCTTCTATCAGTTCAAACTGAGATAGCTCCCACATCTGTTTTATTTCTGAAAGCACTGCATAAGAAAAGTGTCCAGCTCATTCTAATCTAGCATAACTTTCCTATAAATAACTAAGGACCTAACGAAACAATTGTTTGGAGGAAATGAAAGTGTGTTTAGAAACTTAAATTCCTCTATACTGTATGCCTGAGCTGTTCCAGTTTGAATGTCTTCCTGACAGCATGGATCAGTTGCTCTAAGATGCTGTCCCCGGAGTCAGCAAACTGAAACTATAGCAGGAAATCCAGGTATTAACATCATACTGTGTGCTAATTATAAACCATCATTTCACAATCTGACATTATTCACTTCTAACCTCTTTTAACTACATCACGTATTTGCTTTCTAATCACAGTTTGACAGGAGAGAGTGTCTGACATGAGATAGTGAAGCGATCTTTTAATAAGACAGCAGTTCAAAGATTGCATCTTTTACACTAGTAATGACCTTAGTTTGATTTGCTGCTCCACAAAGAAGTTGTAGAGTTTCTGAAAAAAGAGGAAAGTTTAAATCATTTATAAAGATTCAAGTGCCTGACTTGTTTTCTGGTTTTGGCTTCTTTCTTGAAGTTAGATGTTAGCCATCTTAGCCTTGCAAAATTTCTTTCCTATAGCTATAGTTTCTGCAAACATTATTAAAAATTTTCAACCTTCTACCTTTTTATTTTAACATACCCTGGAGTTTTGTCTGATGATTACTACAAGGTTTGCATGCCTGCAGTCATTTGAAAATAGATGTACATTTGAGCTCATACTATATGAAAACTTTATTTTTTTCTTTTTGTTTTTAGAACCTGAATTTTTGTATCATATAAAATACTGAAGTATCCTACTGCATCTCTCAGTTCATTCCGAGGATTTTTTTTAAAGCAGCATCGATTCTTTTTTTGACTAATTAAGTATTAGCTGATAAGAAACTAACAGAGACTCCATGGAAAAGTTTTTGAGTCCACTTTTTTATGGTAAAAAGAAGATTTTTTTTTTTTTTATAGCAGTATCTGTAGTTTTTTCCCTGCTTCAACTACATGAGAAAATTACTGAGGCAATAATCCTTTTCTTACAGGCTTACTACTGTGAAGGACAGCATGGATTACTGTTACTTTTGAAATGTTTTAAATACCCATTGTGTATTCTGTTTTTCTGGCACTAGACAACTTCAGAGCTGCCAAGACTTGTCATTTATTTTATCTTAATAAAGAATCAATAAGCCAAATCTTGACTCCCAGCAGCTGATAATTTAGGATTACATTTTTAATTTCCAGCTGCTGTCTTTTGTCTATCTGGTTGTTATTTTTCATTATTATTTGCTCTTTTCTTTCTGTGACAGCAAATCCTTCAGATATGATTACCAATTCAGCATTTTGCCTGTTTGCTGAATAAGATCTTTTGCTATTGATTATAGTGACTAAATCGTACACAGAAATGTCACTGGTCAAAAAGCCAAATACTCCTCTACTGTACAAGATGCTCAGCAGACCTGCAGCAAGCCTGGCTAAAATTGACCAAAACCCTTCTTAAGGCTTAAGCGGGTTATATGAGATGCATTAATCATGTAGGTAAGAGAGGCTTTGCAAATAACTGGCTTTGCAGCTGAGAAGGCAGTTAGCAGAAGCAGGGAGGCTGGGAAAATACAAACCTGCACATCGTAAGTCCCATTTAATAAGACAGGCCTCTGGGAATTGATGTCCTGCAGCACCCCTGAAAGCACAGTGCGGTTGACTTTCTGGAAGTCTTTGGAGTGGCTGAATTGCACCATGTTGTGGAGAGCCAAAATTTTAGTGTCAAGCTCAGCATCTTGCCTGGTGCGGTTATGCAGTCCTAGGTGGTACTTGCGGAAGTGTTTGATGAGATCTGTGGGGTCGTTCCCATAGTAACCGTACCCACAGATGTTGCATTTGAAGTCCTGAAGCTCTGGAGACAGAGGCGCTGTGTCTGGGTTATCATTTACCAACAAATCTGCTTTCGATTTGTTCAGCCTTAAACCCCCATCTGAAGGCACTTGTGGGTTTTTTGAGGCCATGGGGACCGGGCTTGAGCCTTGGCCATCAGTTTGACCACTTTGCACTTGCACTGTTTCATCTGAAGCTTTTGGCGACATCTGATGCTCCTCATTTGTCTCCGCTGCATCTCCTGACGGGGTACAGACCACATCTTGGGTGTCATCTGCATCTGATTTTTGAGGAGACTTCAAGGGCTCACAGATTCCCCCAACAGCTGGAGATGAGAAAGCCAGCATATTTCTGTCTGTCACCTCATCATGAGGGAAGGATGGAACATTTCCTCCCTTATTGTGGCTTTCATAATTGAAGCCAGCCTTTTCACTCAGCACTGAGCTTTTCAAGTCCTTTTTAATGCTGGAAGATGGCTCTTGGACATGCATGCAAAGTTCCTCCTTGTTATTTAACTCTGCCGCATCACCCTGGTCAGTGTTTTCTTGCATCTGCTCTGCAGAAAATTCTTTTTTCCTTCCAGACTCTTCACTTTCAGTACCTGTAGACTCAAGGGTCTGTACCTCACCTTCACTAGCAACGTTTCTTAGAGGGGGGTTCTTTTTCCGGACCATATCTACCACAGAAAAAGAAACAAGAAAGAAAAAAAGAAAAAAAAAAAGGAGGGGAAAAAAAAAGAAAAAAAACCTATAGAATTATTCGAGATATATAGCAGATTACAAACCTGACACTTCTCAAAGCATTCTGAACTATATGACTACATTGAATACACCAACTTTTCAGAAAATTTTTGTCAAACAGGTTTTGAGACTATGCAGAAAACTGGAATTTTTCATTTAAAAAATTATCACACTGAGACTGAACTTAACTAAAAAGTGAACTTTAAAACCTACAAAAACACTACCATGAGAGTCAGTGAATTACAGGTTTCATTATCTTTTGAGAAGATAATGGTCTGACAGAAATAATTTTAAATTAATGCTTCTTTTTAAATAATTTTAAAAAACTAAGGGGAAAAATAAACTTTAGCAGTCTAATATTCATACGCTGTACAACTACATATAAAGTAGTTTTGCAAAAATACATCTAAAAGACATAATCAGAAGAATTTAAACAAGTTATTAGGAAGGAAACAGATTTAGGAGAGTAAGTTACTTGAGGTTTCAGAGAAAGTATTTTTCCTAAGCAGGTATCAGTTTCTCTATAGCAAAAGTTTCCCCTCCTACTGCCCATAAACTTCAAACAGGATTATACGGATATTCTAGAGTCAGGCTGCACATTATTCATGTAATTAGTTCTATTTGCCAAACAAAGAGAAACTAACTTTATTAGGAAACCCGTTGTCAATAAAATTTTACAGGCCTGGACCCAGACATTTGACATCACTATGTGGCTAAGTCGGGATCTGCCCTGAAAACACCTGGAATCCACATGGATCTAATCAGCCAAACCTTCCTCTGCTCAGTCCTCTTTGCAGACATAGCCACTACTGCTAAATCTGCAAGTACACTTCCAGGATCCATTTAAGATAGCTGAGACAGGATAGCAATAAGGATCAGAGAGAAAAGAGGAGTCTGCCACTGGTGAGTTAGCTGCTCACTCAACAGGGGAGATTATGGAAGGACAAGTAATCTGACTATGTAGGTACTGAGTCAAATTCTTCATCCGCTATATATCTTCACCTTCTGCAGCCTACTTAGAGAAAATACATATATGAAACTGCCCTGCTCTCTCTACTGTGTGATTCTGGATTTGATATTCATCACCAGATGGTTTGATCCATTTGTGTTCACATGCTAGCTATGGGCAGAAGACAGATGTGCTACAGCTTTTTCTATGCTCTTAATCTTTGCCAATGCTGTATACAGCAATGGATGTTTCTCTTTGCCAAATTCTGTGTGGTCTGGTGGCAGCAGCCTGCAGTACCACACGAGATGTGAGCTGCAGACTCAAGTCTGAGCCTCCATTCCCAGGTCAGCCACAGCCAGGCCCTAAGGAGGCACTGGAGATATATACTGCTCTGCAAAGGGAGGACCACCTGACGACTCGGGAGCAGCACTGATGCGCTCCAAATGGTGATGTATCCAGATCTTGGAAAGCTGTGGATTACCTTCTCAAAACAGTACTTTGAGAAGTACAGCTGGGGACAGAGGTTAAAAATAAAAGAACAGGCATCTGTACATCCTCTTATTTACATCTGCTCCACATGAAAGGGCACTGTATGCTCTGTTGATAAAAACAGACGACTTCTTAGGGGAAGTGTTCAACTTGTGTCTTGGGCTGGCTCTGTTGTCTTTGTGGTTGAGCTCATCCACAGGCAGCATGGGCTACAGCAAGACGGCTTTCACACAGAATGCCAGCTTGTGTTACAGAAATTTTGACACTCCGTGTGGTCTTAATAGGTTTCTTAAATGCCTACTGTGATTCCTTATTGTAGAAGACACGCATGCTTGGGAACCAAGTGTCTTCTCTTAATGACAACCACACCTACCAGGATATGTATGTACTAAATTTTACTTTTTTTTTTTTCCAATAACTTCTCAACCATGAAGTCACTCAGAACTAAGAAAAAAAAAAAGATTTTCTATTGTGGTAAGAGAACAATTACAATACAGACTCGGCCTACTAAAACAACATGCACACGTATATAATTCAAGGTATAAATATAGTCCTCAGCCTTTTAGCATATACTGCTTCTCTGTGGGACTCCATAAATGCTCTTGGTTGACACACACTAAAAATATCTGTGAGCATCTCTGGTAGGTGTTCTGCTAAGTCTGTATTTTTCTTCTGTACACCTCCCAAACCTTTTTTAAAATAACTTCTGTTTAAATACAATCCATGGCAGAGGACAGAGAAAGAAGTCCTGACTGCGAAGTGAAGAAAAATCAGAAATCGAGAAAGTAAACATCATGACTGTTACCTCAGTCAAAATTAAACAAGACTAAATGCAATGTTTTAAAATGTTTTTGTTACAGATATTTTTGGCAGATAAGGAAAGCTTAGAGATTTGCTATCTTCATAGCAACTGACAAAAGAGAGTCAGAAAAAAGGACAGAAAAAAGTCTCTATAAAGAAAAGAAAAATCTGGACTCTATACAGGCTAACTGGACAGTAGATCTAGATTCTTTGGTTCAAATTTTCCCAATACATTTTGGAGTCTGTGTGTTAATGGAGGGGAAAAAAGAAAAACATATCTGCCTAATAGAGCTTTTTCATGCAGTATTCTACACTTGGAGAAAGAAAGGAAAGAAGATAACATTGATTTAAATATAAAAACTTCCTTAAGTTGAATTTCAAAGTATTTTCTCCTCTTTTTTCTTTTAGCTTTTGAAAAATCATCTGTCATTTATTTGCTTGATATCCACTCAAGGGGACGGTAAGAAAAGACACAGGTTTTTTGTCGCTGAAATTCCTCCACTATCATTTTTCAGAGACATATTATGTAAATAAAACTACATTTGCAATACTCCTAAATCGAAGAAACCATCCCCTAGCAAGTCATAAGTTAGATACAGAAAGAATATAGCCACTCTGAAATTATTATCTCTAAGACAAATAACAGATTGCACAATGTTTTATTGTGTGCCAAGAACGTTTTCGGTTAACAATTTCACTTGAAAAAATAGATCACATACTTGTAAAATCATACCCAGCATTGACTTCATAAGGCATGTGGCTTTAGAGTGCTTTTTACAATTATTAATTCTATTAGTCAACTAGCAGACGGGCTAATGCAACTGTCTTAGAAGATGCACGGAAGACACAGAAGACATTTTGAGAGCTGATCTGTATATCTGCAAAACAAAACAAAAAAAAGGTTTTCCTTCCTAAATTATGCATTCAAAATATGTTTTTTACTTAAAACATTATTATACCTATTGTACAGTCACATGCATCTGTTAGTGGGCACTATACAAATAGTGGCTGCTGTCCTCTATTTCCCTCAAGCATGAGAAATCCCATAGCTGCCTTCTGCTCAGACACACATTTGCACACACATAAAAACAGACAAAAAATATCTCGGAGGTAATGTTCACCAAATACAAAGTTTAAAACAAGTTTAAAGTAACTGTTGAAAACGAGCTGTAGAAAAGAAGTGTCTTAAAAATTCACATATATTAACAGGTATTGGGCATCATAATGGGACTGGCCTAATGGGATAGATAATGGCATACATTAACTGATTCATATCCAGGCACTGCCATCAGCAAATGGAAGTTATCATCTGCTGGCTGCCTTATGTCCCACTTGAAACAAATTAGTGGTGTTACTTTCGTTGTTAGCAGGCAACTTCCCACATCTCAAAAATGCCATCCCAATAGTAAGCACATTTGTTGGGTGTTAGTAACAAAGCCAAGTGATGAACAATCATTGGGATTGCATTACCTTTTCACCACTGAAAATAGTGATCTTCCCAAAATAAAAGAATTACTAAACCTGATATGAATGAAAGGACTTCTCAAGTTGAGGGAATCCTGGATAAGGCCCAGACTGCAGAATTTGTCTTTGGTCTCCATAATCCAGGGGTTTGTATCTTATTTTCATTACGCTGAAATTACCTTTAAACTACATAGGGTTTTTTTAGCTGATATAATCACTTGCAGCTATTTTAAAGTAGAAATAATAATAATAGCTATACATATTTTTCCTCAAAACCAGCCAAGGCTACTCTACATGACACATGCATCTGCAAGGTACAGACATTTCTGTTGAACGATCACATCAGTTTATCCCTGGAAACAAATAAGTGTAAACTTCTACTAAAATCAGTTTGTAATTCAGGATACAGGATTACAATAGTGACTAATGTACTTCTTTAAAAAAAAAACAAACCAAACAAAACCAAAAAGCAAATTCTGGTAATCAATAGTTTCTTATGGGTGATGAAGATAATGGCTAATTACCTGCTGATCATCAGCTCCGCACCAGGTCATTGTTATTGCTCATTACTTTTACTGAATGGGATGGCTCGTCATCAAAGCCTATTGCAACAGAATTGTTGACTGGTGCTTGTGCTACAGGTTTAGATGAGATCTTAGTCATATGATCTCTTTAACAAAATAGTCCATCTAGAAATATGTCTGAATTTTACGAGATGCCACTGACTAATCTTTGTACAAGTAGATGCACAAGCAGACGAAGAGCAAACTGAGTTAAGGGTCTACGAAGATTGCGATATTATCAGTCAATATGCTGCAGCAACAAAAAATTAAATGAAAATATGCATTTATATTCAACAGGCTCAAGTAGGACCTCTTTGTTAAGGGGTAGTAAAATTAATACTCTTACACTCATATATATTACACACCCACGCAAAGACATATAATGCACATACAGTGCTTGAACATCAATCATTTTGCCAGAATAATGCAGCAAAAAATCATTAACTCTCAGTGTCTCAGCTTAATATATGTCTAATACTTACCTATCTCACAGGAGTATTGTGAGGCTTAATTAATTAGTGACTGTAAAGCACTTTGTGATCCACTAATGAAAGGTGCTACATAGCACAAAGTATTATTAAAATCATTAGGACCACAAAAAAAGCCCTATGGAATTCCAGCCTACACTGTCTGTTGGGGTTGGGAGTGATCATATTATTAAAAGGAGACTGTCAGACTAATTTTCATAATTTTTTCAAGATTTTTTTCCCCCTTTGCTGTTGTGATAGCATGTTAGTAGCTAGAAATTTAATCTTATCATCTTAATAACATACACTCATGTAGTTTGTTACTGCAAGGCTAGAGAAGAGAGCAGGGCTTTTGGCATTCATCTGGCTTTCCCTTTTAAGAAAAAAAAATAAAATTGAGAGACATATTTTGACACCTTCCCACACTCCACCCCAGCAGGACAGCCGATCATGTGAGATTGTAGGGTACTTGCTATAGCTGCATGGGAAAATACTGCTGTGGTTTTAATTTCTCTCCTTTTTTTTCTTCTTCTTTCACACACAAAAAAAAATTTAAAAAAATTAAAAAAAAAAACAAAGCACAAAACAAAATCCAGTTTATTACACATAAATAGGCCACAAAGACTATCTGCTGTGCTTTATGTAAAAAACCCTTAAGCGTTCAAAGTTTCGGCTTCTATCAAGGACATAAAGTCCTAACCAATCTGGAGCCTTCTCTCCACTCTCCATATAACAATCAAGCAGCTTTAAGGCACACGATCTCCAAAGCCAGAAAGCTCCTGTCTTGAGAGACTGAATTTCTGGGAAAGCATCTCGGTAGCAGGCTCCATCCTGGGGGAGCCACCCGGCACCCAGCCCTCCACCGCAGCCCGTCCCGCCGGGCTGGCCCAGACCTGTGCCGAGCACAACCAGAAAGTTAACAAGCTCATTAGTACAGCCCACAGTTCAAAGACCTGCATGTTTTTTAATTTAAGCATTTTCAAAAAAAAAAAAATCTGTAAATACACTGGAAACTCCAGGTGAAATTGCTGCCCTCACTGAAAATTAGATTACATTAGATGCAAACTATTCCAGACTCAGACACAGTGGCACAGGACTCGCTAAAGCTTCTACCTTTCTACCTTTCCATGTGGACACTTGCTCAGTGAAATGACAGAAGAGAGACACACAGCTTCACATCCCCACCATCTCTGGCTGGGACACACAGCAAGAGGCAGTCACACACAGTGCTTCTCTCCCAGTTTTGCTTGTGGTTCTCTGAACAAGCCTGCCAGCAAACAACCAACACATGGCCCAAACCTTTCTCTGCTGAGAAGGGAAGGGAAGAACAACCCCTTTCATGTAAGGAACTGAAGAGTCAGGCCCTAAAATGTGGGAGAGCAGAATAAGCTTAATGACAAGCAACTGCCTCTTCAACAAGACCACGTCCTCCCCACTTTGGCACCAGTGTCTTCAAATACACCATACAAGACAGGGGATGCCATAGCTCTAAGCAACTGACAAATTCCAAAGGAGTTTTTAATCTATACGTGTTTTTCTACAAAGCCCTAAAACTGCATGTCAACTCTTTCCTGCCTGAAATTGCTAGGGTAGAACATGCCTCCTGGTATCAGCAAAATTTGGCAAGATCAGACATTGTATTTTGTACAAAATGCATCTACTTGATATTCTTCAGTCTGCATGCTCCACTGAAATTATGATAGCTTCATCGATCTAGAAAATGTAAGGAGAAAACCAAGCCTTATACGTCATACTAGTAGAGCAGCATTATAGCAAAACGTTGTTTTTCACCTCCTCTCTTACTCTTCTGAATTTTCAAACTCTTCAGTTAGTCCCTGATCACCAATTTGCCAAGACCTGTTTGCAATTTTTTTCCCCACAAAGTTTACAACAAAGAGACAAGTAAAAAGAGCTGCAGTCTGTTCAAGCTTGCTCCTTCCCATTTACATTTACTTTTCCAACATCAATCGTTCTCAAATCTCTAAAGGTGCACTTTTGGACATCTTAAATCCTGTTCAGCTACAAAGTGCCATCACCTTCAAACAACTCTCATCAGATAAATCTCTTATTAATTCACATTGAATTAATTCAAAATGATCTTTTCTATTATTATGCTTCAGAGCATTGCACACATCGGTAGTCATCTAGCCACTGGAATAAATCTAACCTTTTCTATGGGTATAAAACAGACACTTGGTCATTTCAGAGAGTTTAGGAGTGGCATTTCAAAATAGATTATTTTAGTCCACTTCCAGGTACTTATTTCATTTTAAGCTCCCTCCTGGGATAATCACACAGACACTTTCAGGAGAAACCAAAGGCAAAAGGTAATGTGTCTAAAGAGATGACATAGGTGACATAGGGTGGAATTTTATGCTATCTTGGAACCAAAATGAATAATTCTAAAATTGCTTTTATTTAAAGGTTCCTGAGCATGTCAGTTTGCTGCTCTGCATTTCTTACTGGTCTGCTGCAGAGAGCTTGCTCCTACCTGCCCGCCACTGCCATCCATCCAGGATAGCAGAGCCCAACAAGGCAAGATTCACTTTGCCCTGGCTTCTAATCAACTACCTAAAAGCACTGTGTAAACATGACAACCTATTAAACCTCAACAAAGTTTGTGAAACAGGAAAGTTAATATCACTGCCATTTTATGGATAAATAAAATTATCTACAGTAATGAGAGACGCAAAATTCACGGTGTTCAAGGCAACGTGCAGGCAGAGCTCTTGGGTAGTGACTGAACCTGGTTTCTCTAGGTGTCCAGGTCCATATCCCTCTCCTGTATGTATTTCAGTAGAGAGAGCATCACCCTAGCACTTGGCAAAAGGCCAAGATCCAGTAATTTAATAAGGTGCAGAAGGAGCACCTTGTGCAAAAGTCTAAATGCTCCAATTTATCATGACAATTATGGGATAAGCTGACATTTTATTTGTATGTAAATTAGTCTCCAAAACAGCATTAAAAGGCCACACTTTCAGAGAACATTGCACCTTTGCTTCTCTGTTCTGCATTTATCTAAACTCAGCTTTGTATATTAAAAGTAGTTTAATTTTTATGTATTGATGCTGCTTTGCATGCTCCCGAATCTGCTGTAACTGCACCACAGAGAGAATCCAGCCTGATTTGCCTAGTGCAATAAAATAACTGACTTCTGCCAGGACTGACACCTCCTATGAGAGGCCTGCTATCCTCAGTGAATCTTCTGGTTATTCTATTAATTTGCTGCCATTACCCTTTATGGAATGTAGAACATTCCCTATTAGATGAGACCAGAGGTCCATTTAGTCTGGTGTTCTGTCCTGGAGAGTGGCCAATACCAGATCCTTTCAAAGAAGGTTCAACTGCCTTTGGACAGATAGAGAATCACCTATTGAATCACTGTGAAAAATAAATCGCTCCTAATCCTCAATCCTTAAGACAGTATCCTGCTTTCTGAAGAGAGAGTTTGTAGCCCTTAATTATCTCTCACATTCTATGATTTGTTGTTAAAGAAGTCTTGTATATCTCACTTCCAATAAAAGTGCCCAATATTTATCTGAACATTACAACGATCCTAGTATCAGTAGTATCTTGTAGCTCTCACTTAACAATCTAAATCTGAAATAAAAAAGGCGAAGTATTTAAGTGTTTTGAATTTGCTTCTTGTCAATATAGCAGTTTCTCCTCAATCTTATACTAGCCAGAACCAAAGACCCCTAGGCTGTTGTCACATCCATCCCATCCCTACTGTTCATGCTGTCTTTAGGGCAAACAACCACTGTCTTGCCAAACTCTTCTGATAGGTGTGGCAACCTCATATGTTTCAATTTCTTCTCAGCCTGAGTAAACTCAGTGTTCTTTGTAATCCAAATGTCCTTTGAAGACAATGGGAGTTTAGGGTTTGCAAATGACTCAGAACTGAATCTGAGTTGAGTGTACTGGCAGAGGCAAGCACAGTGCTACCTTGAGATGGAGAGTGAAGAAAGAAGGTGACCTCCTGGCTCCTAGGCAAGAGCAATTAGGTATGGATACAAGAAGTGACTCATTTGCTCTTTTGCATTAAAAATAAAAAGGACTGATCGTATTTCCCTTGAAGCTAATGGCAAAAGCCCCACTGACTTTGAAAGAAGCAAGACTGAGATGTGCTGTTTCCTTCTGCCAGGTGAGGTCTGTGATACGAGAGACACAATTCTCTTACCCAAAACCTCAGTCAAATGGAACCATAAATTACTTTGGAGAAGAGGAAAAGATGCAAGGGAGATAAACAATGGTTTTGGCTAGCATTCCAGAAAAGTTCAAATAATTTTATTTCCAACTAGAGGCAAAAACCTTCCATTTGAAATGAGGCTGCAATTTCAGAAAGTGGGAAGGAATCAGAAGTCTACAGCTTAAACCTGAAAAGACACTATTAAATCATCACCGGAGAGGGCATTATTGCAGTACTTTTCCAGACAGACCAGAACCAAGATGAACATGAGTTTGCAAAAATATCCATTTTTTTTTTCTTTTTAGAAAAAAATTGGCAAGGCACAAGTTACATAGGTAAGAGAGGGCAACCAAGGGCAACCGGAGTTGAGCCCACGTACATCAAAGCAGACTCTGGCTTTGGGTACCCATCCAAGCTGAGCCTTCAAAGGTACTGATGTTGCCCTATTGTTTAGCTTGAATCTTGTCTAAGCTTGCTTAGGAGAACCCACATTCAGAAGTATGGGAGAAGGGAAAAAGAACACACAATTTCCAAACTGTGATTTCAAAACAAAACAAAAAAATGTAAATCTACATGCTGGAGGGTAATACTGGTAAGCGTGGCTAGCTATTGTTGCTCCATGCTTTTCAATTTCCATATATTAGCATTCATTGCCGACATTATTAAATCCAAAGTTATTTGGATGCTTTGATCAGTAAATTGAATCTTGAGTCTATATACGATGTACCTATACTCACGTAAAGTTTACAAAACTATCATATTTCCCTATTCTAACTCTTTCCCCCACATGCTGTGAGTTTCCATATATCCCACAGCCATACATTCCAAACACAGATTATTTTATTTAGTAATTTATTCAAGAATTTAGATAAAAAGAAAAGCAATGGAAAATGTTTGGCAATCTCTATATAAACAGTTTCTATACATTTGGGTTGAATCATCCAGTAAGCTCTCATCTTGACATGTTTGTGATAGATAAAACTTTCATCACCAATATGCCCTCCTGTCTTGAAGACCAGGATACAAGGGGATCCATATTACAAAATCTCTTTTACTCTTTATGACTATCACAAAAATTAACATCACATTAAACACAAGCAAGTCAGAATTTTGGCACTGATTATCCTCTCGGCACAAATAACCCCACTCTCCATTGTGAATGGAGGAGAAACAACAGCAGTGGCAACCACAACAAAAGAGTGGATTGTGTGTTCCCTACACAAAACAGAAAGCTGTGCCTATTCAAGAAATCTTGGCCATTTGTCAGAAATTACAGAACTGATGTTGGAGCCCAATATTAGCTCCAGCCAAAGCAGTGGTAAATTACCTTGCCTTTGGAATCATCGCTATTAACTAGGCAACACTCTGTTGCAGCACATATCATATGGTCCTCATGAAGACTCAGAAACACTGAGGCACTTTCTTAAGACAAAACAAAGTAAAATGAAAAAAAAGAAAAGAAGACAAAAGTGAAT
Organism: Neopelma chrysocephalum; assembly: GCF_003984885.1. Classification (NCBI taxonomy): domain Eukaryota; kingdom Metazoa; phylum Chordata; class Aves; order Passeriformes; family Pipridae; genus Neopelma; species Neopelma chrysocephalum. The sequence goes on from NW_020897725.1 coordinate 2,773,385, forward strand.
GCAAATAGATTCACTTGAGTGGTTTGTCTATTATTTGCCCTTTTTATCTCTTATGTATGTTTGTTTTGAAGCTGAGAAATGAAGTGAAATGCTGATGAGAAAGCTACTCTTACAGTGCTTCCACCGTAATAATTTGTTATGAAATGGCTTTACAACAGAAGCATTTTTCAGATAGCCATAAGAATTGAATGCACGCATTGACTGAGGAGTATGATGTCTGTTTTACCCATTTCAATTCTGCTCGGAAAAGAGGGAAGCAGGGCGCAGAATAAGGAGACTCCCCGAGACACTGCTGATGTGGCTTTGCAGCAGCTTCATGTAGTGAGTGCTGGCAATCCTTCAAAACTGGCAAGGGGTGCCAGCGTCAGCCTGCTGACTGCTGGATGAATATATATAGTGCAAATAATTCTGTTCTTGAATCAGTTTTTGCTGAACTCCCACATAAACTTTCCATGGGAAAACCTCGTAATGCCTGCATAAGTGATTTTATGAATCTAGCTTTCAGCTTTTGATAGAAGATTTCTTACGCTACTGGCTTTGATTCTTTATTGCACAAAGGGGTGGTGCCAAAAGCCTTCACATTAGCCTCAACCATACAGACATTGGAAATTTAATGTAAGCATTGGCAATCTGCCAGGATCATAAAACACATTAGAAAATAAGATTTAAAAATTGATTTTTTTTTTCTGAGAGGTAAATATGTAACTTCCAGAAACGTGGGTGGCAGAATCTGCACACAGCAATGTATACACAGGAAGTAAAAACTACTGATAGAAGTCAAGCAGAAGTCTTCAATCTGTAGAGACAAACAGAAGTGGACAGTTGTTTTTTTTCCCAATGAAGATATATTTTGAAATATGTTGGACATTGTATCTCTTTTCCATCCAATAATACATCTAAAATGTTCCTTAAAAAAATATAGAACTGCTTCTCTAAAAAAGTTACAAGAGGTCCAACCACAGATAACACTAATACTTTCATTGTCAAAAATCCCCTGTACGCAAGCATGCCTAACCACATTGCTCCTGTTTTCCTTCTCAGGGCTGCCTTCCTGCCACCTCAATTCCCAATCCAGTTCCTCACCAGTTTTAAGAAATATCCAGCAATGATGTAGGGCTGATTTGTTGCACTGCGATGTATCCCACAAAAATTGAAAGCTATTGTCGTGTTTTCACTTACAAAAAAAGCAACTGTTAAAGCAACTTCTGGGTTCACTGGCATCTTGGAGTCTAAAAAGTCCCAAAATTATTTGCAGAGGCTACAACAGCACCTTCTTTGAAGTAATGTTGAAACTTGTGCAGAGGAATTTGGGATGTACCTGAGATCTGAAGGTGCAGGCTACAAATTAACACAGCCAATTAGGTGGAGAAGCTGAGAGTCCAACATGGATGGGGTAAGACAACCACAACTGAATAAAAGGACTGTCAAATGTGAGCCAGTTGGCTGAGTATAGATCATGTCATCCTGCTCAACTAGCTGCTGCCCAATCAATAATCTGTTGCTGTTTGCTCTCCCCATGCCAATCAATCCAAACTAGGGCTGCTTCTAATTTTCCAGTCTAGGAATAGCTTCAGAACATCCACAATTGTTATTTCGAACAACTCAAGAGATAAATGTTTCATCCACACATCAGCGTGCAAATTCTTCCCAAAATGGGACTAGTCAAGAGTAAATAATTACTCCTGTAACAGTTTGATCTGATAAACTGCAAGACATAAGGCTGCAAAAGTGATCTTTGTACCATCAACAGTCGGGAGAGAATCCAGCTTCTAAAAATACTTGATTAACTGATACAGGACGCAAAAACTGTGGTAATTCTGTAGAGAATGTTTCACAACAGATTTAGCAATTTTTTTAGGGATTAGTATTAGCTATAAATTTCTTACCCACTGAAATCTTGTACAACAGGATTTATACTGCAAAGATGTCTTCCTTTGAAGAAGACAGAGATGAAATCAGAGCCAATTAAATTTAAGCATCTCTTAAACAATTCTTTTGTTAAGCAGTATGTATTGAAAGAAAAAGAATTCATGAGAGGAATTAGAAATTATCTTTATAATTTGGCCATGGTTTCTCTTCTTCTGAGTAATGAGAACAGCTCAAGATCACAGATAAAAATCTTAATGTCATAAGACATTCGTATAACCATTTGTATGTAGATAAGATGAGCATATATATGCATACATGACATAAAGAACAGAGACTGCAATAAACAGATATATTTGTGATATAGACAGTACTCGGGTCTTCTTCACCATGAAAATCTACTGTTCAAAACAAACACAGAATTGAGTCTCCCTTTTTTAAAAGATAACCTTTCATATTACTGAATCCCCTATCATCTTGATAGGCCTTGGCCTATTAATGGAAAAATAATTACTCTTTATGACTCCCAGATCTAAATGTGATTTCCAATCCCATTACACCCCAAGTTGTTTTAGCTCTGGGTTTCCTTTGGGTCTAAAACAAAAATACCCAACAACTATGCACATAACCCTCACTCTTCATTCACACACAAGAGAATCTACATGCTGTTCCCATTTTGCCTGCTCACAAGATGGCACGCTTGTCTCATGTCTTACATCAACTGCAAGTAAGTCTGTATTATACTCACAGCATCAAGGATAATTAAAGGTTGGGCACGGAGGTGGTAGCAACACGCTCCCACATCACCGATGGCACCGGCGGTGCTGCAGGTCCGTACGTCTGTGCTTCAGTGCCTGAAAAACTACGTAGGCACTGACCTGCTGGTTCTCACTTCCCGAGCACAGATGTGGGAAGCAGTGCCAGTTTGGAAACTGCAAATCCCAAAAGAAAAAAGTGTGGCTTCTTTAGCCCAAACTGAACTTTATCTACCTAGAACTCTACCAGCCTTCGAGCTAAAGGGCTCTTATGTAAGTCAGCAGTACACTGTAATCTGGGCAACATACACACACTTGATGAGACTTTAAAATTGCTGAAAATTACCATCTCCCTTGCGTCTTTCTAACAGCTTGACATATCGACGCCTAATGTCTCATTATGTTTCAATTTCAATCATGACTGTAAATCACTGGAAATACAGAAGAATGAGACGTAAGGTTTGGGTGGAAAAAAAAAAGAGGATGCAAAAAGACTGGACTTTCTGAAAATATTAAAATCTGCAACTGAATCATCATATAAAACTGAGAAATGGCAAGTCTACAGGAGGTAGTGGATAAAGACCCTATGGTTCACGCATCACAGGTAGAGAGTTAAGATTTGTTTGGATTTAAAGAAATATCCTTTTTTTCTTTTTTTCTTTTCTTCAAAGACAGGTACGGGGGAATAGAAACAACAGGAACATTGCTGCAACTGTTGATTTCACTTCCAATCAAAACAGAAAAGATACCAACTTTAACTGCATCAAGAGAGTGTAAAGTCACGGACTTTTCTTTATGTGGCAGGCAAATACGCATACTTAATTGTACACGCAAGCCCTTCAAGTTAATCTGTGTTCTTTATACAGGTAACCAGCTGCTAATCGCTTTCTCCAAATCCCTACATTTTGCCCTGAATTCACAACATCACGAGACATTTTGATCCCTGAACCCAGCAAAAATGAAGTCCATCTTAGGCAGCACTGGAACTGGCATGTGAACACTGTAACTAGGATTCAAGAAGTAAGGAAATGTCAATCGTTTAGGCATCAAGACGAGCAAAAGGAAAACCATTGTGCAAGCTCACACTGCCATAGCAATGCTGTGCAAGCTGGAAACAGTGAAGCCACAAGAAAACACTAGGCACTTCTCACTGTCAGCTGAACTGCTTCCTGTAGTTACAAATATACAAGGGTAAAGTGAGAAAATTTTTAAAATGGACTGATAGAAAATGAATTCCCAAATAATACTTGAAAGATTAATCAACAACAGTCTATCAGCATAAGATACTATGGCAACACAGGATTTCTGAAGCAGACAGCCTGGCATTTACTTGCTTTGCTACATGAGAAAAATCCAACATCAGATCATGGGTGCATCTAAACTGTGGGATACTCTTCTGCAGCTCCCAGCTCCAAATGCACACCCTGGCAACATCCTGACTACACATCAGAAAATCTGGTTTGGCACCATTCTCCTACGCATTTTGAACCCCAGCAGCAGAAACTCAAGCGAACAGACGAAGTGCAACGTGTGCCATCCAGCAGATCAGGATTGTGGTGCCTGGTCTGCAGGAGAGAATCAGCAATTGCTCAGTGCTGGCTTATGCTTCCTACAAGCACTCCACATTTCAGCAATATTAACAAGACACTTTCTGCTCTGGTTTATAAAGTCATTTTTTCATTTTATTTCTTTCTTTTTTCCCCTTAAATAAAATTTATTAAAAGAGGAGGGGCAGACTCTATGGCTAGGCAAGTAACTAAGGACTGAGAGATGTCTCTTAATTTCCTTTGTGTTGTCAGAAAAGCAGCATCATACACTAACCACTCCCACTCCAAAACAGCCATATCATGGCTATGTTTACACTGGTTTTGTAACACTCATCAAAAAGTGAGCCTGGTCTTGAAGCCAAATGACAAGGCAGAGACTGAAACTACTACTTTATTCTCAAGTCACTTCTTTCCATTTGAACTAGTCCATCAGGGTCTAAAAGTCTCATTTCAAGCCGCTGCATCGCAGATGAGCTAACAAGACAAATACTCAAGTGAGTTTATGCAGAAAATACAAAAGAAACTGGATTATAACAAAAGTTTTGGAGTATCTTCAATCTAGAGAAGTACAGAGATATCATACAGAAAACTATTGAAAATTCTATTATAAGTGAGAATGAAAATTAGCAGGGAAGACTGCATGCTCTGTGAAATAACAATCCTGGGCAACTTACTAACTTTAAATGATTTAAGAAGCTAAAAAAAGAAAAAAAAGAAAACATAGTAGTTGACTACAAATATAAACTTGTCCAAATCACAACTTTAAAAGGCCTTATGTTCCAGGTAAGAATTTGAGCAGAAACGGGTAAGTAATGATGTCACAGATGACATTGCATTAAGAAAACTATTTAAAAATGTTCAAGAAATAATAATTTTAATGAAAATTAATGAAGATACAGAAGATGTGACTCTTCTCTATATGAACATGTGAAGTGCAGCTCATTAGACTAACAACACAATTGCTAGCCGTGGGTAAACATCAGGGAGGAAAAACTTAGGATCCAGTTGGCATAAGAACAAATAGACTAGCCATGATTAACTTTGGGCTGAAAATGAGAAGGAAGGGTTTTAACTGACAAAGCAGTGAGGCTATGAAACATCCTTCCACCAGACGCTGTGAAGGCAAAAAAAACCCTACCTAATTTTAGGATAAAGGTAGGTCACTTCATAAAAGGGATTACATACTGTGGTTGATGTTCAAAGAGCTACCCACTGCTCATAATTCCCACAGAACTTCAGGACAACATACATAAATCCACTTTTTCAGGATGTGCACGCTATTCCTTAAAAATGTACGTGCTGGCACTGTTTCCTCAAGAGCTGACGGGGTAAAGGCTATTTTTTGTCTCTATTATTTTTTAAAAAATATTTTTTATTTTCATAGTGACCTTCTTCATTTCCTTTAAGGCCAATAGTTTTAAAAAGACACTATCTTCTGCCTTCAAACTGAATACAAGATACGTAAAGTCCATTACTTGGGTAGAAGGAATTAATTGTAGCATCACAAACATTCTGTCAAAAAAAACATCCTTTCCATCTAACTGTCTCACCAGTCATTTATATGTGTGATTGTGCCATACTCCAAACAGGCATTGCACAGTTCTTTTTGTATTTTGAAGGCAGTTATTAAAAACGCAATGAGAAGGCAGTTCTTGAGCCCTCTACATAAGTTTCATAAAAGACACACCCAGGGTTGCCAACACTGCTTTGCCAGGACAATCTAACCAGAGCTCCATTTAAAAGGGGGAAAAAAAATCAGGCAAATTATTTTCAGTCAATTGTACACAAAGTTTGAGTGGGACAGTGGTCTACAGACAAGATGCATGTAGAGCGAGTTCAGGCATTTTGAGACTATACCACGCTAGTCATCAAAAAAAGACTTTTTTTATTTTATTTTTTTTTTAAGACAAAACATGTTAAAATTCTGCATATTACAGTTTTCAACTGAACTTAATCTATTTGGATGAAACCAAATAGGTAACAGCTCTCTCCACTGAAGAAAATAAAAAACTTTTGCTCTGATTCAAAGGGGATCTGTCTCTCTGCTCGGTCTTGGGGCTACCACATCTCTCTAGCTTGTTGCAACACCCCTGTTCTCACACAATCCACAATGTAAAAACAGAGATGGCAACAGATGGCTATGCAGAGAAGCCTGATGTGGTCAAACTGACCAATGCAACTCTTACAATTCCTAAAAAGCTTTTTATGGGGTTCATTTGGGCCTGACCAATCTTCACACATTATTTTGGTTAAGCTGTGTAAACACCAGGCCATTTGTTCCAAGTTTCTTCTTTTTCCACACTAGCACAATACATCACTATTCCTTTTTTTCTTTCTACTGCACTGAAATGCATTTAAACATGTATTTATTTATGGTACAGGCTATTTGCTAGAACCAGGGCTCTCGGATAATCCTTGATTTGGCAGTCCTTTCCAGCATCTCGTTTCTGCCTGACATAACACATAAAGGTTTTTTCCCCACTGGAAATATACTGGTGTTTCACTTCTGTTTGTGAAAAGTGGGAAGACTGAAGATTTCCCCCACTAAGCATGTAGAGAGGGTAACCCTGACACAGTTCAAAGTAAAACTTGTGACATTTCTCATTAGGAGCAGAGCTGTCACTGAGTCAAGGAGAGGGTGCCATGGGCAGATCCAGAGGGCAGAGCCACAATCTGAGGGTGCAATTTCATGATGGGCTCAAGTCCTGTTGGCCCTGAAGGAGCCCTGCCCGTCACTTCACCATTCTCTGCATGCCCAGGCGCTGCCCTCTGCCTGCACCCATACTCTGGCCAAAAATGCCCTGCTCACACCCTGGGGCTGGCAGGAAGCCATCCTCATCTGAATACTAAAGAACAGCACTATTAGAAATAAACTATCAGTTTATATTTACCTTTCTACCAAGTAATTCAAGGAGTTTTATTTCAGCGAAATTAAGTTCTGGCATATTTTGAACAATTTACCCAAATCCTTATTAAAAATACCAAAATTCAGGCTCCAAAACCCACTGGAATTGGTACAATCAAATCTCTATGTGAGTTATCAGCTTCACTGTCTCAGTAACTAACTCAGTGCATTTCTCTGCTTGGTTCTCTCTGTAAGCTGTCAGAAGAAGTCACTCTATCAAACAGAAATGTAACGCTATTTTTATTGCTTATCTCTTTTGCCTTGGGTTACATCAGTAAGTCATATTCCTCTGTCAACTTGACAAGTCTTTTTGGTGTTGACCTTAAAAGGACACAGCTGTGACAACTTTGGGGGTTTTTTTCTGTTAATAGTTCTCAGCTGAATACTTGTTCTTGATAGTCCAGGTCTGGCACTGTATTGTCCTGTGAGTAGACTGTGCACAAAGCTTTGGACATTCAGTCCAATAGGATCTTCCAGACTTTATTGCAGGAGGCACTGGAAAAGTCAGAAGTAGACATTATTCCGGTAAAGCCATGATTAATTATAAGAGGGCTTCTAGATTTGGTGTTATTTTCTTAATGCTCTGTAATTAATTAATATAAATATACATCCTTATTTCCACAGCCTTTGCTCAGGATATTAACTCCAATCCCTGGACTCAATCCCCCCTGGCATTTTCTCTTGTGTTACATAAATTACTGTGGTTGACTCTCATCAAGTTCCAGAATCTGAAGACCAGGATCAAAAATCTGCTCAGGATTTTAAACTAAGGAAGGAAGAATATACTATGAACTACATACTATCAACTTGTCTTAATACAATACCCCAGGTAGGGGATATTTGGAAAATACAAAAACTATGTAGGTATTCTGAAAACAGCACTTGGTATTTCTGCCATGCACCACCCAATAAAGGCAACACATCACTGATTTAATGAAACAACATGATTTTGTGCCAAATACCTCAAAAAGTAAAGACAAACAAGTACATGGCATATTTCAAATTCATTGCACTATTTGCACTGGTGGTCATTTACACGAATATAGACTTTAATTACAGTAATTTATACATCACCAGTTTTAATTGTGATTTAAATTGACAGGCCAAAAACATCAACATACACATACGATGAGGTTAAAAGAAATTATTTATGTTTTCACCGTATTTCTGAAAAGTGAAAACTCCGGAAATAATTATTAAAATATGTCAGCTGTCACTATATGTAGTTGTTTTATCAAAGGAAGGAGTCTTCCTTTGGATACCGACTTGTATACGTCATATCTATATGCACTTAATTAAAGAGTTACAGGGCTCAACATCATCTTCTGTGTTTACATGTGGTTTTACGTTGATATATATCACAGATTTCATTCCATGTGTTCTATTTACTAGATAAGAAAGCTTTTTTATAGTTTATGAAAGCTGGAATTACATTAAGAATCATTAAAAATCTCTTTAAAGTATTGCTCATCAATTCAATGATGCCCAAGGTGTGCAGGAAAGAAAAAAAGAAGAGGTTTACAAATCTGTTTTGTATTTATAACTAATTTAAACAAAGAATTACACGTGAATTGTTCAGTGTACAGTTGTTCATCCAATTGTTTTGGTTTATCACATTGTAGAGGTAACAAATTTCATCATCTCACGCTCTGTTTTCCTACATGGAATGGAAAAATAAAGTAAATTTTCTGTTGCCTTTTTTTTTTCGTTTTTCAGTTTCTGGTAATTTTAGTTTTGAAAATGAGAGTCACTAAGCAGAATGTAAAATGGAGAAAATAGTGTCACTGCACCAGCATAGGAAGTCTCTGGCAAAAGTTGATTTAATCACTTCCACAAACTGGTTCCAGGTGTTTAGCCATTTCCACCAGGATTGTTGTGTGACATTACTTAAAACTTTGGCAGCAAAGAGGTAAATATACACAATCAAACAGTACATAAAGCTGTGTAGACTTAGACCGTAACACAGATCAAAATCTGAAAGTCCTATTTTTTAAAGGTAAATATCTAAGTATTTTTTTAAATACAGGTTTCTTTATTTTAAAGAAAAACTTTTTTCTCTTAAGCATTAATTATTGTGTACCTTTGTTATTCATATTAGATTAGTTAAGAGTCCAGCAACTGTTTTAATATATACTGCAGTAGTTTCATAGGATAGAAATATGCCTTAATATGTTATACATTAAAAATCAAACCACATACATGATGCTACCAGTTTCGCTATGCTCCTGCAAGTATCTGCAACATCAGACTATTATCCACGAGATGATCACAGAAGAGAAAAAACTAACTGGCAGAAGTCTCAATGGGCTTAAACCAGAACAAAAAAAAAGTGTACTTAATTTGGGAGCTGAAAGTCTGTCTGCAGTTTGGCACATGCAGCACATCACACCATGTAATTTTATAAAAATCAAATAACTTTGCAAATCACTTCAAATGTTTCCTTTCTCATTGGTTTTAATCATGTTTGAAAGGAGAGAAAAAAAATTACAGGATTAAATGAAAGCAAAATGTAATGATCTAGGACCGTAATTCTCCTGAATGAACATTCCTAAATTTTTGGATCATGGACCACTGTCAAACTTCAAACATAATAGGGAACTACTATGCAGCCTTCACATCAAACTTTTAATTAAAATCTCTAAATGGATGATATGATACTGCAGATCAGTATCATACCATGATTATATGTGTCTGCAGACCACAATCTGGAAACAAATATATTAAAGGATTCATTTTCCAAAAGGGAATGCTAGTCTCTGGGCTTCTTGGAATATGTGTTTTATATGTTGAGATACTACACAGTATCTTAGCATGCAAATATCTGAAGACCTCCATTTCATGAGTTTTTAATAGTACAAGTGAAAAATACCAGTTTAAGACAGGATTTTTAATGAACTATCCTGATATCTACATCTCAATCTAGCCTGCTGGGGTTTGGAGTTCTTTCCATGCAAACTGACCAGGCTCACATCCTCTTTATAATAACGTACCCAGAAGGTGTGGACAACAAAGTGATTTCCAAAGATGTCCCAGAAAGGGCCAGCCTATGAACAGGAAAAGCTATACTTGCTTCAGGTCAGGCTTACCACTACAGAATGTAGAACAGAATTTTGAAGTTTATGTACATACATCTATTATTTGTAATATATAGTATTAGTATAAATATACAATATACCGTTATGGTATAAAAAAATTATGTTTCATGTATATGTGCATATATGTACATATAAAGGCGTTCAGAAGGAAGGGCAAAGAAAAAAAAAGACTATATCCATTCTAATGGCTTTATCTAAGTTTACTGAGGAAGGAAAAAAAAAAAAAGAGAGAGAGAGAAGAGAGAGAGAGGATTATCCTGAAGCTGGAGCGGGACAGCCGTGACTGCTGTTTTCTGCCTAGCACTTGAGTGACAGCGCGGGGGGGAAGAGTGGTTAATCACCGCATTCTGGGAACCGAGCAGGGAGAGAGGGAGCAACTGCTTTCCGCAACACTTCCTGCGATAAGGCAGCCAGCGCTGGCACACGGACACACACACGCGAGAGGCGGCTGCGCGGCGCTTCATGCGACTGCAAACGTGACCTGCAGCCCTGCACCCCCGACACACACAGGCTCACTCGGAACTTTCAGCTCTCGCCAAACGCGCTGTTGGGGGTGCCGGGACCCGGGCGGGAAGGAGAAGCCCGGGTTCCTTCCCTCCCCGCGCAGTCCGGCGGCAGCAGAGCAGCGGGAGCCCGCCCCGCGCCCGCCGGCGCTCGTCGGTGATGTTCATTCGCAACACGGGCCCAGAACTTCAGCGCTGAACAAAAGCTGCCGGACTGACACCGCAGCACAGCCGGGATTCTGTTTCTTTTCTTTTCTTTTTTTAAGTGCGATCCCAGCAAAATTTTAGTCGCTTAAAGTCAGCGCGGTACCCACTCCCCGCCCCCTCACAAGGCACTGTTACTAAGTCTTTTAAGACTTCCAGAGAAAGTAAACGAGGCAGGGGAGGCAGGACAGGCATTAAGGCCAACACGTCCCATATCATCCGATAACTTCCCCTTACATGCCCAGTACAATGCGGGTTTGCTGATCACAGCTTTTCCACTGTACCAGAGCCAAGTGCAGGCAATTACTTACACTTACGTAGACTTTAATAAGAGATAACAGTTATCTCTATTGAAAAAGCATAAGCTGGATTTTTTTTCCTCTTTTTTTTTTTTTTTTAAATTTGTCTTTCATTAATAAACTGGTTAAAAAACACACTAAAGGGTTTCTGTGCGAGGCACTGGCTCCCCCGGCCCTCTGTAGAGCTTCACACCGAGCAGAGCAGCAGGTCCGGATGGAAAAGCACCGGCGGAGACCAGCCGGGTCCCTTAACCCCCCGACACCGGCAGGTCGGGGGTGCCAGCGCGGGGCTGGGTAGGACGGGGCCGGGGGCGGCTGCCCCTCGAGCAGCGGCATGTCCCGTCCCGCGGCGCTCCCGCCGGGCCCAAATCACTGGGATCCAGGTAAAAACATGCCCCCATCAGCCAGGTCCCCCGGCCAAGATAAAGGCAAGAGCAATCTCCGTATTTTCAATGCAAATGAGATGCAGCCCGCAGGCGCTCAGCAAACTGCCAATGCATTGGGGATGCCCCTGCTCTTAAGCTTTGTTTCCATATGTGCTGAAAGTTGATGAGTGCTGGTCGTGTTTTTCTTCCCACCACCAAAGGACATAGCACAGATATAGGAAGTAGGAAAACTGATGTTCCAGTAGCGCTTATAGACTAGATGGCTGCTGCCAGCATCTTGCCAGTCGTATCAGTACATCTACCAGTGCAGTTTCACTGGTATTTATTCTAAAATTCATGTTGGATAATTGTAACTCAGAGCCAGGATATCTCTGAACAAAAGGAGAATATACTGCATTTATGGAGTCATCATCTCTGCATTCCCGTTTTGAGCAAAACTATCTGACCCTTACAGATTTGAAGGGAAGGATTTCTGCATAGACGGTCTACCTGTGTTTATAAAGCAGGGGCATTTTATATGCTGCAGAATCATTACATGTTAACAAATGAAAGAAGGTTCCATCACCATAGTATGAACTCACCACACGTGTTTAAAACAGATATTAAAAACATGATTCACTGTAATAAAGACATCCCAAACAACTATTTAAAGTGATTCAAAATACAAAATTTGGGGGTGCGGAGGTGATGATACAGTGTACCTACCTCTCCCCACTCTCCCCCCTAAAGAAAATACAAAATCCAATAATAATAATAATAAAAAATAATAATGGCATATATTTATACTTATTTATACTTTATGTAGAAGTACAGCAGGGTTCTTAAGATTGGGTCTCGCTTTCAGTTTCACTCACCACTGAACTAGTCAGCTTTGCTTTAAAGAGGTGTGGAGTGTTACTCAGGAGTTACAGAAAGTACATCGGCATGTTAAAGAAAGACAGAAAAAAACCAGTATCGTAATCTATGCAGGGAAATGATGGATAAAACAGAAGTTACGAGTCTTAACATACCGCTCAACAAATCTTTTCCTCCCAAATGCATGACAGACATAGGAACAGGAGCTCCGAATACTTACTAAACTTATGCAGAGAAATAAATGGTTATCTGTTGCGTGACTTACAAAGCCAGAGGAAAAGGAAAGAGCAAATTTTTCATGGAAGTCTTGGATCTATAGGCTGCGCATTTACCTCATTCACATCCTCCTTCTTTCACTGCACTTCATTGTGAAGAAGGCAGCCTTAGCAATATTCATCTTATAAATCCAAAACATCGCAGAGACCACACTGCAGCAACAAATCTGCTTCACATGCATTGACGTACCTCCTCAACATCTGAAAGAAATGCCAGCTCCAGTCAACCCATAAGAGACATGTTGCCTGACTCTACCTTGATGGTATTGTTTATGAAGAAGATGATTTACACACTTGTAATGATTTCAGCAGCTACTTTGCATACATTACAGAGAGAACCTGAAACATGTGACCTGCTTCACAGGGCAGGATTATACCTCTGTTCTTGTTGTGTCATGTGCAACCACATTATTTAGTAGTTAAAGGCAAGTGAGCGCTCTGGTATTCCATTGCCCTCGCCATGCATGCAGCGCGAGAGTTTCAGCATGCCTCTGAAACCAAAGGTTAGCCTCCCAACTTCTAAAGATAGACAGTTAAATAAATGATATAATTGTCAAAGGGACTCAGTCAAACCTACCACATGGCTCTGCCCACTCAGGATTATGACGTTTACTGGCAGACTTTTTAGGACAGGAAATCTTTCATGGTGTTAATAAATCTGTAACAATGATCATATTCTTAGGGACCACTCCAATACAAACTTTCATTAGCACTGACACTGCCTCTCGCAAAGCACTGAGAATCTATGCGTGATCATCATCAGCTTGGAATAAACAATAAGAACTTTAAATCCTTTTTTTTTTGGTGTTGTTTAAAAAAGTAGGACAAAAGCTTTTCATAAAAATGGAAACTAACACCCAAAGAACGTCTGGGCTCAGCCTGTCAGCTCCTTCATAATTCTGAGTTGTTTTTATTGATCCATACACTTCTTATGCACAACTTCATTACTGCTTTGATAATTACAAGATAATTAAATACAAGACAGAGCAAGTACCATGCTGGGGAATCATTTAGTGAGTGAACTGTTGTGCTGAAAAGTGGAATTCTTTATGTCACTCACAGCACAGTGATACATCAGCAATAGACGCCACAGGAGCTATTTTGGGGATGATCCAGTGGCTTACCGGAGCCACAGAGGGCAACAGCAAAGCATAAGGTTCAGAATTCAAAGGAAGTCCCACCACATAGGCCTTCACACTTTGCAAACATGTAAAACAAAAGCATGTTCACACGCAGGTTTACAAGAACTTCAGAGCAAGTAGAGCATTTGGCATATAAACAAAAAAAGTCAATGTTTGAAATTTTTGATTTAAAAAAATAGAGGAAAACTGGTGGGTTGAGGGGGAGTTATCTTAGCAGCACCAGGAGTGAAGGCACCAAAGCTCTGGTCACAGATTTGCCACTGGCTCACTAACACTGCAGTTATTTAGATTCCCTGTGCCCTGGCTCACCCATCAGTACAATGGGTATAATACTTCATCCTGTCCTTAAGAGGCAATTACTGCTTGTAAAATACTCTGGGAACCTTGATTAAAATGCACAGCAGCTTTGAGATAAGTATTCCCTCTGAAAGAGCGAGCAAGCTGGGTTTTGACGTTTTGACGGTGGGAAGTACTACCTCATGGTTGCAAAAGAAAAATAATCATTCTGAATGAGAAGTATGTGCCTGATCTATGCACATCTGTAGGTGGATCCCTCCTGGATTTTATTTTTTTTCCTTTTTTCAGTTACTCTGTGTATATTGCAGAGAGGAGCAGTGAGAACAGATAATTATAAAGCTTTTGAAAAGCCCTGGTATTTTCACCAGAGGATCACAGTGGGCTGTCTTCAAGAACTCTGATGCAGAACTATATGTAATTAAAAAACATAATTATTTGTAATACTCCTCAAACCCTGTTTTCATTAAGGAGGGGAGAGGGAAAAAAAAAGACAGATCACTTTAAATATGAATGCTTTATGAATAAAGAAAATTTTTTTTAAATTGATGAGCATTCATTTTCCCAGTCACATAAAATAGTTCATGTAAAACATAATTATCAACGTTTTAAACCACATTTTCCCCTTGAAAATAAATAAATAAGCAAGCCAAAATCTTTTTTGTTCATTAAGAGCCAGATCCAGCAGAAAACATCTGCAGACTTCTAGACCAAGCAAGCCCTGGAAGGCCATGGGTACTGGCTGCACCTCGTGCCAACCTCAGAAATTTGGCTGGTTCAGAAAGATTTAAACAAAACAAAAAAAGCCCTGCAGCTTTACATGTCTGGGAATTGTGGAACTGCGTTAGGTTTATGAATAAAGAACAGGGGTGAGAAAAAAAAACAACTCCTTTTAAAAAGGAGATGCCTCTCTACCTCCTGTCCTCCACCATTCTTCGTGCTAGACAGGGCCTCCTCTTCCTCCCCAGGGACAGCAAGGACATCAGCGGCTGCAGCCCAAAACATGGGGTCCACCTGCATGCCTTGCTACAGAGGGGGTGGGGGCCCCAAATCTGGCACTCGCCACCACTTTGCACATCCAATAGGCACCCAAGCATTCAGCTCCCAGCCATGCTCCCAGACGCATGGTAGCTGCCACTGGCAAACCCAAAGGAGCATCCCTGGGATGGCAGCCGGCCTGAGTCGTTCAAAGGACACTGTAGGGCCACCGCAGAGGGGCAAGTGCTGGTTAGGGTGAAGAGCCACCCCTGCAAAGGTGGCCAGGGGACACAGTGGTCTCCCCTGAGCCAGCAGCCTCTCTATCCCCATGGGAGGATCAGGCCCTGTGAGCAGCCCAGGATTTCTACCACGGGCTTGAACACGCTCCAAGATGCAGTGGAGGGAAAGAGCCTCAGCTACCGCAGGCACCCAGCAACACATATTTAGATTTTGGGCTACCCTGAATATGTGTATGCAAACACCACAGGGGAACTGACGGCATTGGTGAGGCTGCATGCTGAAATAAAGGAAAAGTTTAGAACGAGGGCCCTGCTGCTGCAGTGGATGACAACTAAAGAACCTGCTGCTAGTGTAGCTGACACATTTTTAGACTTTCAATAGAGATAATGGCTTTTTCTGACTAGCTCTTCACTACATCCCTCTTTGGGAAGCCAAGAAACCTCCCACTGATTGAAGTCACACCTTGTCTTTTGCCCCACTCAGAGGACCAGCCTACATTTTGGATCAACACCCCACTCATCTTGTGCAGCTAGCCCTGTGCAGGGAAAAGGACTGGGCAGGTATGAAAAGACCAAGTAACAGTATGTCCATGTGTTCTGCTTAAAGCCATCCCAAAATTCTGGTTTCACAGTGTTCGTTTTATAGACACCTCCTTGAGAGGAACAGCAGATGCAGTATGCTGCCTTGGTTAGCAAGATGTGATACACACAGAGATATATACTGGATATATATTAGGAGAGCACAGAGGGACTCTGTGCAATGACCATATTACTGCAGACACTCTGCAGGTGTGTATTTACAATACTATTTATATAGTGCTGAAAGTGCACTACATTAATATACAGTGTGCATGATTCACTGTCATTAGTCCTGCCTTCAAATAATATGGACCCTAAGATAAATAATATCGCTAGAGCCTCTCCCATACAATACACAGACTTGTTAGTTTAGTTATATATACAAAATTTCCAACTGCAATTAGAGGTTCTTTTTAAATTATAAAATGTTCTTGAAGTGAAACCTTTGTTTGAGTTGAAATGAGCCAGCTGACATAAAAAAAGCAAACTGAGAAGCCAGGAGACTTGTATTTAAAATGCAGAATAAATTGGATATCTTAAATAAATAGCATTAATCTGAACATGCAGTAAAATAAACCATGTATTTTAACAACACTAGATACAAAAAATCATCATATTTATCATTACAGCTTTATATACCTGTTGGATTACTGCTTTCAAAGCCTTAAGAAATGTTCCAGTGTCTTTGAATTCAAATGCACTTTCTTTATGCTAAATCTGTGAAGGTGCTCTTGTGGGAAACACTGAATTTAACATTAATTTTTTTATTAAAAAGAAAAAAGCTTACACAGCCTCAGAAAAAAAATCCCAACTTTGTCCATTCATCCTTTGATTCTCTCTTTCCCTTAGTAAAATTATTGCCAGAAATTAAGCTAATCTTTGCAACGACTTTTTCGTCTTTTGTAAAACCAAGGAGTTTAACCAGCCTGCAGTTCTATCAGCTCTGATGAACAGCTCACCATAAAGATGAGATTCTTGTCATTTTTGTCCATGTCTAACATTTAAGGAGGAAAAAAATTAAAAGACAATAAAAAACCACTGAAACTCTAAATTCTGGCTATGAAACATCTCAGTAAGACACCAAGATAATGCCTCACAAATCAAAACAATAGCAGTAGTACCATCTGTAAACTCAGAATTAAGGAGCCAGAGTTTTCCATAAAATTGTAAAA
Organism: Neopelma chrysocephalum; assembly: GCF_003984885.1. Lineage (NCBI taxonomy): Eukaryota > Metazoa > Chordata > Aves > Passeriformes > Pipridae > Neopelma > Neopelma chrysocephalum. The sequence goes on from NW_020897725.1 coordinate 2,790,479, forward strand.
AGTGTTTTAAAAAACTTTTTAAAACACATTGCTCATTCTATAGCATGGGCACTGAAGGCTATAAATAACTGGATCAGTAAGTAAATTCACCATCTACTGGAAGAATGACTCCTGAGGTAACTCAAGAAAGTAAAAGCTGAAGAGCTTGCTGCTAATAGTTAATGGGATAGCCTGACTCCAAAGCCAGAAAGAGCAAAATATCTCCCTTTCATTAAAAGGGTAGGGAGAGAAGCTTTAAAAGGTACACAATTAGTTAGCTTTGCAGTGATTAATTCAACAACTGCAAAGCCAAAAACAACTTTAGGCACTTAACCATGAAACTGTCAGTTCTCTGTGCTTGACGATAAAGCATCCAAAAAGTAAACATTACCTTCTGTGTTTTTTCTATGTGCATATTCCATCATGAGAAGACAATAACCAAAAAATTACCAGGCAAGCTCAGCAGAGGCTTTTTATACCTTATTCCCCCTAACACAGAGGTAACATGTGCCCAGATTCCATTCCTTTTCCTTACTGCCAGCTCTAGTAAGACAGTTCATACTGTTCCCTAAAACCTGACAGAAGGGATTGAAAATCAGATTTGAAAATCTCGTCCCCAAGGAATTTACAAGTTCATCACAGTAAGGGAGCTTTCAGGATGAAGGAACCCCTATACTAACCAAATCCTATCCATATCAAGGCAAAAGCAGGCGCAGCTTTTGCACAGACCAACTCTTCCAAGGAAGTAAATGGAAGCTCTGCCCAAGTAAGGAATGCAAAAGTGTATACGTTATCGTATCTTTTAAAAAAATTCCAAAATTGAATAACTATCAAACAAATCGAAAAAGGGCAGGAAGCTGATGAGCAAATTAAAAGAACAAATCAACATATTTCTCTGACCTGCAAACATTTAATTCAAGCACATTCTTCTTCCAAACAAGATGCATATGAGTGTTTTGATGGCTGCTCATAATCAAATGTGTCACTCACAAAATTATAGCATTTGAGGAGGGTACTGGGCAACAGAAAATGGCTTTTGCTACGAGTATGTCACAAGCACATCTTTTAGTTACCTCAGAATTGCACACGACTTCGCTTCATTCCTTCACGCTGCCTGCGTGCAGGTTGCTTCACAGAAATATAACTGCAGTAATCTGCTTGACAGTAAACAGTAATCAGTAAACACTATTTACTGAGCAGATACGTGCCCCTGCTACGCACTCAGTTTACCTATCCTCTGTTTCTTCCTTCCACTCTCAATCTCCTCACTCTCAGAAATTTTAGAAGGGGGGAATAGATAAATACAGATAGTGAAACAGTGAAATCCCATAGCTGGCAAGGTTTTCCTCTCTGAATGGACAAATTCTTAAATCCCACGTAGCTACAGACACTGAAGAATTAGATCCTAACCAGGGAAAACACAGGAAAATGGTAATAAATATCACATGGTAATCCACAGGAACTTTGGTCCCAATGTGATTTTTCTGTAGTCCTACAAAAAAATGGCATTACAACATCCATAATCTCAGCTCATATATCAGAGCACTCTCTCCATTTTCCTTGCCCTTCCTTCTCTCGAGTAGTGCATTTTGAAGAAATGTCCAAGAAAATGTACTTTTTCTGCAAAAGTAAAGTCAATGCAGTCCCATTCCAGACTGAAAGAAGCACAGAAACCCAGTGAAAACTATCCTGGATCATCGCACTGCACAGAGATACAGGTGAGGACTGCAGCGTTTATGGCATCATTACTCTGGTACGGTCGCATCTGAAATTCCTTCTGACAAGACAGAGGAAGTTACAGATTGCTGGAGAGAAAAAATAAATAAATGGTATTCATATGTAGTGAGAATACTTCATGTCATAGTGGATTTTACAATATCCTAGTTCTCTTTCTATTCAGGCATGTGTCTTTTGGGCATTAAATTCTGAAGACCCAGGAAGGTAAAACTTGCTTAACCATGAGTCTCCTTTCACCCAATAAAATAAATTCCACAGCTGCTGCTTCTTTCTCCTGTGACTATTTTTTAAGCTCCTTCCTATTGACGACTAGCCGGTCACACACCATGATTGAAACAAAAATCTTTTAAAATGTCAGCTTTTCAGATTCTTAATTTTGTCCTATTCAGGTAAAATGTTTTGCTTTAGAAAGTTCAGCAGAGCTGCTAGGTCATCTTTGTTAGTAAAGATTTTCATGTGCACAAATAAAAATTGAGAAACGACTGAAGAAAAAAAAACCCTAGACAAACCCTTTTTAAATGTTCCTTAGATAATGCAGTACCACAACAAATCTCCAAGGAAAGTTAAGCTGAGACTGCCATGAACACCAAATAAATTTGCACCACTGGGATATTTAAGGTCCAATAAATCTTACTTTCCAATGGTTTTAAAACACCAGAAAATAGTTTTGCAGCTCTAGACTCTGTCTGCCTACAAGCTATCAACTCAGATATGTCATTTGTGAGAAATATTTTCAGAATATACTCATGTTTGTTGAACTACCAAATTATGAAAATCTTTATTAAAAAAACAAACCACAAACACACATATATACATACATAAAACCCAACCAAACAAGTTACTTTCTTTTTCTCTTTAAATGAAAATGCTCAAGAAAGTTGGTCAAAAATGCCCATATTTTAAATTCAAATTCTTATTAATTTTTTGAACTATTTCATGTTGCAGTCAAAAAATATGAACCCAACAACTAATTGTGAAAAATTAAAATGCAAAGCCAAAAAATTAATCACAGAAGAGCCAAGGGTTAACATCAACCTAAGAAATCACACCACTGTGCAATTTATCTGATAATATCAAAAATATTAACAACTGCTGAAAAAAATCAGATGGTATAGAAAAAGATTTTCTTTACTATGCTGCAATTTTCTACAGTTTGGTTATATCAAAAGCACATTCTGTGGATGATGAAAGTCACTGCTTCCCATGGCCTGACAAAAATACCCTGATGCCCATGGCATGGCATGCAACCTGGTGAGGGCATTGGAGCCTGCTTCCATGGATATACTTGTGATACTGGGGCTTCAGTCATTCCACTGCTATTTCCACAAGCCTTTCAGAGAGAAGTTGGTAAGGACAAGATGAAAGCATGGCCATGAAGCCAGTGAGTAGCAGCAGGGCTCAGAAGCAAGTGCACTTCCTAAACCTACTTTTTATTTTCATTCTGCTTTGGAAAATGAACTGTTTTCAAACCACAATAATCACTGTTAAAGGTGACAGACCAAACCGAGGTCCAGGTGAAAGGTAGCTTCACGCAGTGAAATACTCGACTATCTTGAGTGGGGCAGCAGAAGAGCAAGGTGGAATCTTACAAAACGTTGTTATTGTGTCCTTTGTTCAGGGCAACAGATGCAAAGTACGAAACTGTAGTAAGTGTAACATGAAGCCCCAAAAGTTGCATTTCCCTCTCAGTAAGCTGAAACAGAATTGCGAAGTCTCCCAATGAGGATGGGATCGTACTCTAGATGAAGATCTAGAGCAGAAGTTTTGTCCCTTCCAAGTACAGGGGGAGATCAGGGCCATTATCAGAGCGGTTTAATCAATCTTCAGTCATATCTAAGTTTCTGCCAGGTTGACTGGCAAAGAAGGTTAGATTCACTTTTCCAAAAAGCATTTGCCAAAAGATCAAACCATCCTAAACATTAAAAAAAAAAAAATCAAGTTGTGCTAAGCTTTGTTTTCCTGCTAACTAACTTCATGTCACAAACAACTGAAAGGCAGTGATGCAAAATGCATTCTTGCCTAGATTCGTAAATTTTTCCAGGAGTTGTAACATCCTGCATTTGATGACATCATGAAAGGAGCAAGTAAAAGTTGGTTTTCAATTTGTTCTACTTTTCCCTCATTAGTGTCTGTGTCAGAAGCAGAATAAGAACCCTCATTAAGTCACATTAAATTCTTTAAACTCATTAAGGGCTCAGAGAAAGAACAATACAAACACTGGTGTTTTTGTAAAAAAATTATGCAACACAGATGGACTTCCATTTCCATGTATTTTTAGAATGAACGTATGTGCGCGTAGCAGCCAAAGGGAGAGCGATATGCATGAGTGAGAAACGGACAGAGTAACAGAGACAACGAGGCAGAGCATACTTTACATATGACAGAACGATACCTAGATAAAAGTGGATTATGCAAGATCACTTCTGACCTGATATCGATGAAGCACTTAATGCTTTGTATCCTGAATTGTGGCAGAGCTGGAGTCAGTGCCATACCCCACATTTCTTTTCAACTAATGATTCCTCGGGACTTTTTTTCAGGGAGAAGACAACCTTGAAGGACACACAGCCAGCTGCAATCAAATGGCAATCAAACTTTTTGTCCATGGACTCCTTTGATTGTGGCTACTCTAGCCTAGCATACTATCTGGTTTTAGTTGAAGATACATCTACTAGTCATGCACATGGACCTACACATAAGATACAGGTGTGTGCAGAGTTTCAACAGTCTTGGAGAGTATCTCTGGGTGTGCAAAGGGTGGGTATTTGTTAGAAGATTTATTGTAGCTGAATGACTCAGATATATGTTGTTGATAACTTTTGATCTTACCCCCCATAAGACTGGAAACATGAACTCAATGCCACAAGATTATTTACATTCCTACAGTATGCTCAAACAACTATGACAGGATTAATTTAATCCATCACACTATTATTTTTTTCACGATAGATGCAATATGCAAACAGGAATTCAGCTCTAAAGAAAACTCCAGAACTGAAGAACATAGAAGGAGACTAATTGGATGGCATAAATTTCAGATGTCTGTAGCAGGTCAAAGAAAGAAAACAGTATATACAGTAGATGGGAAACCTGAGTTACTGTTTTTCTTCCTTCCTACCACTATCACAGCTAAAAAGAGAGGTGGGATTTTTACTGACAGCCCCCAACTCTGAGCATTTAGAGCTGGGTGGCAGGGCAGCGTGGGCAGGCAGCCTTTGCTCAAGAGCTCCCCTCTTCCATTTCTCTAGCAGAGGCAGATATGGTTTACCTGCAAGGCACAAGGCAAGGCTTATCTATTTTCACAAGCTTTTGCCTCAGGTGTTTGGGGTAAGGTTTATTACTCATGTGTGTGCGTGCATGTCCATATCTATTTGTGCAGGAGGAGAAGGCTCAGCAACAATCAACATGTATTGCATTTTTGGTTTTTACTCTGCAACTGCAGCTGGCCTACATCTGGTGAGTGCATTTGATATGCCTAACAATGAGAACATTAAATAGAAAAGCAAACTACATTCAGGTTAGGAAACTGAAATTGGAGTTATCTTTCTTTCGTTAACTGAATTCATGAAGCAACATTTCATCTGCATAGTAAGTTTTGGATGATGTTCCACATAACTCACAGCATTTGCCTGAAGAGTGGCATGTGAGTAAGTCAAGAAGACTCGTTATGTTGGAAACGCTGAAAACCTTCCACTCCCAAAGAAAATTGCTTTATCCTAACTTATTTAACTTCCATTAAACCACATCTGAACATAGGAATTTTAGGCGATACTTAACTTCAGTATCTACTTCAAACTTCTTTTAGATAAATTGAGATTTTGTTTTTAAAATAATCCCTGTAAAGTCACTGGATATCCAAAAGTAGTCTGCAAGGCATTTGGCTAGGCAGATTATGCCTCTTTTTTTTTTTTTTTAATTAACTACTAGCAAAAATTCCCCTGCTTTTTTATCTTTTTTTTTTTTGTGAAACACCAAGCTGTATGTTTAATTTTTTAAGTTTCAATATGTACTTTAGACTTGCGGACTTTGCAAAGTAGGTCAGGAATACCCAACGGATACACATTTGAAGGCTACAGATAGCAGAACACACCATTTACGGCTTTGTATATACACATATATACACATTCTATATAATATAGGTAGATAGATTCAATGATTTAAACACATTACATCTATACTGTGCATTTCAAGAACATTCAGATATTTACACTGTTAGATCACCACTCATTTTAGACCTACACTAGTGCCAGCTGCCAAAAAAAGGTACACAAATCAAAATATGTTACCTTTGTTCAAACAATACTGCTGTTCATTATATAATAGAAACTGTCATGCTTAATCTTCCAGGAACCAAGAACTGGTACATTCTTGGATCAGAGGTGGCTTGAAATGGTTTGAGGCAAAACTGAAGAACACCGTTTAAGTAAATCTTGCTGAGAAACATACGCACATTGATGATTTTTAACATCATCTTTTACAGACTCTTTTTCACAGATATATTAGTAAACTAAAAACGCTGGAATATTTTCAAAATACAGAGATGAACACATCAGCGATTTTTCTGTAACATTTTTGCAATATCAAATTATACATTCCCTCCTGCATTGTCAGCCTTGCTAAATGTAGGGGGGGATTCGAAAAGGATGCTTGAGAACAGACACCACAATGAATTAAAATGTACCTATAAAAATTACATGTTGACTTTTACAATACCCCAAAATCAAATTTTTCCTTGGGCGTTCTCAGTATTATCTAAGTTCTCCAATGCCTACTGTGGGCACTAAGCTACAGGTTGAGATTTTCATTTTCCATTAGAGATGAAAAAATTGCCAAAAGCAGCATTTAAAAATATGTCTACAGCATGATATAGAGAAATATAGGAAAAAAAATGGCAGAAATACCTTAAATTCTTGATAGTTGAACCTTTTTTAACTCATGTTTTAACCTGGGAAAATTCTAAATTAAAAATAAGTACACTTCTTATTGAGGAAAATGTGTTTTACAGCATTACGACTCTGGGACTTCTTTGGATTTTTAAGACTACAAAGGAAGTATTTTACAATTTCATCTTTAACAACACAGATTATTACAGTATTCATCAGGTAGACACAATCTTACAGACAGACAGACACATACAATTCTGCAGAGGCCAATCCTGCAGCTTTTACTGAATCCAAAAGACCCCCTGACGTCAGTAAGTATTTTTCAAGAATGAGAATTGCAGGATCAGGCCCCAAAAGTGCTTATGAAGATGAGATGTTACTTCAACAGATTGAATGTTAGATTAAATATAAAGATTGAGGCAAGACAAGTCTGGGGTTTAAACCCTAGGGAGGATTGACATTTAAAGTGTTGCCACTGAATTATAGCTCTCCACATTGGGTGGGGTAACCTCCTACTGGGTGGAGTGTCTCCCCTAAAGGAAGGGAAAACTGGCACAAGCCAACTCAGTCTTTGAACAATTTCCCTACTTGCCAAGTTATGAAGTCGTCCTGACGTCAACTTCATCAAGAAAGTCTATTGCCCAACTCTGTCTTTTACAGTAGAAAGTTTGCCTGTGTTTAAAACCCCAGCAGACGTAGAAGAGAAATTAAGGAAATGATCCAGAAAACCCTAAACAAAACAAAGAAATCAGGAAAGAAAAGTGTGTAGACTGGATTTTCTTAAGTAAAGTTAATTTTAAAAAATCCTTTTGTTGGGTTTTCTTGTTTCTAATATCAACTTAATACAAATAGATATAGATCACTCGAAACTATTACTAAATATGTTTTAAAACCTGGTTTAGCTTTAAGACGTGGGGTGGAGAGCACACAGAAAGTGGACACCCCAAAAGATAGGATCTCTCATGTCTTCTGCAATGGGTAGTGAATATCTTCCCAATCAGCGTCACTAACAGGTGTAGAATACTCTCATACTAGGAAAATAATATTCATACCACCAAAGGTATGTTTAACATACTATTCCTCTCTGAATGAAAATAAATTGTTTCTCCAAAAGAAGGAGTCAGGTGCTGGGCGAGAGAAAAGGAATGCTAGGGGGAATCAAATAAAAACAAACAAAAAAAGAAAGGATAAAGCATCTCAAAATGCCCATGGGATTAAAAAAAATAAAAATCAGAAAACAGTTTAAGTTACCGTAACCTGAAATGCACCAGCCATCACAAAGAGCAATTGGAGAAATCCAGCAGAGCTCAGCAGGAAAGATTTTTAATAACAGATTGAAAAACAAGAATAAAAATAACTGCATCAACAGGGCCTTTCTTCCTCAGGCCACAAGCCCGTTTTTACTTGAAATTTAAAAAAATTGCAGTTTGGCCACTAAAACCAATCCAGAACATTATTAAAACTTAAAAGCTACCAATTACTTCTGTCTGTTCTTTTAAAGCAAAGTTTGGCATTACGTCAGTTGGTTTAAAGAAAACAAGAAAGAGAGAGAGAGAAAGAAGGAGAGAAAGTTTCCTGCTTGTATAAATTAAACCACCAGGGAAGGTGTCTAGCCACTTGTAAAGCATTTATTACAGGTTTTTAAAGCGGTAGTAACATTTTAAAAATTAAATATTTTAAAATAAATTTAAGGGAAAAAAGAAAAGAGGATCTGAGCTTGGAAGGAAAGCAGACTTATGAGAAATTAGACATGTGTCAACTGAAGCTAAGAAAGTAAAAATTACTACTAGGACTAAACTTTGCAATTCAAAATAACCCTATTTTCAAGGCAGAAATAATCTTTTTGTAGCTGCTGTACTCACACACATCCCCTACAATCATGCAAAAGTTCCACCGAACTTTACAGGATGGAACCAACTAGGTTCTGTAGAAACGTCCTACGGAAGCGCCACTCGTGGCAGCTATGTGATTTAATGGAGAAATTTTTCTCTATAGGTTTACTAAATCCACATACAGAGATCCACAGCAGGAGTAAGATTCCTAAGTTAATACAGCAGGACCATAATAAAAAACATTGATAGAAGGATTAGCAAGCTCTACCAAATTTAAGATGTATTTTTCACCAGTGGTGTTATTATTAAATTTTAAAGAACCACTTTAAAGGTACTAGAAAACAAGAATCAGATAGCACAGAACATGAATAAAAGATAATGGCTATTAAAAAAAGTTTCTTACACACAGCTGCACCGGTTCACCTAAATCACAGTCTTCTAAACCCCGTGATGCCAAATCAGAGACTCCTCTGACTCCGGACAACACATCAAGTGGAGTGGCGTTCAGTTGTGCAACGCTTTTGGTGTGTGACAAAATGTCCACTGGGGACTTAAATCTAATCCAGGGTAGCTATCCTCTCATTGCTCTGTGTTTCATTTGAGCCTTGGTCTGCATGACAAGAAGTCAGAATAATATGCCAGCGCTTCTCTCCCCTCCCCGTGCTCCTCTGCCCCAGCAGTGTTTCTTACGTTCTGGGCACGTACACAACTGGCGAAGGAGCCGCGTTCTGGAAGGCCCTTTATTGATTAGGTGCAAAACAGCATCAAGAAGTGAATAATAAGCATAATCTGAAAAATGTAGCTGCATGTCTTGCCCTTGTAAACATTTACTATTTAATGGTGTAATTGTACTTTAATCCTTCACATCATCTGATATAACTCATTGTGTTTTTCTTTTAATTAGCAACCAGACAATCCAAAAAAAGCAAAGGCCAGAGAGTTTGTATGTGCCATAAAAACTAAAGTGAAAACAGTTTTAAAATAATCAAATATTCTCCCTTTGGATCCAGGCTTATCTTTTTAAAGTCAAAAGAGAACTTCATTGGCACAGGGTAGGAAAAAGAACTCCATAATTCATGACAATACCAAAAAAAAAAGTTCTTCTCCTTCTCCAGGAGGACTGGAAAGGGCACTTTTATTTATCTTCTGGACAGACAAAAATAATAGAACCTAGACCAGATATGCTGTAATTAATGTATTCAAAGGTCAACAGGCAATGGTATTTATACAATAGATGGGTGCAGACTACGCTGGTTATAGTATTAATCACGAGTATTTGAAAATAGCATTGTTTTCTTCCTATGTAAGAACTTGAGAGAGTTTCAGAAACAGAAAAGAAACTTTTTTCTCTCTTTCTCATACCTGCCTGCAGTTATTTTTAGCCAATTGTTCTTTAACTCGTGAGGTGTAATATTTGGGAGAAATATACCTGAGTTTACAGTCACCCAGGACTGCCAAAACCAGACCCAGACTACCTCACTAGTTGTGTTGAGGAAACTAAATTAAGCAAGGGCAAACACCAACTGGAAAGTTGTCAGTTTATTGAATGAATGGCTTCATTTTACACACCAGTTAGAATACCTTAATCAGAATATATTTCTGTTCAAGGCCAATTCTTTTACTACCAGGTGGCAGTTTGTTTTAACTGAAACTGTATTAAATTTGTAATTTATTTCCACTTTACTTTCACCTAACAAAAAGGGTTGTCAGATTCCCAGCCTATCATGTTCAAAAATATTTAACCATAAACTTTCTCACAATGTTACATTTGGTGTTACCCACAAACGTTTATTAAAACGATACTGCCAGTGTGGCTGCAGTTAAGATCTGAGAATGTTTCTATTAAGAGTATTACATTAAAATATCGTCAAGCGTTTGTAAGAGACATAAATATTCATACACATACGCCCCCCCCCAGTCTTAGAAGGAAAGTTCCACATAAAAAGAAAAATTTAAATACATACCAAAAGTTGCCTGTTTGTAATTACAATTTTGGGTTTTTCCTAAATGTCTTTGCTAATTTTTTAACTCTTTCACACTGTAATGTAAAATAGTTTTATTTCAAAGCAACTGCCTGATAAAGTGCTAAAAGAGGTAATTCGCATGAACAGAAAGTAATTAGTCATTGTTTGCACAATGCTTTGAAAATATAAACCCCGATGTTTCAACTAGCATTAAAATATAATGATTGGAATACACAGATTTGACAGGCAACAATTCCATCTCACAGACACTTGAGCCCACACACAAGAATTAGTATTATGCTGTTCTTAATGCACTATCACGATATGTGAATAACAACCTTCTTTACACTCAGCCAGACCATACATGATAATAGTGTGCATTATGAAAGTTTAGTACAAATGCTAGACAGGAGATTATAGAAAATAATCCTGCTAGGGTTTTGTCAAATATTACTGAATTTACTCTACCACTCATAAAAATGTAAGTCAACCCACAAAGCTACCATATAAATTATACTAAAACTGCATTAAAAATATAAGAGGATAACCTGGCTGCATCATGTTTGATGCCTAAAGAAGTCTCAGATCTCTGAAGTTGTTATTTACATTTTTTTCCTTTATTAACATTACTATGAAATAAAGAAAAAAAAAAGCCATACTCTCTCAGGCAAAGATTGCCCAGTGTTATTTAGAGTCTGTTTTAGAGAATCACAGGCAAAACATGTAAACTTAAAAGCTGATGCAACTTTGCCTTTTACTTACTTTGTTGTGACTACGTATATGCAAAGTTTCAAACAGATAAAGTTTCAAACCTGATAATCGGACAGAACAGGGTGGATTATGGACTATTCTCATATCTAATCTCCCTTGATTTTAAAAAGGTGAAGCAGACTTCTGTTGTCACAGTCTAAGGATAAACTTGTATATAGGCACTGATGCACTACTGAACTTCAGCATTACTGATTCTATGTGGCAAACCTCAGGCAGGTATACATTATTCAAGAGGAAAAAAGAAAAATACTTTTTTTCCTCTTTACAGAGAAAAGTTCCACTTGTTTGGTTTCACATGTTATTAACAAACTTTCATTCAGTGGTTAAAAAAGAAAAAAAAAATCTTTCAAAGTGTTGATATCATTTCCAGACAGTCTTGTCAGCATCACAACTTACAGGAAATAGTTGATGTTCTCAAACAAGCCCTGTATTTACTCATAGACCCAGAGCACTTAAAAAAAAAATCTTCACTCTTTTGGAGGGTTTTATTTAAATGTCACTCTGGTGGAATATCTGAGAAAGCTGTCTAACCTAACACACAGATTGTGAACATGAGGCAAACACAGGCTGCAGTTCAGAAGACTACTGTAACTTTTATTCTCATTTTGTCCACGTCAGGAACTGGCTCTTACCACTACTTTCCTTTGCTGCCCCTTTCATTTTTAACTCTGGCAGTCTTCTCTAAATGTCCAACTTTTCCCAAAACCAACAGGAAAGTTAACATGATGCCACCAACAACCATAGGATTCAGTTGTGGAGTACAAGACGACTGCCTGAATGGCAAAGAAGTTTGATGGTTTCTTGAGAGACTTTACGCAACTCGATTAAATAAAACGTGAAGCGTATTAAATTATTGTCTGTTTTCAACATTCAAAATGCGCTGCGTGCTGTAAAAGCAGTGAAGGCAGCATGGTCCGCAAAACAGCTTACACTCTCTTCAGTAGAGAATCTTTTCCCCTCGGAGGGGACTTGTCGCCTCGGTTCCCCAAGGGTGCTGGAGTGTCTCGGCTCCTGCTCTGCCAGGCAAGGTGCTCGCACTGGCGGAGGAGAAGTGATGGAAGGGAGACGTCTCTCCACCTCATCACTTACTCCCACAGCTCAATCAATGCACTGGATAAGTTTGCCATTTGCAGATAGAAAACACAACCGGTCGTGGAAAAAAAAGATAAAGGAGACTAGCGGGCCCCACGAGAACCCGCGTAGGAGTGCCGGTGTCTGAACGCCGAGATTTGCAGCAAGGGAGGCAGATAAACAAAGCCTCCGAAATGTCAAGCCCCCTTGGGGAGCCATTCGCGTCCCAGGGAAGCGCGGCGGCGGTAGCACCCGGGCCCGACCCTGCGCGGCCCCGGCCCCGCGGCCGCCCACCACAGCCCGGTCCGGGCCACCCCGGCTGCCCCGGCCACGGAGCGCCCACCGCCGCGCTGCCCCTCCATTCATTCCTCCCTTCGCAAAGCCATACGCGGGCGAGTGCAGTGGGAGCAGCCTCCGGGCCGGGGGGGCAGGGGGGTGAGACGCTCCACGAAGTTGTGGCAGGCAGGGAGAGCCGGGCGCGGGGACGCAGCGGTGGGAGCGGGGCTTCGCCTTTAAGAGGGAAAAGTTTTACGTCTCTCTGAGCTCTGATTTCAAAAAAAAAAACTAAACCAAAACAACGAAAAAAAAAATCATCACCACCATGTCGCCTGTTCCGTCGGTGTGACCGGGAGGGACCCCGAGCCCCCCTCCCGGTGCAGCACCGCTCCGCACCCGGCCTCTCCCGGCGTGTCTCCGGGCACGAAGATGGAAAAAGGGAAGGGGGTGCGGGGGAGGAACAAAAAAAAAGAAAAAAAGAAAAAAAGTTTTTCCCAAACTTACTACTGTTCATGATGGTGTCTCTGTGCCCCGCTTGTCATGATCCCCACTAAAACTTCCAGCAGCGGCAGGAGCGGCAGGACTGTGCGACTGCAGCCCATCGGATGCGAACCCTCTGTGCTCGTCTTCTACTTCCACCCCCCGCGTCTCCCTTCCCCTCCCCCCCAAGCACCCCGGTGCCGGGGAACCGGCGGCCGCGGAGATAAGGCGCGGAGCGGCGCGGAGGGGAGGGCAGAGCAGAGCCGCATCAGCCCCGCGGCCGCCGCCGCCGCTCTCCTCCCCGCCTCCGGGCCGGGGGGCTGCTCCCCCTGCCCGCCGCCGCTGCTGAACTTGACCCTCCCGACTCCAGCGGGGCTACCGCCGTTTTGAAGTCGCCAATTTCCAGCCATCACACATGGCTTTGACCCACCGGCGGGGGGAACGGGGGACGCGGGGGGGGGGATGCACCGAGAGAAGCCTGTGAAATCCGAGCAGCCCCCCGTTCCCTGGGATTATGCCCATCCACCCGCCGCTTTTGTTGTTGTTTTTAATTTTGGGGGGGGGGGTATTCTCGGGGGGGGGGGGGGTGCACCCCCACTGCCCCCCCCGCCGGGCACACGCCGATCCCGCCGCGGGCGCCGCGCCCCCGCCCCGCGCGCGCCCCCCCCA
>NW_020897725.1:2804540-2908714 GCF_003984885.1 Neopelma chrysocephalum
GCAGCGGGGATGGCCGCAGGCCACAGGCGCGCCCCTGGCTCTGCCCGCGGCTGTCACCGGGACCCGCGCCTGTCCTGCGGGATTGGAAGAGGGGAGGGTGGGGAGAAAAGGCGCGACCCAGCAGCTTCCACCCTCGAGAGACCTCAGCTCTGCGCGTAGTCTCCCGCAGGTTTAGTGTCACCTCCCTGCCCTGTCCCCCCACCACCCCCCGTCTGTGTGCCGTGCTGAGGCGGGTGGGCAGGCGGTTCCCAGGTTGTGGGATGAGCAGTCCCGTTACCGCCCGCTCTTTGATACGGGTCGCAGGTCAGTTCCCGAAACTGCTCCGAGAAAACCCTCACAACTTTTCCTCCTTGTGCAGAACTTTTTCAGTTTGAAATACTCCGCTTTCCCCTGTGCTACGAACTGCTAGAAGTCTGCATATTAATGTAAAAACTCTCTCCAAGGAGAAGTAGTACATAAAAGGTTCCTGTGAAAGGGTTTTAAAATCCCAAATCTAGTAGGCGTTAAAAAGTACGTAAACATTTGTTGGGAATTTGGACACAATTTTTCTGCAGTTAGGTGACTTTATATGGCATGCTTTTCCTCCCATGCAAGTCATTTTAAGCTGATTTCACATTAAAATAAGTTCTGCTTGCTTGCAACTACTAACATATTATTCGAGGAAGAAGCTGGAAAAAAGTTAAATCATTACAGTTCAAGAGATGAAGCTGCTTTCCCCCTAAATTTTGAAATGACATAACTTTTTTCCTTACAATTTTACTCTCAAATACATGGTGAAATGTAAAGCATAAAATCTTCAGAGATACATGCTGACGCAAATGAAACCCTTCTGTAAAACATATGGCGTTCGCAGCCCTCGCTGCAAACTTAAACATTCTTCATACATGTTTAGTATAATCCACTGGCAGATTTGTAAAGTAATTGCTCATGTAAATCACCCAGTAACACATTTCCCCCTTAAGTTCTTTTGTAGGATTGTCTGATAAAGCCCTTTATGAATAGAAAAGCAATAATTCACATACAAGAGGTGAACTTGTCGTATTGAAAATGGAAGGTAAAATATAGTTGCACAATGAGGCACACACAGTAGGATCTCTGACACGGGGAAAGGAGAACTGACTGATTATGTGTGGGATTCCCTCTATACCCTCCTGCAGAAAATGAGTTCAGAGCAACAGAGATGTTTATATATGGAATGCGAAGAAAAGTAATATCAGAATTTAAAGTTTGTTGCAAAGTCTGCCTCGATACTTTAGTACCGGGGCCATGCTCAGTAGCACCTCACTCATATGCGCACAGAGAACCTTTTCTGACTTCATAAATTTACTTTTTCTGAAGCTGCAAATGCCATGGCTGAATCACAGTCGAAGAGACAAATCGCTTGCACAACTTTCACTGAATGCAGAATTCTGAAAAGTAAGTGGTTTTGCCCCATTCACATCAATTCAAATGCGTTCTTCTCAGCAATTTTGATTTTATTATTTTTACTGAGTATATCAACCCCGAGTGACTGTTCACTTGGCATATGTCTTGCATAGGAAGGGTTAAAATCAGCAGGTATTTTGTCTGATGACTTGGCTAAGCATCTTACAAGCAGGGCTTGAGTGGAAAATATTTAAACAAGGATAATTTCCCTTTACTTCTCTGTTCTAGTGAGACTTATTAATGACTTTTTATTTTAAACCAGGAAATGATGCCCCCCACACCTTAAATCCCAGCCAGTTCTTATGTGTGGCTGCAGCTTTCCCAGATTTTATTCACATTATGACAGGCAAACTGTGAAGATCAATAACAGTGAAAGCACAGGTTTCAACACGTGCAAACCTTGATAACAAACACACCTTTTTTCACCTGTAGAACAGTATTTTAGAGGTGTGTTTTTAAAAGATGTAAGCCTCTCTGTGCATGCTCTTTTAAAATGAAACCACAAAACCATTCATAAGCAAAGATGAGAAGGACAAAACACGTCTTCATAGTTTCAAGTAGACAACTCTAATGAAATACTCTCTCAGAAAAAGTTTGTTACTGTATCTTTATTAAAAATGCTTTCATGGTGCATTCTGAATTTCTTGTTAAAGCAGATCAAGATGATGTCAATATCAATCTGTTTATATTCACCACAAAGAATTGTAGAGAACTTAATAAAGGCAAAAATATTTTCATAAACTTTTTTCAGGCAAATTATTTATTTATGAAATAATTTACAAAGAAAATTTTTACCTCATGGCTTAGATACATTGCATATGCCTATGATTGACACAATATGTTCAGGCTCAAAGGCCCATATAGACTTCTTTTTTTTTTTTTTAATCCTAGCAGGAATATTTCAAAACAACCAACTAATTCGTGAAGTCATACAGTAATTGTTTGACAGTTGTTTCCAATATAGGAAAATAAGTTATGTATATTGTTTTCATTCAAATATTTGTTGATTTGTTGTTAGAATCCTTTGACATTGACATGCCACAAATTGTATTAGGAGAAATATTGGAGATTTATTTTCGTTTATTATTTTATGCTGTCAAACTTTTCCAAAACCTCTTTAAGAAAGTTTTATTTCACTTTATTCAGAACTGCGTGGAAGTAGGTTGTTGTTGAAATGACAAATTCAGCTTTCTGTAATAGATAAGAGCTGAGGAAATTAAGGAAAAGCAGCAAAGCGAGAAGATGCAGAGAAAGTGCTGCTTTCACTGAGAGGCATGAACAAAGTAACTTCTAAATAATCCTCCGTGGTTTTTTACACTCAGGCACATTCTCCATTGAGGGAGAATACAGAGGCCAGTCACAGTTGCTTCTTGAAGGAAAACAGTATAACAGTCTTTGTTTATCAAGATGACATAACATGCCATTTTTGCCTTTATTGTTTAATGCAATTTCTCTTGTAGTTTACTCAGCGTAGATACAAAGAGGGATTAACAGTTAAGCATAAGCATACTTGTTTTACAATTTCAGCCTTTTAGTGCATAACTTACTTACTTAAAGTACTAGAGCCTATAATCACAATGATTTTACCTGATGGAACATGCATTTCAGAAATATAATCCAACTGTTTACCCTAACACATCATAAATTGCAATTCTTTACAAAAACCTCAGAGATTGACATCCATTGCTCTTAAATGCCTGCTGCTTTAGCACACATCATCAAGAAACTATTTCTGTATTATTCTCCCTCCGGTTGGTAGTATATCACATGAATTCTAAAGACCGTTTTCTTAAACTGTCTTCAATAATGAGCATTTTGAGAAGCATTTAGTTATGTGTCTGAGGCACTCCAGTGCAAGTTTCTTGGGATCATAAACACGGCAACTTGCAGGATTTCTGCAGACCCACTTCTTTTCCTTGCACAACTTTTGTCACATGAAATCATCGGGTAACTTTTGTTCCCTGTCTTACACCCTGCAAAAAGTCAAGTTTCTAAATTTCAAGTTGTGTGCCAAAGGCTAAAAACTACCACTGATTATCAAAGAAACAGGACTGAGGACCCTAAGGATGTGGTTGAAACTTCTCTGAAAAGAGATTATGCATTGTGATAGACAGGGCAGCGCTGAGAACAGCCAATGAAACAGCATGCAACAGAAGAGCTAATACCATGGCATCATCCCAGATTCAACAGATGTTTTCTAGGGGGATTGGATATCTGGTAATGGGAAATGGAACCTTTCTTTTCTATGTCACTGGTTTTAACACAGGCCAGTAGCGATGGAAAGTCAATAATATCCGATGCTTATTTGGTAGCTTTCCCCACTGCGTGGTAGAAAAATGTCCTCCTGACTGTAACACACCATGGCTGGCCAGGACTTTCCAGCACCCCGGTGGCACTGCTGGCAAAAGGGCCTCGCACAGAAATGCTTGGAAACCCTTTTCCCTGTGAGCAGTCTTCCAATGAGGGACGAAGAACACCAACCAGGCATAGACTGCTCCTGCTAATGGTGTGTCTGCAGATAGTTAAATAACTCTGGCAGCCACAAAAGATAATTTATCACTTTACACTATCATAAAATCTACTAGAAAATTAAAAATGTTAAAACACCAGACTCCCTAAAATCATTTACATGCAGGAATCCACATAATTGTATAGATTTTGATCTTAAAAATGCTATGTAAAAGGCATTCATCCAAAGTCTGAAAAGTCTCACATGCACATACACATACATATGGAGTAATACATAATGAGTGTCTCCCAACAAATATCAATAGAAGAAGTGACAGCATTTCTTCCCACATTTCAACCGCAAGTTCAGCAAATCAAAACAACTTGAGCCCCCTGTCCTGTCATCACCCCCTGCCAGACAGAGCCACTACCTATCCCTGCCTCAGTTCCATATTCATCTTCCCTCCAGCATTTCCAGCATTTCTATGAAGGTTAATCCAGATCAGTTCAAAGTGCACTGAAATCAATGGAAGAAAAAAAAAAAAGCTATAAGTAAGTTGTTTTTACATTAGGTCCTATATGCAAGTATTTTTCAGTCTTATCCCTAAGGTTCACTGCCATGAAATTACAGTATTCTGGACATAATAATATTAAAACTCACTACAGTGTCTCCTAATGTAAAATAACAATTCTCTACAATTGAAGGCATTGGCTCAAGAGGAGTTTTCTTTCGTTTGATTTCTTGTAAATAATTTTTTTTCCATTTGTGACTTCTTGCTGTGTTCAAATCTTTATTTTAATGTGACAGACTACAAGCAACATGCTTTTATTGCAGAGGAGATTTATTCACAATGATACTGATGCAAAGTCTCAGATTAAGTTTAGGGAAAGAAAATATATATATATATATATATATATATATATATATATATATACACACATATGTATGTATTTCACTTTGCAAAAAAGTGCCCTTTCCACTCCGTTATGAATCTCAAATGCATAGCCACAATATATGGCCCAGTAGGTGCAGTCGTAGCACTTGGGAATCTCAGACACACAGTGCATTGGTAAAATTACCAAGATGCTGTCACTATTTCCAACTACAAATGGAGGAAAGTCACACAAGGTAAACAAGGCAATGTAACACATGGTCTTTAGCAGTCTCTCTCACTGTCCTATGAAGCTTTGAAGCACACACGAGGACACACAAATAATTACATTCAACCAGACTAATGTGTCTAACTTTCAGAGTGTTCAGTGCTTTGTGTAAGGAAGGGCTTGAACTTAATCTGGCCTTACCATCTGTATCATGAGCCAGTCCATCTTACTAAGACGTGATGAAACACTGCATTCTGGGGGATTTTTATAGCAAAAAGAGGAAAGATCAGCATGTTCACAGAATCACAGAATGTCTGAGGCTGGAAGGGACCTCTGGAGGTTATCTGGTCAGATGCCCCTGAATAAGCAGGGCCACCTACAGCTAATTGCCCAGGGCCTAGTTCCTCCATTTGGAGACTTCATGATTCTTCCGTAGTCTACATGACTGCTATAACTTGTTCCTGATCAGAGAGAACTCATAGGAGCTTTCTAACCAGAGTGAGAAGCGCACCCTGACCCACTTTCTGTCTGACCTCTGCATAAGAATTAATACACATCCACAACTTTTAATGGTTAGTCTTTGGAAACAGGTAACCTAACAAGAATGCCACCTTGATTAACATTAAGGCTTGTTGACACCAAGATTAATATATGCCATGTCCTTTAGTTGTGAAATGGTAGTGCCAGTGACTTTGTTGAAAAAACATGAAACAACTGTAGGCATCCTTTAAACTTGTTCAGGAGTTTGTTTCATTTTCCTCTGTGGTTATCAGTCTTGAAAGAAGTTTTCTTTGGAAACAGTCATTCCTTTAGGGAAGAGCACATCAATCTACACAAGAAGAAGAAGCCTTAGCTCACTTGGTTTGGCTCTCTCACTTAGAAACCCCATTGCTGTTCATACCTCTCAGTCTTTGGGAGCTGCATCACATGTCCGTACACAAGGTTTAAGCACAGCGTGAATCAGGCAAAAATAATGCTGATGGATCAGCGTTCATTTACACTTGGGATCTTGATGTGGTGAAGTGCAGATCATGACCCAGAAAACATGTGTGTCCTTGTCTACTTCAATGCCTGGACAAATTGATCCCACAGAGGGTGAAAAAATAGTCTTTACAACTTCAATTTTTTTTTTCTCCTTCCTGACTCCACTGCTTTTAGCTCCTTTCATTGCTCACATAAAACAGACAGTTACCTTATGACATACTAAAATATTTATGTATTAGACTTCTTATTTAACAATGGCCAGAAGTACCCTTAATAGGCTGGTGAAAAACATGAATAGTTTGTGCAATTTTCCTGTATATGTTTTTTCCACTCAGTGTATGCATCAATAGAACAAAAAAAAAAAAAGAAAAAATTAAGGCAAAACAAACAAACAAAAACCCAAACTCAAACAAGTAACTCATCCCTGACCAATCCTTGCCTCTTGGTGCTTTAGCATTGCAAAATACACTGATATTATTGACATTAACATATGCATTGAACTAAGAGTCATTAGCTATTTTTAAATAAAGGAAATAAAGCTATGTACTACATTATGACTAATATATGAACGAATCGCTCATACAGTTACCTGTAAATATTTGTGATTAATAGCTCTATATTTGTGGAGAGAGGCATCTCTTTGAAAGACTGATGCATAGGATATGGGCAGAAATTAATCTGGACTATGTAGGAATTAGAGCAGTTGAAAAAAAACACAGAGAATTTAAAAGTTATATCTATGAAAGGGCTATGTGACCTTCATGAGCCCTTAGTCACAGAAGCCAGAATGGCACACAGGAAGCATCCCTGGAGGTAATCATACTGGTGCCCTGTTTCTCCTTGTCAGGAGCTGGAGACAGCCCAACTAGCAATCCAGAGATGTAGCAAGGAACCTGCACACTGTGATGTAAATTCAGATGAGTAAATGCAGTGCACCAAAAGATGAACTCCTATTTTTTCATGAATACAGGTGATGTAACACACAGAGTGACTCCAGACCAGCAATGGAGTGTGCGTTCTCAAGAACAGGCACAAAGAAGAGAGGGTGACACTTCGTGAAGTATAGAAAAAACAAAGTTTTTGGAATTTTGCACATCACTCTTTTATTTGACTTCAGCAGGCTTTGCTGAGAGTGTTAATCAAAAGGAGAGACTCAAGTATGAAAACAGAAGTGCCTACTTGAAACAAGCTAGAAGTATAGCTTTTACAGAGATGTGTGTACCTAGGCTGCTAATTATGACAAGCAGGCCAATGAGGCAGTCAGGCAGAGAGAAGTAAACAAAGGGATGCATCAGACAAAGTAGCACCTCTCCTATAGCAAACTTCGTGTATTGAGATCCTTGAAGAGATGCATCTTAACACAACCTATGTAAGGACAAAGTCCTTTTTTCCTTTCTCCATTAATGCCATTCTTGTAGATATGCAAGTGTTAGAAGAAAAAAAGGGCTACTTGGGAAGGGCTCATGCATAGCAAATTTGTTTTCCCCCTTCCCCATCAACTGTAATTACAACCATTCAGACAAAGCTGGTTTTCCCAGTAGGACTGGCTGAAAATGCACTTCATTTACATGGCCTAATTGGGCTTCTTTGGCCAAGGTTGTTCTATACACTGACACTAGGACTAGGTACTTAACATTGAAAAGTTTATTATTGTGGTATTGAAGTTAAGGATTTCATTACTTTGAAGTTAGAAAATTCAGAAGGAAGGTGTTTCCTTTACCACTGGTGCTTCAGTAATGTGTACATGCATAAGAATAATATTGGCAATTATGTTGGCCCCAAATAGTAAAGAGTCTGCAAATTAAAGTCATTTTATTTTCTTCTTTCTCTATGAAAAAAAAATTATTTGTGATGTATATGCTATCACAAGAAATGTTGGTTATATAGTCCTGCGGCCTTCAGATATGAGTGAGCAGATCAGCTGATTTGTGAAGATCTACTGCAGAAGCAGTTTAAGAAAAAATCATATTCTATATTCTACTGAGTTTTTTTATCTTTCATTACTTTGTTTGTATCTATCTTGTCTCTCTCAGCAAGACACACAGTTCATAAATATGTATCTTATAACCTTTTCTAAGCCAAGTGCACTGGTTTAGTTTCAGGACTTTCCATATTGTACATGTCCTCTAGAATCAAGAAAGGTTTTGCACAGTCATCAGTGCAAACTCAAGCCATGTCTAGGAAGAAAATTTACATAAATATTTCACCAGGCCTTAGTGTAGACAAGATTCCTGCAGCTGAACCTGTTTTTCTGCATATTTAATTGCCACAGTAATTAGAACATAAGGGCTCAAATCCACAAAGATATTTGGGTGCCTAGTTCTCATTAATTTCAATTGAGAGGTGGCACTTATGTCTCTTTATGGATGCAGAAGACACAGAAACCTCAAGAATCTTATCTGTTCTAAAACTCCCAGACAAATATTGCTATCAGCTTCCTCAGAGCAGCAGGAATTTTATTTTAAATCTTGATGAAGGTACATCTTAAGCACAGGAAATTAGATTATAACAATGGAGGCTGTATTTGTCTCTCACTTTCTTTGCACCCATCCAGCCAGTTTGAACTGCAGGAAGTTCCCAGATCAGAGATGTTTTAGGAAACTCAAAAAAGCAAAATATTCTCTGGTGACTGCTAAAAAATGAAGCTCGCAGTTTATGCTCTTTTATGGTCTGATAAAACTCCGCAAAGCCAGTGGGATGAGCGTGGCTCTATACCCCTACCTAATCCTCAGATGCAAAGAGAAATGGTGATCACACCTCCAGACATGAACTCCTAAGACTGAAGTTTCTGGAGTTACATGTAACTGTCCAAGCCTGGCCTGATGCTCAAAGGCTGGACCTGCTGTGCTGTCCTTCTCCCAAGTCACACATCCTTATCCCTTTAATCATGCTGTGGCAGAATTCCTACAACTGCATTGTAAGCCATAAAAGGGAACTGATCTACTAGAAAATTACCTTTTTTCTCTCTTTTGTTAATTGCCAGTTCAAAACTACAGTATCTGGGATGGGAAAGAGTGGGATTTCCTTATTTTTAGGGACTTTGTCAGGAGACAATAGCTAACCTTTGGAGGCATGTCTCCAGAGCCACCTGTGTGGGCAATTGACAGTGATGACTACCATCAGCTGCTCTTGAAGGAGTTTCTCTCTCTTCACCCCTAACTACTGAAGAAGCCCAGCCTCTTCAACTGGAGTTGAAGTTTGTGTGATATGAATACATACCCAGAATTACATGATTAATCACAATCTCCTCACCTTTCTTCCTTAAACTTCAGTCTGAGCTTTGCTTTCATATGCTGTGCAACCATAATGATACTTGCTAAATAAATGTTAGAAATACAGAAAGTATATCTCCCAAAGATAGAGCTTAAAGCCAGAAGAAACCATTACAAGCTTTATTTTGTCTTTCTGCATAATTCTGGCCACAGAACATTCAATACTGGCTCTGCCAGGCTATAACTGCTGTGTGAAGATAGTATATCTTTCTAAAGATGTCTGTCTTGATTTAAAGACTTCCAATATGTAAGGATTCACAGCACTCCTAGGTAAGTTCTTCCAGCGTTTAACTATCATCACTCTTTAAAATGTCCCTGACCTGATTTAGAATAACTTCAACTTTCAGTTCTACTTTGTTTTATTTTATATTAGTTTAGTTTAGTTTAGTTTATTGATCTGTATTATCCAAATGAGATCCTCTCCTCCATGTATGGACTTATAGACCATAGTTTCATTGCCAATTACCCTTCTTTCCCATAAAGCAAGCAGATGAAGTTTCCTTCATGTCTTATCCTGGGTAATTTCAGTATCTTTTCTATGTCATTCATCATTCATTTAAATACTTTTCGAAGTAGAGATATTACAACTGGTCAAAGGTTAGATATATTCTGTTCACTTTCAAACTTTAGTGCTTTTCTTACTTCCTTTGCACTCTTAGTGCAAATAGTTACTTCATAAGTATTTGAGATTCACATATAACTTATATAAACATAGAACATCCGTTCGAACAAGAGCCCAGGGATTTACTTTTTTTTAAACTTAGACATATTTGCTAATAAACAATTAATGTTTCAAAATCAATTCTCACTCTTTGTAGAAAACTGTTTTCTGCTTTGGACTTTTTTTTTTTTTTGGTTAGTTAGTTAAAGCATTAAGAAGCTTCTTGTGGTTTGTTTTCTTTGATTTATGTGTCGAAATCAGAAGAAAATCTTTCAAGACTTTGAAAATTACTGAAATAAGCACAGCATACTTCATCCTCAGACTTCTCATGGCAAAAGTCTCACTAGTATAATTTACTAGAGGCCCTAAAAATAAAGGATTTCCTTTCTAATGGAAAGAAACAATCAGTCATTACTTGTAGTTTCTGTCATAAGCCTGGGCAGCAATGTCACTAAATAGTAGAGTCACTTTTTTATACTGACTATTATTACTTGGGCTTTAATGATAAGATCTAGGAAGAATTCTGCCTGCTGAGACACCAAGTTATAGTCTATCAAATGAAACCAAGCTAATAACTATTCCCAGGGCAAGACAAATCTGCAGGCACTAGCTAGGTTAGTGGCTATTACACTTGACACTTAATCTTGAATATGATGGATAGGGAGTAGAACAGAGGGGAATATTGAACAGTAGAAGAAATCATTCCTCTAAGATGATAACAAACTTGTGACAGCACCTTGAACATCTTTCTTTACAGTCAAGCCAAAGCAACTTGAAATAACTTACCCTTCTGAAGGAGCCAAAGGTAAGGTTTGCACAACTTTTCTCATCATGAGTGCTTTTAAGCCCAGACGCCTGCGTCAAGCAGACTCACAGTGGGAAATCCAAGTGAAGAAGAAAGAAGTCAACCCATGCATCCATATACTGCAGCAAAAGAGGGTCTGCAGCAGCCTAGGACATTGCCTGTGGCATTGCAGGTCAGTGCCTGTTTGATGGAGACAGCGCTGAACTCCTGTCATATGTGGATATGAGGTGCTTCACACACCAAGCACCCCTTTGTGCACCAGTGTCAGCAGATTGCCACCTCATATTGTGCTGGTGGTCAGTGTTTCTGGATCACCGCTCTGGTGGAGGTCCAACAGAGCTGCCCCAGGCACCAGGAGGACAGCTTCCCAGCCATCCCCACTGCTTAGACCAACTCCTTCCAACATCTGACTTCCAACAGGAATGTGCCACACCATGAAGCTTCAGCTGTGGGTGGCACAAAACCCACAAACAGATCTCTGTGCCACCAGGTTTCATCCCAAGCCTCTGCCAGCTCTTAGCCAGTCAGTCTCATACCTATGCCCAACAACAGGGGCTTGGGTAGTGCTGACTGAATGCATGTTTCTAGCTCTTTGTGGTTTTTCAGAAAGTATAGAAGTCAGTTTTGCTCCAGTTTGAAGGCAGTATGGATCAAAGGTATATGACACTTCATTCTCTATTGAGTAAAGGGTTCCTGGAACGGCTGAGCATTCAGGAGCCGTGAGTGTCTGCTATGGAGCACACCAACACAAAAGGTGTTTGGGTACACAGGCACAAATGGAGGGGACATCACAAACACAAAGGACAAAATGGACAACACTTCCAGTGAGCAGCTACAGAGGTCTGGTCATTTAAGAGGGTGCCACTGAAGGGGGTGCCACGTTGGCACAGTGGCACCTTCGGTGACACATTTATTTCCATGCTTTTCTGCTTTTATTTGTTTGTCTAGGCAAATATCTTAAGAAACATAAAAAAAAAATAATTGTTTAAATGTCAAATATAAATGGTGACTTATTTTAAACAATGGGTGTGTTTCAACCAGCTCTTTGACATTAAAAGGCATATTTTGTCTCACAACCTGCTTAAAGCAAAACAAAAAGCTAAGCTCCAGCTCCTCACAAACAATGAAGGCAATAAATACAGTAAATTACTGTTTTATGTGAGACAATATACTAATGTTAACTGAAGCAACGGAATTAGAAAACAAACTCCCTCTGGGAACAATTCTCACACCCCTGTTTTGGAAGGAAGCAGAGTTTACTTGTAAATAATTTAATGCATTTACTCCTGCTAGACCGGACTGACAGGTCTTCCATACAGTGAAGCTTTGCTTCTCTGATAATTGCAAACTTTTTGAACTGAGAAACTTGTCAACTGCAAAGGTCTGCACAGTCAGTGTAGGACTATCTAGGAACATACAGATGTGCTATATAACACTAAATTTAGCTGTCATGCCAATCGCTATTTAATAATAATAATATTCCTTCAGACGTACTTCTGTTTATGAGCATGTAAATAATGTCTCATTCAGAGTCACATAACAATCCCTTAGCAATTTTAACAGTTGCCTACATGGAGAAGTAATAGAAAGGAAAAGACACATTATTATCTGGGTTTATTTAATGCAGTTTAGCAACTAGAATAAAAAAGAAGACAAGGCAGCTGAGCCTGTAAGCACAGCATGCTAACCTCTGCTGTGCAGCAATACAAAAGAACTGGGACAGAAACAAGAACTGCATAAATTGTATCCCCTGTTACCTGCCTCAGGAAGTTGCCTTACAAAATATTGGACTTTGATCTTGTGTTTGTTAACACTTCCTCTTCATGTATACTTTTCATGCCATTTTTTTACCTACTTCATTCACAGTGTTGAAATATCTTCTCTCAACTCACAGAAATATAGATAATAATAGATAATAATAGATTAGATTCAGAGTTTGTCGAACCTTCTTTTTTCAGCACTGAGAGTCATCATCATCATCATGGCTAGGCTTTGCGAACGAAGATTTGGGAAAGGCTCTATCCACGTTTGTTACAAGCACGCTGGTAGCTAATAAGGCCAATGTGAGGTAGACATGTCTGATTGCAAAAGGCACAGCAGAAGGACTCCTTAGGTGGTATATTCTGCAAGACTCGGTTCTTTCTGCGCTGTCTTTTCTCCTCAAGAGTGATCCTGCGTGCTTTCTCAAAGGAAGCAGCAGCGTTATAGATGCTCTGTCTCCAGGCCTCCCGATTTGAGGCCAGAGTAGACCAATGATGATGATCAATATGGCCGGGGCTGAGATGTTGTTTCAGGGAGTCCTTGTATCTTTTCTTCGGGGCTCCTCTCTTGTGGCAGCTGGTGGCAAGTTCACCACAGAGCAAGATCTTAGGGAGGCGGTGATCTTTCATCCTTGAGACATCCCCTGCCCAACGCAGCTGTGTTCTCAGCAACATGGCCTCAATACTTGTGACTGCTGCTCGTTCTAGAGCAGATGTATTGGTCACATAATCTGACCAGTGGATGTTAAGGATTGTACGGAGGCAGCGTTGATGGCAGCGTTCTAAGAGACGCAGGTGGTGGTGGTAGATGACCCATGATTCGGAACCATATAAAAGAGTGGACAGCACAATGGCTTTGTAAACATTGATCTTGGTACTTTTCTTCAAGTGTTTATTACGCCATACTCTTTTATGGAGTTTACTGAAAGCACTGTATGCCTTTGCTAACCTGTTGTCTATCTCTCCGTCAATCTTACCATCCGAGGAGATGAGGCTGCCTAGGTAATTAAACTGCTGGACTGATTTGAGCTCTGATTGGCCTGAGAGCACAGAGCTATTGTAATCAATAGCTTCTTCTAACTCCTTTCTCTATCAACCACTCAAATGTATCTTCATATGCATCCTATGTACCATCTATTCCTAACTTCAACCTTCATGTGGCCTTCCTTTTCACAGATGACTCTCAAGCACCAAGGCTACTCAGAGATTTCTTAAGACTTGAGTGGAAAAGAACTTGGAAACTGGTCGCT
Source organism: Neopelma chrysocephalum (assembly GCF_003984885.1). Lineage (NCBI taxonomy): Eukaryota > Metazoa > Chordata > Aves > Passeriformes > Pipridae > Neopelma > Neopelma chrysocephalum. The sequence continues at coordinate 2,818,247 of NW_020897725.1, forward strand.
TGACTCAGAGATGAACAGTAAGAATTTTGGCACTGATTTTTCCCAGAGATTATTATTCACAGTTGCTTATTCCCTGAACGGTCACGGCCAATCTTGGAGACCATAGGCACAAATATGTCAGCATTTCAGAGCCTGCTCTAATCTAATTTGTAGCTGTGCAAGACTGCTACTTAGATTGGTCACTAAGTAGCTGCAAGCCTCGCTCCAGTCTCAGGAGAGGAGACTATTCCGAAGGTTGTGAAATAGCTGAGTAACCGTAGCATGTGGGGAGGCCACCATTCCCGACACAGCTCTAATGCTTATCCTTCCTGTGGAGCTCCCCAAACCACTCCCACCGGTGCAGGAGTTACCACTCTTCCTTTGCTACTCACTGCAACCCAGAGAGCTGGAGAAAGATCTGATGCTACTGCTCTTGCTGGTCTAACCCTCCCACAAATTCCAGCAGGGAAAGACAGTGAAAATTATCTGGGAATGAGCTGAATCAGCTTCTTTTGTGTTGGTGCCATGGCCGCACCCGCTGTGTGGCCAGTTCCACCCAGCACTGATCAGCTTCTGAGTAGGATTTGGGGAAAGCTTATGTGTTTGTGGATTTCCCCCCACACTGGGAGGGCAATAACCCGAGTCTGGGAGTGAAAGGACTAAATTTAGGTCTCTCCCTTGGGTTTCTCATAAGCAAAAATTGGATCTCACTACCTTCAAAGGATTCTGGAATGAGTTTGTAAAGGCCTTCACAAACGATAGAGTTGTGATGTGCAGATTCTGCTCTGTTCAGGGATTTACAGGAAACTGGCCAGTGGCTGTTGATGCAGGAGGGCCTGGACTTGCAAATTCCTTGGTCAGTGGTCATGTGCCACATTCTTCTGAAGACTGGGAGAAAAGCACAAACCTCAACACAGTCATCTTGGGATCTGCCTCTGCAAAGAAAAGCAGCAGCCCAGCAGCTGGTGGCCCCCACCTTTTACATGTATAAAGGAGAGATGTTTGAATGTGCTCCTGAACCATGTTACAACCATAACCCTAAAAGATCTGGGGCACACACACTTGAGTAGGATCACAGTGTCTTAGAACATTTTTAATTTTGAAGAGAAAAAGGTTGATGAGTTGCTTCTGGACGCTCATGTCAAGTGTGTGATGCCAGCTCAGCAGCTGTCACTGTCTTCAAGTTGCAGTATCTTCATCTCTGGTGCCCCACCCCAACAGGATTTGCACACAGCCTTTCAGAGGAGAGGAACAGATACCTGCATCAGGAGTACTCAGGGTAGTAAGGTCTTTTAGCACCCAGCGTCAAAGAAAATAACAACAGCATGTTGAATAACTGGTTTGATGTGTATGCTTCACATAGGTTAATTTAGGTGGATCATCACCCTCATGTTGTACTCTTGTTTCCTAGAAATGCCCTGAAACAGGCACATTTATGGCATCCTGCTGAACATTTCTACATTCATCAAATACATATCTCTGCTGCCATTAGTGTTTTACCTTGTGTCTGATTTAACTGAATAGTCAAACTTGAAGTGGATAGAGAATTGGTTAGACTTACTCTAATTTTTGTTATTTTAATTTCTCAGTAGGATCTATAATATACAAGGATTTGCTACGGAGACAAGAATAAGACACTGAGAGATTTTTCACCTCACAAAAAAGAAACAGCTGATCGGGGTTTCACAGAGGGGCACTGTGATGTGCCTGTCTGATATATGTGTCCTTGTGTTAAAGAGGTTTTGAAAGTGTCCCTGCTGCTATTTACTGGGTATCAAATTATATATATGTGCTTATTAAGAGAATAACATGTGAGTTTGACTATAATCATTGTAGCTAATATTGTTATACCTTGAAGAGTAAATGTAAACACTTCTCAATACATTTTCCATGTTTACTTTGTTTATGTGAATGTACTTCCTTTATAATTATGGACGTTTTCGTCCCAGGCGTACATATGGGCCTAAATTTACAGATAAGCTTAGTCTCATCAGTTTTACTGAACTACTGGATGTTCAACCAGTATATTTTTTCATATCAAGGAAAGAAAAACATTTTGAATGTGAAAAAGAAGTCTTACAACTACAAGAGGTAGCAATCAGGGCTTGAAACTCAGAAACTCTAGAGGCACACACTCAAAATTAAACAACTGCTTGACTTGATTTCAAGCTTTTAGCTCTACCCAGCCTTCTGAGGTCTGGGACAGTCCATCTGATATAAGCCTGAATCATATCTGTATTACAGTGTTTTAATTATTACATCTCAGAGTTGTCACAAGAATACAAATATTCTCTATTACCAGTTTTTTCAGTCAGAGACATAAAAGCAAAAATCACCTATAAACGTTAAACCTGGATATATTCAGATTTGTGCATCCAAGGTAAAATATTCCTGGAATTTAAGAACAGCATTAAACTAGCTATTATCTAATATACAATGGCAATATGGGCTTAAGTATTTTTCTGATTTAATTCTTGCTTCACCTCCAACAGCTGTGGTTTAGTAAGGCGTCCAACCTCGATAAAAGTAATTCCTGTGATAGAAGCTATACTACAACACTTGGCACTTTGTTCTAATGTTAAAAACGTGTTCCATATTTCTCATGGAATTTGTTTAGCTTCTCCTTCCAGCCATTAGATCGTGTTATGTCTGCTAGACTGAGAAACCCTTTATTATCAAATTTTGTTCTCATTTTTATATATATACATATATATTTATATCAAATAAAATCCTTTATGTTCTCCCATATATCTTAATACTCTAGGAACTCTGAACTCTTCTTCTCTCCACTAAATCATGAGCAGCAGAACTGGGCACAGTAGTTCCAGTGCAGTGGTAATTTAACCTTGGCAAATGAAGATTTCCAAAATGGCTTTTTGACTGCAACATTGCTGTCACAACTCTTATTAAGCTGACTATCCAACTGAACCATCTAAGACTGTTTCAGACCATGACCTCAATTCTTTATGTATTATTTTCCTTGTTCTTGTGTTCACAACATTACATTTTCACATCCCAAAACATTTTGGTTCACCACAACTAGCTTACTAGGTCATTCTGTACCAATGGCCTGTCTTCTGTGTTATTTGTTTTTCTTTCAATCTTTGCACCATCCAAAACGTATAACTTTTATATCCTACCCAAAAAATTACTAAAAGCATCATAAGCAGTAGGCCAAGTTAAATGATGATTGCAAATGCTCAGTAAAATCAGAGTTGCCTGATTTGTTAGTACAGTATCAGCTCTATTTTTGTCTGCTCTTTTTTTCCCCCACTGTTTCCTAGCCAACTTTAAAATTTATTATATACATGTTATTTGGACTTGCTGATTTTAAAATGTATAATTCTGGTAGCTCTGTTTATCATCACTCTTCCTCACTCTTAAAGTGGAAAGTTTCAATCAATATATAGCACTATCACATATTTTTCCTTCAAACATAAATCATACATGCTTATTTAGCATTTTTGCTATTTCTCCATTGGTCACATTTTTTTAGTAATCTCTCAACACTGTCATTTTGATTCCACTTGCCCTCAATATTGCTAACATATTCTTTTTGTTACCTTTTAACTTCCCTGACTTGTTTTCTTCCTGACTTCTTTTGCTCTCCACCTCAAATTTTTATACTGCTTAACTTCCTTATTGTCACTGCTATCATCTTTCTTATTTCTTTGTGTAAGTAGATAGACAGCTTTAGATACATACATGCTGGGAAAAAATGAGAAGTATTTTATATTACTATAATTTTTACAGAAGATTGAATTTCCCTTTAAGCCAAAGGTTTTTTTAATCCTCTAGACTTCCTTTTTGACTTGGAGAGTGGTGGAACCACTGGTAAAGTCAACCAGTAGAACAGCTTCTGGAATAGTAGATCAACTTCTACTGCTTCTTCTGAGTTATTATTTGTATTCTGTTTGCTTCCACCTCCATCCCAACTTCACATGCAGAGGTTGTTTTCCATGTAGAAACACACATGGCAGCAGGGAGAAACCAGCATGGAAGCACTAATGAAACAGAACTATGGTGTAGAACATGTAATTAGATGTGAATTTGTAGTGTAGCGTGGCAGTAAAAGAGTGTAACTGACGGAAGCATCAACTATGCAAGAAGACATATAGTGTAACATTATTTCCCTATAGGTCTGCTCTGACCATGGACAAATCATCATATTCAGTCTTGGGCACCTCCTTAGTAATTTAGAAGGAATTCAAAGAAGAGTGACTAAATGATTACATGCTGATCAAATAAGACTGAGGCTACAGACACGTGAAAAGAGCTCAAGGCTTGGGCCTGGAGCAAGTTGTACCATTGCATCTCCATACAAAGAAACTAAGCATGATTATATGTACACAACACAATCTAAATACATAACTCTGGAATATATATCTACAGAGACTTACACTTAAAAATTTATATTAAAAGAATGTTCAGATTGCAAAATCAAACATTCAAGTGGTAGGAAATGCCAGCACAATTTTACCTTTGTCCCTTTGTGAATATTCATGATGGTACAGCCTGTAGCTGTATGATCCATCAACAATGTATTTTTCCATACTCACATCCTGGCTTATGTTTACCTCCACTTGTCTGATCCCTGTTTTGGTCTTCTGCTTGCCACAGCTCCTGCTTTTCCTATGTCTTATCCTCTCCCCCATCCACTGTGTGACACTTCTTCTGTTTGTCCATAATCCTTGCTCTTTAAGCTTCTCTTTTTGCATGTACCTCTTCCTTTTTTTAATCTTCTCTTAGCACTTCCCACCTTCCTCATCTCTCCACATTAGTCAGGTCATTCTTCTTTGCCTCCTACAAACATCATAGCAAAGGGAATGCTGACAACACACAAAAGCCCAATTTGCTGCTCTCATGCCTGATATTCAGGCCCACAGAGGAATGAACAGCTGGAACAAAAATATAAAGACTTTTTCTACTTTTTCAGCTGTCTTAAAGTAAGCTCAGGCACTAAAGGGAAGGCATAGTTGTGTCGGAGCTCTGTTGTTGAGCTTGCTGAATTAAGGTAGAAATTTTGAAGAATGAAATCAGCATAACAAGGGTCTGTCAAACCTGCGTAAGTAGTGGATTTTTTCCCTTGGAATTGCATAGTTTGACAGGGATGCTAGGGGATGACAAAAAGCATAGGCCTAGTGCTAGGGGTCATCTTCCCCAGGAACTAAAAGTCAAGTGTGTGCTGCAAAGCAGCACAGCTTCTCAAGAGAAAATAATCTATTTTTTTTACTCTTGTGGTAGATTTTCTCCCCTTGATCCCAGTCTTAGAGAAGGCTGACTTGTGCTGTTTTATACTCTGCAAAGAAATAAGTTCAAAACATTCATGTAGAGACTAAACATTCTGTCCAAATGGTCAAAGGGCGATGTATCAGCATGGAGCAAGACTAACAAGAAATAATGGCAGCCGTAACTGTAGATGGGTCTAACAGCCCTACCCAATACCATGGAGAGAAAAACTGGCGACACAGTGGCTTAGGGGAAAACATAACACCCTACAAATATCTGGCAAATAGTGTGGAAAGGATGGACAGAAATTATTTAGGATTCCCTGAGTGGAAATTAAAGCATGAAACAGTGGTATGAAATAAGCTCATATGGGAACTAATGCAAACCCTTTAAATTTTTCTCTGAGCAAAAATATGAAGTGTAGCATGGGGAATATGAAGTGTACCATGGAGGAGGAGTTGGGCTGGATGATTTACTAGAACTTTTCCACCTCTTTTTTTTCTGTAACTAGTGATAGAAGGTTTACCAGTGACCAAAAAGAAAAAAAAAAGACAGAAATTCCCTCCCACTGTTCATCCAGTCTCATTAGGTGTCTCATTAGGTGAAGACTCTACTCTCTCTATGTATCAGAAGAGAGAATGTATCAAGATGAAGAAACATCTTCAGTCTGTAAAAGAATTGCAGATATTATGGTTTAGCTTGCAGGCCAAAGGCAGCCAAGCTTCTTCTTGTAACTGAAGGAACATTCAATGGAAATTCACTACAAGAAGATTAAATAAAAGCCAAGACAATACCTTTACTGCTGTGTAATTTATGCAGTCACTCGAAAGAAAAAAAAAGTCCAACTGTATTTAAATGGCTGCATTAGAAATAGACAGGATTATAGTTTACAGCTTTTATATTGCTTCTACACTTTGTAGAGAAATATATTATATAAATTTTCAGTGATAATTTAAGGATTTAATTTCTAATCTAATCTTCTAGGTGAAAGAGCCTTTAGTTCTACACACCTACATTCTTTTGGATGGGTGAGGACAGCATGAAAAGTATCTCCTAAAAATTAATAACTTGCAGTCTGCTCAAATTTTCCATCTCACTCTTTCCTCCCTTCCCAGTTCTCTAAGAGACCCTTATTTTATGAGACTAAATAGCCTTAGAGTGAAACAGTTTACACATTCTTAAAGGAAATTATTTCCTGATAGCAGGTTCTTTGATACCAGCTGCTTCAGGTGGAGACAAATTCCTTTTGGGGATTAAATGCATTTCTAAATATTACCTGATGTAACTCTTACAAAAGACTATACTCAATTATCTGATAAGATACATGATAAAACTTCTTATGACCTAGAGCCACAAGACTAACATCTTGGTCAGAAAATGGGTGGATGTGGGACTCAGAGATGGCAACTGTTTTCCAAGTGGCCCAGGACTGAAGTAACTGGGTCCAATGTGGGGTCCAAAGGTGATTTCTTGGTATCAATCACAGCTCAATTCCTCCCACAGAGGGGACTAAGGGACTTAGGAGGCCCCACAGTAGTAAAGCCACTACACCAGAAAGTCCCTACGCAGAGTCATATTCAAATGTGTGAACACTGTAGTGGGAGGTGCTGATGTCCTGTCTCTGGTGACCAGGTGGGACATGAGGATATAGACTGAAGCTAAGCCAGGGCAAGTTCAGACTAAACACTAGGGAAAGGTTCACCAAGAGGGTGATTGGTCACTGGAACAGGCTTCCCAGGAAGGTGGGTGCCCCAGGGGTGGAAACACAGCCCATGGAAATGAAGACCCTCGCCTGTGTCGAAGGGCCGAGAGGGGCTTGGAAGCCTCCCTCGTGTGTACTGGCAGAGATCCAGCTACAGTTGCTGCATGGAAGGAGAGAAACTGCTGCTCTAGAGACACTGCTGCTCTGAGAGTGGAAAGGATCTCTTCCTTCTTCCCTCCTGGACTTTTATTTGGAGGAAGAAGTGATTTGATCCATTGTAAATACTGATGTATCATGGTAGAGATAGTTAAGATTATGTGTATAATGTATTATAATATTTATGTGATGTGTACAGTCATTGTAATATATTCCCTTCCCTCTATTTTGAGTCTTGTGTGGTGTCTGGAAAACCCATCTCACACTGGGTTGAGATGTGGGAGGGGGGCTAGAACTAGGGAATTGGAATTTGGGGCTCTCAAACTATGACAGTGGGTATCGCACTAAGCCTATCAGAGTTCAAGGGGCATCTGGACAATGCTGTTAGTCATGTAGTTTAGTTTTAGCTAGTCCTGTGAGGAGCAGGGAGTTGCACTTGACCCTTATAATTTCCTTTCAACTTGAGCTATTCTGTGATTCTATGTATGTACATTGAGCATTATAGGTTGGGCAGCCAATAACGAGACAATAATAGTAATCTACTGTTACAGACAAACAAGAGTTTTATTTACAAATCTTATTGTCTGAGAAGTTTGAAACTACCACAGTCAGAAAAATAATAATTATGAAATAATAAATAATCTTATTCTGACTTAGAGGTGGTCAAAATAGCTCCAGGGCTTCACAGACTCTTTTTCCCACTTCCCAGTAACTTTTAGCCTCAGTAGTGGCCATTGTGGTGGGACCTAGTGCTATTTCTCAGTTTTCCATCGTTCAACTGTTGCGGGCAGACTGGAAGCTTGAGACAAAATTTATTAAAGAAGCCCTCCTTTTGAGTCACGAGGTGCAAAAAAGACCTTCTTGCTTTCTAAACTCCTCCAAGAGAAGCCTAAGTGCAACTGGGTCCAATCTAATCCCCAGACTTTGCTGATGGTTTATGTGTAAAGGACTATATAAGTGTAATTGAACCTTTATACAGCTTTGTTCCACAGGGTTAAGGATGGCAAACCAGATATATATGTATAATTGTATATGATTTATGATGATAATGATTAGACAAAAAGATCTTAATCAGAATTATTTACTACAGAGTATAGGAGTTTCAGGGGACCCCTGGTGGCCTAGTGGTTAGCGTGCAGGACTCTCACCTCTGCGACCCAGGTTCGAATCCAGCCAGTACCCCGGGCAGATGGAGTCCGTTAGGCCTGTGAGGCCATCCATCTATGAGAAGGTCACTCTAAACAAACCTACGTCCTGAGGACCTCACTGCCATTGTCCAAGCTTGCTTGGCCCCGGCAGATGAACCTTAGGATTAAAGGGTGGGCTCAGTTCAGCGCAGGCTGTGTCTCACCTAAAAAATCCATTGCGCAGGCTGGAAAGGTAAAAAGACCTTTCCCCAAATCTTCGTTCGCGAAGATGGGCCATTACATAAACTCCTTACATTACATTATAGGAGTTTCAACTATTATAATATAGTGCAATATGAAGCAATATTGAAGCAATTATATTAAAGCAATTGCATTAAAACTATTGTATTAAAGCTAGCAAAACCAATTATTAAGTAGAGATTGATGTTACTCATCCATACCAATGACCTTGGGCAAAAGTCCTTCTCAGCCTCAAGGAGAAACCTTGAGGGGCATCTCCACTCAAGGGAGGAATCTCTACACGTACACCCCAAGAAGGGGAATGTTAGAAGACCCTGCCGTTAAAATTTGGGACTGGGCTTTTATAGATTAACTGTCAGTCACATATCTCCAGGCCAGCTGTGTCAGCTCAGCTGGATAAGTGTGTGTCTGGATAAGTTATCTGTAGTATCATTTGTTTGGTCCTTTATCCGGGTATTTTGCCAGGTCTACCATATCTTATCTCACTATCAGGATGTTTAACTTTGGGATTGATGAGTCAGACTGGTTCCAGCATTATGAAATACCAAAAGCAGCATGACACCCCCTTCTTCATTTGCCACTGATGGCTTTGCAAATAGGGCATTGTTCAAGTTGTTTCCCCCATTCCAGCCTGAGCATCCCGCTACAGCAACATACCCCTTTGAACTGGCCTGTGTATCACCAGTGGCAGATATGGCATAGGATTGTTCTTTTCTGAGTTCAGATCATGTCCAGATTTGTTGCTGAACAAATGAACCTTTGAGAATTTTGGCTTAAAGGTTTTTACCATCTCAAATTCCATGTTATTCTGTTTTCTCTAACTTATGAGCTTTTGTTTCTGTATTATTTACATATGCAGCTATACATGATAAAACATTCAAATACATATTTTGCTTATAACTGCTACACTGTTGCCAAAAGTATTTCTTAAATCCACCTTCTTCCATGAAGTCTCTCGTCTCTGATCTACATAAAAAGTGAACATCATGTTAATTCAGATTTATTAAACAAACAAACCTGCCCAGCTATGAGATTAACACATATTCAGATCACCATATGCATAGTTTGTATTTGAGGTCTATCACAGAAGTTGCATATTCAGAAACTTTTAATATTGTGTTATCTTCTACATTGAGCTAAATAAATGTGACCCTAAAATGATTATATCTGCAAAAGCCTGAATCCTGAAACTCACACAGTATCCTCATCGAGGCAAAAGCAAACAATATAAAAGGAGTTCTGAAAGAATAAAGTAGAACATTGATTAGAAAATGACATCTTTATATTTGCTTCCTCTGGGAGTCAAGGAGATACAAGCGAAAATCCAGGAGGCAATTTCAGGGAAAGGATTCTTTCTCATCATTCAAGGAGTAGGTTTGTATCATGTATGAGGAGAAGAAAGCTTGTAGCTCCCTACTCCACTGACTCTTCATACCATGGATATTTCATATTTCCCATTCCCGCACATCCACTCCCCATTCCTGCACAGCCACTGGAGTGACTGATGTTGGTCAACAACCATGAGGTGCTCTTACTGTCTGTAAGTATTGATAAAATACCATAGGTGTACAGAGACAGGACTAAGGTGCTTTTGCAGGGGCAAATTCCCTGAAAACCCTTATAGATGACAGAGGTGGGAGTGGATGGACAGTTGATGTGTTTCCAGTTCCAGTCACTGCTAATGTAAAAATAAACACTAGAACTCTGAGCAATTCCCCCACTTCTTACAAGTCATCCCAGCTAAAACTGAGTCTTTGTGAGATGATGTGATAGGCACCAGGATCTGAAGAGGTGGATAGGAAACTGGTCAGGATTCTACTCTCAGATATTTGGGACAGGATTTCTCAATATGAGGACAGATAATAGTAGCTGTATTAGTACACGAGGGAGAAAAGTAGACCTGCTACATAGTACAATCTTTTTACATCAACAAATAAATCATAATACAAAGACAGCAAGCCCCAAAGGTCTTTTATTCAGGTGTTGTATGTTAAAAAAAAAAAAGTAATTTATCTCAGGTAGACTCTGTTTAAATAAAAGGTTCTTGGAAGACATCTCAGCAAGCATATTTAACATTAATGGGATTGGGAAGAATAATTTATGTACTTTAGAAAAAAGGAAGACCAAAAAATCATAAGAACTGAACACAAGCCAATTCAAAATTATTTAGGATGTTGTACAAGTTACAACAGTACATTCCGTGACTTGTAGCCTAATATCAGATATCTTGAGGAGTCTTTAAAAAATCAAAGACCAGACACTGCTCAGCATGTTAGATCTATGATGAATATGAATCAGTTCCACTTTTTTTTCAGCCCTGACCACCATTCCCATGCCAGTTGACTGAAGTTAAACTACACAAATTAAACATAAAATGAGAATGCAGTGTAAGTATGCACTCAAAAACATGTACCTTCAAAAATGAATATGAAATTGCTTCTCTTTCCCATCTCAGTCCCTCATCTACTTCTACTCTGCCAGGTATCATGTCACATTATGTCTTTCCTCAGACCTCAAGACAGTAGACTTATACTTTATATAGAGATATACTTTATACAGAGATAGGCACATCTGTAGTCTAAAACTCACAATAAGTCTAAATTTGGATTCTAGTCCTATTGCAGAATGCCACCTGCCTCAGTAAATAGTGTACTTGGCAGTAATGCAGCTTCTTTGTATCTTTTTCCCTTGGAGAAAATTGCTGTTTTAAGGTACATTAGAGTATTAGGCTCTGAGTATAGAATAATAAATAAGAAAAATGCTGTAACTGGCAAAGTTCGATCAGACACATTTATAACAGAGTAATCATCCTGTGAATCAGATTTTCAAGGGATGTGTTAAATTTTCCATAATTGGGAATCTTTAAGTCAAGACAAGATATCTTATTGAGAGGAATATCCCAATTCTAGTATAAATCCTTAAGCCTAATGCAGGAATAAACTGGCTAGAGCTCTATGGTCTAATGTATGCAGGACAGCAGATATCATGGTGTTTTAGTGTGAACTTATCGTGTATGAAAAAGAATAGTAATGATGAAAATAATAGCATTACAGCTATTTAAGTAGTTATAATTACACACCAGAGTCCAGAGTTAGATTATTTAAATGCTTGGTTTATAAGAATACTAAGAGCCAAGTGGGTTCTGATGGACTCTGTGCACAACATCCTATAGCAAACAGAAATCAATAAAGGGAGTTATTCTACATCAATCTCCAGGAAAAAAACAAACCAAACCAAACCAACCAACCAACCAAACAGAAACCCCAGCAAACCAACAAAGAGAAAATAAATTAAACAAGACTGATGAATGCAAGGGATTTACAAGTTCTAAAAGCTGATGAAGCATCTTTTTGCAAAGGAAAGAAAAGTCAGCTTCAATTTCAGGAATGTGGTAGGGATCCCTTTTTTTTTGTTATTGCAATTCAGTTTTTCTTCAGAGATTGTGATTCACTAGAAAATCCACTTGGCACTTTTTTCATCTCTGCCATTTATAAAACATTGTTTTCTTAATGAAGATTATCTACTATAAGATGAAGACAGGAAAAGTTTTAGAACAAACTGTTTTACTGAAGATAAAGTAGGAAGTAGCAGTCTATGGAGAATTCCATAGATGGGGACCTTTGGGGTAGAAAATTCAAAGTTTTTCATTGTTGTCCTAATGTTCTCCTCTCTAAAACCAGTGGAAAAATAGAGTGCTTTTTTTGAAATAATGTACTTTAATGGAAGAAAATCTAATCCAGGGTGAAGTGTTTATGGTAATTAAACTTTTTGTGTCAACTACCCAAAAAATTTTCAAGTTTAATGGTGCAGTAGGAGATTATTATCATTCCCAGAGCTTTTCTTTGTGATAATTATTTGTCCTGGTTTCAGCTGCCTGCCGGGTTAAACCACAACATTATTATAAATCCCTACCCTTCCCTTCAACAAGGAGGAATTTTCTTCATCCTTAGCTTGTATGTTCACTTTGAATCAGGATACATAAGCCTAGACAGAAAGTTGGAAGAAGCATGAGACATCAGATAACCCATTCATTTTGCTGCGCAGAAAATACTCTAAACTAAAAACACTGAACTGAGCACTTTAACATGTAATTTTGCATCTCCCATTACTCTTTTCACAATCCTTTTAAATTTCAGAAAAAAATATTGTTACTTGAACCCCCCTCAGAAATTAATATCCATTGTGATACATGCTGTTAATCACTTAACCAGTGTCAATCTGCTGTAATGCTGTGCCTCAGCAGCTACAGCCAAGTGAGACGTTCCCCAGACATGGACACCTGGACTGGGCAAATCACCAGTGCTCACACACCATGTGCTGCTCCAGGTATCTGAGCTCACCAGAGGATTTCTGCACAGCACCACTTCATGATTATTTAGTCTTCATACAACACCAGCACATCAGGAATCATGCACTGAGAGGGAAGTACTGCTCTTATTCCCTTTTTATGAGCAGAGAAAGATGATAATAATTTGCAGAAGTGCTCATAACTATTATTATTTATTATTTTCACTGTGATAGCATCTATGAACAGTATGTGGCAGAGCTGAAAACAGAATCTAGCTTTTGTGAGCTTACCAGTCAAGTGCCAAAACCACAAGTCCTTCCTTCCTCCCACACTGTATGTATTTGTAAAGAATTATGCTTTTTTTAAAAAAAATTTGTAACTGCTACAGCACTGTTAACCACCCCACCCCCCACAATATTCTGATGTGTATTTGGTTTGGGAAATTAGTTTTTAAGGGCATTTTCATGATATATTTTTTTTCCTCTAGATCAATTTAATGCTTTCTTCTTTGAAAAGGCCATGAATGGAGGAAAACAAATTACCGCAACACACTTGCACATTCTCAGCAATTACTCATTCACACATTCATATGCACATCATAATCACAAAACTCAACTTGCAGAAAACATTGATTTCCAAGGTACTCTCAGTTGGTGACTGATAAAACACAGAAAGCATTTAAGCTCTCTCACACACTACGAACACAAGTAAGAGGAAGTGAGGGGGAAAGAAAGGAACTACTGAAGTTTCAAACAATGGAGTCAAATAAAAATGTCTGTGTACAGTTTTTTTACCATGACCACAACAAAATGTATGTCTTTTAATTTTTATTCCTGTAGAAGCACAGGTTGCCGTGGATCCTGCTTCCAAAAGTCACAGTGAGGAAAAAGGGCAGGAAAAGGGTTAAGTGAGCCAGGATAGGAGGAACCTGTCAGAGTCTGTTAAAATATGTAAATAACTTTTCAGCTGAATGTGACTCTGATTAAACAAAGCCATTATTATTAGATTTTAAAAACTGTAAGTCTGAAATATACGCAGCAACTTGCCAAGTAACAATGCTGATACACTTTTTTCCTATTCTTCTCACTTTTATCCTAGTTTTCCTTTTTTCACTCTCTGTATTATTCTCATTCTTAACTTTGTTACCATACTGATTAACCCAGTGGAGCCCAGGTCCATGACTTGTCTTCTAGAGGCTACTGCAATGTGAAGTGCATGTAACTAGCAATAATAGTAGTCTCCAGAGACTTAAAACTGGGCACAGTGCTTATTACCATGAGTAGTCTCATTGAAGTCAATGGCACTGCTGTCTTCCAAAAGTAGTTACAGTGCAGTTAATGGCACTCTTCGTAGTGTAAACACCACACCCTATGAAAGTGTTTAAAACATCAGGACTTTATAAGCTCTTCTGGCCTGGTAATCTGTCTTTATTTGTCATGCTGAGCATCACGTGATTATGACATGATGTATTACAAATTAGAAATGCAGTAGCTTCAGTTGTTAGGTGTAGGTTTTTTCACTTTTATAGTTGTTTCACTCTTCATAGAAACATGGCAGTTGTATTACAGCTAGGACTCTAAATGCCTTTTCCTCGAACTTATTTATGTGTACCCAAATCTTAAGCACATTTTTCAGTCAGACTCTAGTTCAGCTTACCATAATAGGACTACTAGATACAGTTAATGCTTCAAGCATTGTGCTACTCGAGTTAGCATTTTCTAGAGGTTTATTTGTCTTTGATTCAAGGGGGGCAGAAAAAGATGTTCACATTCATTAAAATAAGAGAAGCTCTCAGCAGGGCTTTTTCATGCATGTGAAGATCACACGGGAGCTGCAATTATGCCTTAAGTGACCTCAGTCACTCAGTATTTTTCTCAATCACTATGTGGTTCCCCTTTTTTTTCTTTTTCTTTATGTGGGGTGGGAGAGGAAAGAGTTGAGTTTCAGTAGGGTTGAGTGTTTGGCAAAGCAACATGTTTGTTTGGGAAGAAGTACGTTGCACAAACACGAGTGATTTGCAATCAGGTGTGGTGGCCAAAAAGATTAATGAAGAAGCCAGCAATTCCTTCAGCAATTTCAGTGAAAATTGAACTCCCCTGTATGCTGGGAGATAATTGCTTAGAGGTAGTAAAGCAGGACGTGGCATAGCATTAGCCAGATGGGAGAGCCACCTACACGGGTCTTCCTATTAAAGGAGTTGAAATTCTAGAGGAATGGAGAACATTGTGGTCTTGTGTGTTTGAAGCTGTAAGTGCTTCAACCTGTATGTATATAACAGAGTGTGATAGACATTTAGGAATATCTTCTTGGGTACTTATATATTCCAAAATGCTGCAATGAGAGGAAAAGCAGAGAGTGGCAGATAAAATGGTGAGGGGAGGTAAAAATGCATGGAGTGGGCCAGTGAGCAAGACAAATACACTAAATTGTTCAAGTGACTAAAACTATCCCCCTGTAATAAAGCTCAAAAAGAAAAATTGCACAAAATGATCATACATTCCTGTTAGAAAAGTTTTCTTTCATTAAAAACCAAAGAAAAGTATCTTAACCCAAGCAGATCTGGTGAGAAAAACAAAGCAAAACAGAAAACCTTTTGTTTCAATTGATTTAGGTTTGCTTAGAGGTATTTTGTGCCTTTTCTGAGGATCAGATGTAGCAAATCCTAAGTTTCTGAAAAGCAGGGAATGCATGGGCAGATCTCTTAGTTTAAATTTTTGAAACCTGGGGAATTCAAATTTTAATTTGCCTCCATCTATCCTACTATCGAACACTTACTTAGCTGCATAGGAAGATCATCACATCAGCGATTTTTGAAAAAAAAATTATTTACAGTACCTTCATCCTTCTGCAGGTGACTCAGTCTAACACTTTTTCTCACTTACCAGTCTGTAAACCCACAGACCACACATATCTCCTGTCTGGCTGCTGATGATCTCAGTACCCTACCACTAACGTCATGTGCCCATGACAGTGCAGAAATAAGCTATACAGGCTCTTCCCAGATCCACCACCATCTTTTCCTTTTGATCAGGAAAGCAGGAGTGACTGACAGGGATTCACATACACACCCAGAAAGACACAACAGCTCCTCAGGCATCTCCTACCACAGGCACTGTGCCCACCCTTCCATCCTATCCTTCTGTCTCTGCACATATACCTCATATGCTGAAGGAAGCAGAAAAGCCCAGAGGGAATCCCCAGCAGCTATGTAAAAATTCCAGAGGGCACAATTAGGCTACAGGGACTTGTCATTTAACTCTTTGCTTTCCAGTTTTCCAAAGTCTGAATTTTCCTGTGTCCTTGTTGTGAAGTGACACAGAAGGCATTTTCATAATTAATAAAGCACTGTTTATTTCTCAATAAATGTATTAAATATTCCAGGGAATTACTTTATAGCACGTATATTCATCAGCACATTTCAAGTTATCACTACAGAGTATGTGCAGAAAGCAAAACATCACATTCAAAACTCTGAGTATTTACCCCATGAGACTGATTTTAAGTGCTGTGATAATTTGATTACTGTGTATTTTCAGTGAAAATAGTTCCAGTAACTTGGTAGTGCTTATAAAAGTACTTCTAGTGTGTATACAAATGAAGCAGCTATTCAGAGTTTGAGTGGTAAATATGCGTAAGAGAAAGCAACTATCTGTTTTAAGGCGTAATCTGCAAATAGAACAATAGACAAAATAGCTGAAGTAAAGAGGAATTAAATATTCATTGTGGAGAACTGGGGCTCATATTGTATGACAGAAAAATGCATAGATTTATCAAGTAGCACAGCCAGTGTTTTTAATGATCCTTCATGGAGCTGCACTGGCGTATCTTGCACAAGGTACTTGAAGATCAATTAATAGTTAGGATGAAAGGGCCAAGAATCTGCTCCGTCTTACTGCCCTGAGGCTTTGAGTTCAGCAAAGAAACACAAACCTTGCCAGTAAACTTATCATCCAGGG
This sequence comes from Neopelma chrysocephalum, assembly GCF_003984885.1. Lineage (NCBI taxonomy): Eukaryota > Metazoa > Chordata > Aves > Passeriformes > Pipridae > Neopelma > Neopelma chrysocephalum. Next base: position 2,834,945 of record NW_020897725.1, read on the forward strand.
CTTTGCAGCTGGCAGTCTGTGGAAAGCTTGATTTAAAAGCTAAGTCTCAAGGTGCGCTCTCAAGCTCCCAGTACGTTCAAAATAGGACCAGGTTCAGGTTTAGACATGCTGTCAGCAGGCAAAGGACTGGGCCTGCTCCTGAGGATGCCCAGGAGCTTCTCTTGGCACATTTAAGTGTTAAGGAGCATGAAAGTTAGAAGGCAAGTCTAGCCTTTGAGCCAGCTGGAATACACACTTGTCTCAGCAGCATATTACCACCAAAACCCACATATGCACTGTTTCCAAATCAGTAAAACAATAAATTCCTTTCAATCTCTTGTGGCAACACTTCCTGAGACATTTTACTGAGCAAATTAGATAGTACATTTAATACTTGATTAGTGACAAACCATTGTTACTTTTTAGGGTGGCAGGGTAAATGTATGTACGAGGTAACTGGAATCTCAGAAAGTAGGTCCTTAATTAAAATGACCCCGTGGATGTTTACTTTTGGGAGCGGTAGACAGTGGAAGGCTGCTGTGCAGCAAGGCTGAATCTTTCTGGCACCTTACAGGCGATTCCTTCTGAAGGTAATACACTGCTCAGCTATGCAGCACAAGTGGAAAGTTGTGAGCACTCAAAACAAACAAATTCCAAAACTGCAATACCTATGTTTCTGTAAGGGACAGGCAATTTCAAAACAAAAGTTATCTCTACTGTTAATACCAGGTGCTTAGATCGTGCCATGAAATGAAAGCTGTTTGAACTCACCAATGCATGTTTACATGCAGTGAAGAGAGCAAATATATACAAATAACCTGAACTACTCTTAATGTAGTATACACTTAAATTTCAAGAGAAAATTTAATAATAAATCCCATGGTATTTATTTTTCTAAGCTCATGACTCTCCTTATAATTTTTATGTCCATGTAAAACATTTGAACTAGACCTCTAAACAAGGAAAAGGCACAGTAATCTGACAGAAAAGGACAGTTGACAGTGGGCAGATTGCATTTGCGTACTAGAGAATGAATGATCCTCTTTTCCAGGCTGTTTTATCCTTCTGGACAGGGTCACAGAAATTATAGGTATAAATGTTAGTTTAAACAAAGCTCAGATTAAATTCAGATGCTAATTGTGCAACCAGACAGTGTATCAGCACACATGTGGGGGGCACAGGCAGAGAGCTCTTTCCAATCCCTGCATTTGAACTTGATGGAAAACTCCATCCTTGCTTAAAGGTTACCTTAGGGAAACACTAATCTCCGTGACTAGGTAATTATGACATTTTGTATATCTCTAATAAAGTCATGTGTCTTTATTTTCAGCTTTAGAAGGAAAGTATTAAAGAGCCCTGGCCACAGAAAGCTTTTTATGAATGTGACCCTTGTCCCATGTAAGTATTACATCAGGAAATACAGTGGTATACCTGTTGCTTAATTTTAGAAGGAAAAAAGGTTTTATATTTCACAGCAAGAGAAAATATTAATATCTTTATAGGGAATAATTTCTGAAAATAACTACTAGTGGAAAAAAACAGAAGCACCCAGGGATAGTATCTAACATCCTAGGTGGATTATTAGTTGAGTATTTTATTTTTTCATCCCAACATACCTATTTCCATAAAAAACAGATCTCCATTTTCTTTTAAAAAATTATGGCATTACTGTTTTTTCAGTTTTTTCCAGCTTAAAAACAATAAGGAAACTACTTACCTGACATTTCATTAATTTATGCAAGATGTACGTACAGTAAAAAGTAATGATTGGAATACATCCATTTTCTAAGGTCAAATTAATGCTTTAAAACATAGGTTTCATAATAAATAACACTGAGCAAGTATAACACATGCATGGTGGAAGACAATAGAATGTTAGTATCAATAGGAATCAGTTCCCAGTTGCAACCTTTTTCCAAGGGAGTACACTTAGAAGTTAAGCATTCTATATTCTATGCTTATGTCAAATTTGCCTCACCGCAGATATTTTCCCACATAAAAACTCTAACAATGCCATCTTGGGATCTCTGGGAATCATATTTCCCTCTTGAAAATATTTTGGGCTTTTTCAAAAAAAAAAAAAAAAGAGGTAAAGAAAGAAAAAAAATTACTGTCTCGCTGGATTGCACCTCAAAGGCTTTTTTGACACAACTGTTACTTTGACCATGTGAACGTGGTTTCCATTTTAAAAAAAAACCTACCTTAAAACATGAACAAACTGTCCATTGAACTTTAATGTTTCTTTGTTGCTTTGATGGTTAGCAGATTTCTGCTTCATAGATTGCCTCCTCCCCATACATTCTAAAAGTGAAATGATACATTGTAATTTGAATGATAATTTTGTTTTGATGATTTAATTGATAACAGACAGAGGAATAAAATCCCTGTTTTTCTCTGCCATGCAGATGATATAGCTACATTTTTTAGTAAACATCTGTGTATAATTAAGGGATGTTGCACTAAAACTGTTTCTTCCTTACCTTTACCCTGGGGTTTTCTTGAGGCTTTGTAGCATAATCCTGGTTCAGGAAAGGAGAAGTTGCCTCTTGTCATTCATGGATTCTTTATCATTACTTTTAGCAATTTAGGTGCCAACTAAAAGTTATCTGCCCACATTGTTTTTAATGACGTCAAGACCAATCACAGCACAACCCCTTTTGTTATCTTTCCAAGAATCTTTGCAATCTCATCAGTTTATCTGAAAAAAGAAACCCTATTCTATTATCTACATTTTAGTGCACACAGGGTTTGACCTAATGTGTGTATATATTTTTGCAACTGCAATATCATGTGAAAGATAGCAAAAATATTCAGTAGGATCACTTCTAATCCAATTGTTTTATTGTGCAGAAATACCATATTTTTTAAGAGTTGCACATCTTTGTATAGACATGTAAATCAAAAGCAGACCAAGGACTGTTCAAACCTGCTCTGCCTATGTTGCACACAGGGAGTTATTCATTCAGTTTATCAGCCATAAAAATAATTGCACTACGCTCCAAACTGACTGACATCTTTTATAATTTTTAACACTAAAATGCCCTGGTAAAAGAGAACATTGCAATACAACACCTGATTAGTAGAGAAACACTACTGTAAATTATAGTGTTTGCAGAATAACAGAGATTTGAAAGAGTTATAACTTTATATAAAAAATATAATTAGAATTTTGCCTCCCTTTCTTCCCTATAATGCCTTAGTAATATCTTAAGTAGCAAGTCTATTCCCTGTCCTGCAAAAACCTCAAGGTGAGTGCTATTGTCCAAATTTCCAAATATTCTATTTTTTTTAATTTTAAAATTTAAAATAAAATGAAAAATTATCATTGATGGGTGGATTTCTCTTTCACATGCAGCTATAATGACTGCCAATTTTTGGGAAAAAACAAATGTTTACTGGAAAGTACAAAGAAGGTTTGTGTGTGTATATATGCAGAATTCCTTCTAATCTGGATCGCCTTTCTCCACCAGCAAAAGAGCAGTTACAAGTGAAATCTACTGTCAAAAGACTTTCAAAAATAACTTTAAAAAAAGTTGGATGTCACAGTAAAATAAATAGAGTATTTGACTTTATTTTGTGAGAATGTCATTTGAAAATATTGACCTTTGACATCAGTGATGCTGCTTCAGAAGTTTTTAAAGCATTTTCTCAGTATCTAAAAGCCAGGATAAATCTTGTTAAACTTCCTGTGTATGTTGTTTTTCTTTGCCATATTATACATAATAGATCTTGAAACTTGCATTGGCTCGCATGAAAGTCCCAAGGTTCTTGATCATCTGCTAATTTTTCAGCAGGAATACTTCCAAGGTTCTTCAGTAGCAATGGACTCCAAGAAACTTTCTGTATTGCTGTTTGATGGCCGTTCCAGGAGTCAAAACCATCATCAAGACTAGACAGTGATCTTGGCAGTATGGGCTCAGACATGCTGGAGGGTACCCTTAAGAGCACATGGGACCCTGCCTGTCCAAGCAGGCCAGGTAGATTAATTCCCTACCAAGTATGCCCAGATAAATAGCCCACAGGTTGATTGAGAAGCCGTCTGTCTTGAGAGGCAGCCAAAGGGAGAGGATCAAAATAGCAGCGTAGCGTGCCTCTGCTCATGGTGCTCAAGAGACTACTCAGTCTGAGCCATTTTACCATACCATAAGTTTCTTATTAATTACTATGTCACAGATATCAGTTTTCACCTTTTTTTTTTTTTTGATTTCACATGGAAAATCCATTAGAAGAGAGGAGTACATGAGGTTTATGAAAGAAGAGTCTACTCATCAATCCTTATCTTTGATTCCCCTGTCTGGACTCCACATACTTGACCGTGGATCGATACCATTGACCATCTCAGCTCAGGAAAGGGTCCCAAATGTGTAACAGCAAGGAGTTACATTAATAACCACCACTTAACTTAGTCTTGTTCCCTCAGGCCAACTGCATGATTACTGACAGACTTTTTGCACAGTGCTTGTTGGCATCTATATCTGACCTATGAATAAACAGAGAACTTCAGTTTCTAGCACTGACAGTCCCTCATTCCTTGAGAAGCTTGTTTATTTATCACCTCATTAAACTAAAGAAAATGAGCAAAATATAAACAAGTCAAAGTTTTAGGGTATCACAAGGGTGGTCTTCTATTGCTACATAAAGAAACTGCTGCAGAAAGAGGTAAGCTTTGAACGGTGTAATAGGCAGAACTCTCCTTTAGCCCAATTTACCTCATTCCTGTTGCTACTATTATCAATCTAAATTTAGGGAAATATGACAAGATGAATAAGGAAATTATATAAACAAGGACTTCAACTTAAAAAAGGCACACTTTCCTTCAGTAAGTGCACATGTAGTTCAGTATTTCTCTTGGCAAAGTTTAGGCATGCCTCCTGTTAACAAATGTATTCTGCTGTCAGCCCTTTTCAAGAATTATATTTGATGCTGGATGCCAAATAACTTCTTTAACTATTAATAAATAACTCACAGGTATCTTAGTGTGCGCTTGAGGAATTATGCTAATACCTTCTATGCTGGAGACAAGGGAAATTCCCCCCACTAAATTTCCACTTTTGCTGGCATGTTCTCCAAACTCTGCTTTAAGAAAGGGTTCATTCTCACTAAGACAGCCATCTAATCTCATGGAAAATCTGATCACCACCTATCTGCTTCTTGCTGATGCTGCTGAGAAAATTCCTGTTGACTCTGGAATGGGAGAGAATATGGATCCATCAATTTTGGAGTCTGGTCTAGCTACTTATATTTCATTAGCTTCACGGTAATGAGTCTTTGCAATTTGAAAAGAACAGAATAGTCACTACCATGTGAACCAAATTACACTATATATTACAAGCTACCTAACTAACAATAAAATATTTTATAGGTAAAAAAGAGCATTAAGTGACACAGTGATTTTTCATGTGACTTGAAGAGAAAAAAGGATCTCTAAGGGATACTTAGATAAATTATACCCCAAATCTCAAGGTGTGTCTCTTACTTAGAACATTATTTTTAGTGGAATAAATTTTTTATCATGTTTATTTGAATCTATTTCAAGCTAATCTCTTTTAAGAGCTGCTTTGTTAATGCCACAGAGACTTAAATGCCTATTATGTCAATCACTTCTCCTAACACTGAAATAACTATTCGCAATCAAGTAACAGTGGTAAGCCCCTTTTCACATACCATTTACTTCCTACATTTAGTTAATCCAGTAGAAAATTTGTAGGGTAAATTTCATCCAAAGTTAAAGTTTGGAAAGCAAATCTTTTAAAAGCAAAGATCCCCAGAAAGCAGAAGTTTTGATTTCAGAAAAAAAATATCATTTCTTGATCACCAACTTTACTGTTATTATTCATTGTTAATATCTCACAGGGGAAGAAAGAGCAATATGCAAAGCGAATTGGTGTAAGAAGGAAAACCCTGAAAATTCAGACAACCCTTTTGTCTCTACTCTTGTTTTGAAGATTTGATGACAAGAAACCTTCTCATTTCAAGCGTCATTGTTAAAATTTTTATTTTTCCTTGTGGATTTTCTCCCAAGAGATGTTAGATAGCAGTGTCTCAGCTTGCAGTTTTGGCTCTCTGGGCCCATGGGTATTTCAGCCCTCAACTCCAGAGAGTGCTTTAACCAGGGAGAGGAAAGCTCTGGATGAACTTGCCTTTCTCTTTCCCATGTAACAGCTTGACAACCTTGCCCCTGAGAATTGTTTACTGGAGTCTATTTCATCAGACTTCTAGAAAGGATGATCAAATGAGCAGACTATTATTCACACTACCTCCTTCTCTTCTTTATAGACTGTCATATAATGTTAGACAATTCCACCTTACTACCTTTATATTTATTTAAAGCTTTTCCCTCTGCAGTTTTTGTTCCATTGATGATGGTTATTCTACTGGTTTCTATTACTTGCAATAGCATCTAATTTCACATCTTCACGTAAGAGATCAACAATTTTCTTATTTCAAAGATTTGTTTTTGTTGTACAATGATTGCAGTTGGTTTTGACTGCCATGACCAGTTCCATAGGTCCATTAGGCACAGCTCTCACCCGGTACTGCTCTCATCACTTCTGTTTTTCTTTCTTCCTCCCCTTCACTATTATTAGTTTCCCTATGCTTGCCTCTTCTGAAAGTCAGGTCTTTTGAGTTTTAGCATTCCTAATTCTGAAGAAATGTTCATCAGCTTTGCCAGCCTGAGTCATAGAAATATATGTGATATTTATCCATGAAAATAAAAAAATCCATTCATAAACTTTCCTGCATAGATATCTCAGTAATACAACCGTAAAAGAGTTTTGTGTTAGCTTCAGCTTTTGAGGTCTGTCATGATTTGTCTTCATCAGGGTGTATTCAATGGTAATAAAGTCTGAAAATGGTTATCTTTTTGAATCGTAACCATCACATCATTCTTTCATATCTTTTAGCCAGTCACAAACATGGAAGGTCATTTCTTCTGTCAGATTGTCTGATTGTTAAATGTCTGGATTAAGGTTGAGTTGGAGTTGTGGACTGAGGTCTGCTTGGAGTCCTAGGTTTAGGACATGTTACAGAAGAATGACTGATGTACTTCCATTTTCTGCTGAAACAACTACAGGGGCATTTTTATGTCTCAACCTGATTGAATGTTCCTACTTACAGTTATTCAACAAAAAATCAATAAAATTAAATTAAAAGTTTTCTGATTGTCTTATCTATGCTGGTCACTAATGAAAGAAAAGAGTCTAAGGCATATTTTCTCATTTCCTCAGTGTTAGATATAGTAAAGATCAACTTTGCAAGGGACATTGGCAACTACAGAGTTCTTCCTCCCTTCCCTTTTCCTTTAGACAAGGTCTGCATCTACCCATGTTTCAATTATATCTGATTATTAGATGTGGCTCTCTAGTTCACTGTTGGGAATACAGGGGAAACTGATTTTTGTATTTCATAATGAGGGGATGTAAAATTGCTTTCGCTTCTAACTACCCCTGAGATCCATATTGACTCATTAAGTCTCAAGGCGCAAATGAGAATCAAAAAATGAGGGATTTGTAAATGGGAGGGTAGAGGTACCAGTTCAGTTTTATCCGTAAGAAATGACCGAATCTCTTTCAAAGTGTTTCTAGATGTTTCTAGCAGTGTTAACATAGACATGTCTGCGACAGAATAGTTTTTTTACAAAACAAATCTTGATGTCTCACATACAGGACAATCCTCCCACTTGAGAGTTACTTTGTCTATTCTTCAATAATTAGTAAAGCTTTGCTATTGTACTGCTTGCGTTTTAGTGTATGTTGAGTCTTAAATATGTTGTAACTGAGGAAGAACTGTCCACCTGTTCTGGCAAACCCTATTTGTTTTGTTTTGGGTGGATTTATCCTGACTACAGTAGAAGAATAATTAAGAGTACTGAAATACTAATGACAGTTTGTCATCAGCACTTCTGTATCCAGCGCATTTCCTAAGGAACTCAGGAACTTAAGGCAATGTGAAAAAAAGGAATGGCAAATGTATAAATAGCAGCAAAATCTACAATTTTGTTTTGAAAAGGGCAGTATTATAAAAAGAGTCATTGGCAGTCAAGATGGCAGAAATGTGACCAATGGACAGGTGCCATGGGCAGAGGAACCCTGCATCCTGCCCAGAACTTTTTTCTGCAGCAACACTGTATTCCTTTTGCGAGATAGGACAGTCAGTGTTGATCAGATTAGTGTTAAATGCTACAGGTTTCTGCTCCCAACCTTCTCTACCTGTCACATTAGCGGAAAAATTGTATGAACAGACCTTATCATAACTACTAAGGGAGTTATGATGTCACATTTCAGAGGATTACAGGGAGTTGCACAAGACTCTCAGTGAATGCAGATACTCTGAGGAAAAGGCACACTAAACAAAGAAATATCAATGGCAAATAAGGAAGGGGAAATTATGAGAAATTCAAATTTTCTAAAATACTGGACTTCTTTCTAAAGCTGCATCAGCTAGCTCTTGATGACGTAGACTCAACTGAATGCTTCACTGCTGATAAGGTTATATATTACTTGCGGTTTTATAGTTGTCAGATCTGGCATAGCTCTGCATCAAACTCAGTTTGTGATGTTTTTGCTGACTGCTTTTGGCACTTGTATAGGTTATGATCTTGCATGGATGTAGGTGCTAGACATCTGAAGTCTGGTTACTTAAGGCAGCCTTATTTTCCTGAGTTACTTTTTCCAACCTGAAAGACATGAAATAATGAAGTGGATTGTACCATAGTGGAAGAGAAGTTATATCTCTCTTTAGCTGCCATGGGAAAGGCAGATGTGCTGAATATCCTTAATTTTGTTGAGCTCACGGAATGCGCAAAGCTGGGGAAGGATGCTCTGGGAAGTATAAAAAAGCAGAATATTACTGCAAAAATATTACTGTTAATAAAAAATAATTATATGTCATGAAAAGAAGCTTAATGATGAAGTTAAATACTTCTTTGATGAGATCATTTTCAGTTAGGGGAAGATGCATGCACCCCAATTTCACTGGTATTAGCAGAAATGGAAAGAACATGAACACTTGCCCATAGCACTCTCTATTTCCAGGTAATGCCTATGATCTTTACCTGTGATGTATTCCCAGAAACATGCTTTAGCCATCACCTATTTTCGTGTGACATCTTCTTTGTCCAGTGCTATTAAGTCTCTTTCTGCTTCTTCTTCACAGAAGATATACAAGTACCTTTGACATCATATAGTCCGTGAACAGGTTTGCATCTGCTCAAGGTCCTTGGGTGGTACTTTTCATAACTGATCATGTAATATGTCATTCATCTGGCATGAATGAAATGTAACTACTGAAGACAGGAGCCTGAAAAAGCCTATGTGATTGCTCAGCCTCCAACCTAATGCTCCGATTTTGTGTGCTACACGATACGATAACAATTCACCTCGTTCATGTATAACTTCATCACCTATTCCTGAGCACTCATTGGCCTTCCAAATGTTATCATGAGAATAAAAAAATACTTAGTACTCTCGTTCCAAGCGATCTGTTTCTGAATAGGTTTGGGTTTAGCCAGTTTCAGGAAGATGAAGACTGATTAACTTCACCGGAATCCGCATAACTTGCCTCCTTGGAGAAATAACTTTTCTCTGCTTAGACAGTCCATGATAGAGTGAGATCTATGATAACTATCTACCTAACACTAAGTTTTATAATAATACTGCTTGTAGGGAGGTATTTGCCTTGTTGGAATATATCATAGTAGGAGGGGGGAAATACTGAAAATATCAAAGAGTTTGTTCCAGTAATTCACTGTCAGTATTGCCTCATTCTCTAGATCTCAGCAGCCCAGTTAAGGAGGATGCTATGCTTGACTTCAAAGACTAGTTCATGGGATAATGGATATTACCTTCAAGAAACGAGATAAATGTCTTTTTATCTGAACTTCACTTTTTCTTATGTTGTATGACTAAGTAAGCTACTGGCAGTATCAAATATATTTCTACTTGGGTTAAAATACTTTTAAACTGTTATGATTCAATGTATATGCTAGACATTTTGCAATATTTTCAATTAGTAGAAATAGAATTAACAGTTTTATTCCCATTTTTTCAAATATTGAACTTTTCACAAGCAAACAAGGAAAGACACTTAAATATTCTCTGCCAAAACTTGTCCAACTTCCTTCTGGTTTGCCGTAAGTTATTTCACTTTCCTTCAGACTCCAGCATAGATTCACAATTAACATTATCTAGCAGTCTGCCCAAAAAGTATATGCTCTAGCATTAAATCTCCCTTCTTCTAAAATCTCCTGGACGAGTCTAATCTTCCAAGAGAAATTTTAACCACTACAACCTGAATTGCAAGTGTATTTGAGGGATGCAGGTTACAGACTAATTCATCAAAAAGGCAATCCTAAGTAATAAATAATGGAAGATTATTAGAAGGTATGATCTCAGCCAATTATCTTTTGGATTTACATTGAGTGATGAAAAAAGAAGAAAATATGTCAAACTATGTAGGTGCTACAAATAATGTGGCAATTCAAGTGAAATACTCTTTACTTCAATATGATTTTAATATTAAAAATAGATTTTTAAAGGTAAGTCTCTTGATTTTTATTTTAAGAAAACTAAATTAATTGAAAGGTAGCCAAAAAAAATCTCAAATCATATCTCAGTTTCATTAAAATATTGATACTAGAAGTGTCATACTATATAATCTTGAAGTTATGAATCTGTCATATGATGGAGAAAGTTTCTGGACTTCCAGAAAATAATGTAGTTGGGAGTAAGCTGCTACAGAATTAATTAAGTTCTAGTCAGACATCTAAATGATCATGAGGAAGAGCATGGATGAAAGAGGTGGACCAGAAGAATTGTCTCAGTAGTTTGAATTGCATCTGGTAAAGAATACCTGATTTGGATCAGAATGTCATGGGGGAAGTTCTTCTTGTTGAAAGATCAATGCAGAGTATATATGAGAAATATGTAAAAGTTGAATTATTACAATATTAGAGAAAGATGGAAAAACTCCTTAGGAAAATCTTTTCCATTAGAAAATGTTAGTTTGTCAAAATCTGTTACCTTCAACAAATTTCTAATCCTACATAGGTTTTGATTGGAAACTTTTTGAACAGTTTAGTTTCTTGACAGCTCACTCCCCGAATACTTATCAGTTTGCCTGGAAGACTGCTTGTCAGAAGTATTGTTTCTGAATTCTGTTAGCTTACAGGTTAATCAACCCCTTGAATTTCCATTCATGGGAACTGAATTGTAGGTTAGTACCAGGTAGGTTCTCAGCCCCTGACTCCTGGCTCTGGGGTGTTGTGAAAGACTCGGGGATGTCCGAATCCAATGGCTGTGGCTCTATCTTGTTTTCTTGTTACGCTCAAAAGGGCAGAGAGTATTGTGTTCTGGTTCTGATACTGAAGATATTTTGGAGAACCAGTCCACTTTTTGTGTTGTACCAGGTCAGTTATTCTTCTTCTAAACAGAAACACCTACACTAACATGTCTGGTTGGAATTCCTATTTGGTTGAACGGTTGTAAAAATTAACTAGGTTTCGAGTGCTTTCAATCAGATGCTACCCCCAGCAAATCTCTCAAGCCCCAGCAAAAGTCATGTTGAAGTCACAGATTAAAGCTGAAAGAAACTTGTCGTTAGCCTGACTTCTGTATTTGACTCATTGTGTAATATTCATACTATGATATAATGTATGCTATACTTTCTTTGAAGAAAGGGGAAGAGCACATAAAATAGAAACCAGGTATAAACAAGTTAACCCACCAAGTGTTTACAACTATGGCTACAAATATATATATTTGCTGTCCATTAACCATTTCACTTTTCCACTAAAGAAAGAGAGCTCTGGGTTTTTTGTGTTGTGTCCCATTTTCCAGTCCTTTAGTCTGCCCTATAGATCTTTTTAGAACACTTTCCAATTTATAAATACATTTTTAAAGCTGTGAGTACCAGGATTGGACATGTTTCAAACAGCAATAATGCCTGATAACTTAGCAGTATAGTAATAAGGGAAAGGAAGTACTTTGCTTTATTATAATTAATAATTTTATTATAACAGAGGTCGCTGTCAAAGCGAGAAATAGATTCTTCTGCTCTAGGCTCTATACTGTCTCCAAAAGGAGGATGCTCCTGCAGTCTATGTTCTTTATTCCAAAATGAATGTTTTTATATTTTTGAATGTATGAAAACCCGTATTTTTTAATTTGTACCTAGTGAAGTGAGCCAATGAAATTATATAGCATTGTGTAGTTTCCATCTCTATGTTACGGTTTTATGTCATTTCTGTTCAAGAAAGGTTACTTGTGTATTATAAAGCATGTCTGACTGTATTTTAACTTTTTTGGGTACTCACTTCATATTCTGCTTTCATTATCGATTGCCTTCACAATCCCTTTCACCCATTTTAATCTATATATATATTGATCAGTTTATGTGCATATATACACACAGAAACATACAAATGTTGCATACATGGGTATTTTTAAGAATGGCTTTCATTTCCTTTGAAAGCCAAGTTGGCTTATTACCAGAGCAGTTGTCCTTCTCTATTGATTGTGGCTTTTGGACATCCAGTAAAATATTCTTAAACAGTTCCTAATTATTCATACTTTTCTATTTAAATTCTTTCTCCCCATAGGTTTGGCTTTATTTGTTCTCAACTTTGGAAAACTGACTCCTTTAAAGCTCCAAGTAATTCAGTAGCTGCCATAAAAATTCTGAAACAAAGCCCAAGGAAAGTTCCTGACCTCCCCTTGGTTCAATTCCAGAAAGAATATGAAAAGGGATATGATGCACAATCTTGATTAAAATTAATAAGTTTCTGAAAGAGAAACACTAATTTTTAGAGCTAACAGTATATTTTCATGGTTGAGAAGCTTGACAAGCATTGAAAATCCTTGTTGTTGACAATGCTGGGTATCTCATGAGCAGTACTGTTGAAATGGAAAGCGCTGGTACCTTGGAGAAGTGGACTCTGGAGTGGTTGTCTGTGACAGTAGTGTGAACTCCCTGGTTTCTAATCTATTCACTTGTACACCTCATTATGACTGAGAAATGGTGGTATTACTGTTACCAGAACAAAGATCTCACCTTGACTGTTATTCTTCTGCAGTGTCATGCTGTCGTGGTTTAATCCCAGACAGCAACCAAGCACCATGCAGCTGCTTGCTTTCTCTCCCACCAGCAGGTTCAGGGGTGGAATTGAAAAGGTGAAAGCTGGAAAACTCATGGGTTGAGACAAAGACAGTTTAATAGGGAAAGCAAAAGCCATGCCCACAAGCAAAGCAAAACAAGGAATTCATTCACTGCTTACCACGGGCAGGAGGGTGTTCAGCCATCTCCAGGAGAGCAGGGCCCCATCACATGTAACGGCGACTTGGGAAGACAAATATCATCACTCCAAACATCATCCCTTTTCCCTTCTTCCCCTCCCGTTTTATATCCTGAGCATGATGTCATATGGTATGGAATATCCCTTTGGTCACTTTGGGTCACCTGTCCCAGTTGTATCTCCTCCCAGCCTTCCATGCAACCTGAACTTCCTTGCCAGTGTGGCAGCACAGAAAGCAGAAGAGGCCTCAGCTCTGTGTAAGCCCTGCTCAGCAATAACAAAAACATCACTATATTATCAACCCAGTGTTCAGCACAAATCCAAAACACAGCCCCATACTAGGCACTGTGAAGAAAGTTAACTCTACCCCAGCCAAAACCAGCACAAGTTCTAGGGGAGGATACTGTTGTTTAGTTTTAAATCCAGAAAGTGAAGGAATTTTGTGTAGAGCACAAAATTCTATAGTCCTGTAGTTTTGTTTTTCACATATGCAACCTTAAAATCTCTAAGCACCAGCTATGTTGGGTCATGAAATAAAAGTGTTCTTTAAAATTTGGTCTGCCAACTTGCTAGAGAAGAAATATACTTCACTTTCTCAACCTGTCATGTCAATGTTGTATTGGATGATACAAGCATTCTGAAAAAAAGATCAGCAAATATGCACTTAGAAAAAAAAATCTAATAATGAAAAAATAAAAATAGGAAGTACAATGTAATACTTCTGTGCAGAAGCTAAGCCACCTCTTACTCTTCCATCACCTGTTAAGTAATTATTCAAAGAACTGAGAGTTTTCTCTGAAAACAATACCTTTTATAATTTAGATTACTCTTACCTGGGGATTTTAACTGAAAGTACAACAAAATACACTGTTTCTATAGGCATTTTTATTAACATAATGTGATGTTTGGTTGGGCTGTTTCTATTTTAAAGAATTGTTTAGATAAATTCAAGACACTGCTATGAACCGATGTAAGAATGAGAAAGGTCATGCTACCACAGCCAGGTCTTCAGAATTCAAAACACTTCTTTTGAGCACTTCAGCTGATAAGAACATTGTGTGGAGGGTCAGTTGATAGCCTGCTTCTCTTTCTTTGAACGCCCAGCTTCATTAATGTTTACTACAAGCAACGAGAGTAAATCTTGCATGCCAGATCACATGAAGACTTTTGCTCAGCGTAACACAAATGCTTCTTGTTTTTTTAGTTCTTTTGCTTGTGGGTTGGCTGTGGGGTTTTTTCACCTTAGATAGAAATTAGAAGAAAAATATTGATTTCTGTTTAGACCAACTATTTTATGTAGTTGAACAGTCAGACAAACACAGAAGTTATTCAGGGTGTCCTAAACAGTTCTTTCTTCAATTCTTCCTTGAACTATTGGCAATTGTCTTCATTCTTTATTTTATAGATTCTTTCTAATCTTCACTACTTTAGAATTTTAATGGTCAGCCTGAGAGTTAGAATTCTCTTCCTCATGTGGTAAAATTTCATTTGGAAAAGCTGAATGAAACTGCAGTAATGCACTTTGGAATTATTGATGATGAAGGGAAAATCAAAATTTTCTTTCCTTACAACTTCTTCTAATAACTTTTCTAAAAGTTACATTAGTGGATCAATGTTGAGTTTTCATTTCCTTCAGATAGTAGGATCTGCATGTATACTTTACTGTTTCACTGTCTCCATCCTGCCTATGTCTCTGCTGTAAAATCTTCTTTGAGGGAATTTTTTTGCCAAATACTCCATGGTAATCTGTGGCAAACTAAACTTTAGTTGGCTCTGAGCACAGATAAAGTTACATTGTGAAAGTCCTATTTGTACCCAAATGTCACTATGATGTGAACTGCTTCAGGATGGAGACCAAATCTAATGCTCTTTCGAAGCTGCAGATCAAATGGACACGTTTTACAGCAACACAATGAGTCAAGTCTTTTGGAGCTATTCTGAAGTCTCCATTCCATCTCATTCAATTTTCAGCTGCCTCCACTTGTTTAGCCTCTTATCAGCTTACATATATCACAAGGATAAGACACTCCTTTAGCCAAGTTAATTACACTGTCTTCATCCCATGCAATCATGAGTAGGCCTGGTTATTTTAATCATCTTCACGCCTACTTTCCTATACACACTTTGCTTCCACGGTAGCCATTCTAAAATGTGTGAGCTGGACTCTTGCCTAGAAGTAAGCCGATCCCTGCATTACCCTGAAATGTTCTCATGCATTTACTTCTAATTGGGTAATGTGCTGCACTGTTTTCATATGTTTTTCGTTCCTTGCTATCAAACGTTCCATGCTTTTTTCATGACATGATTTATAAGACTTCCTTGTCACCTACATTCCTGCCAATTCTCCTAGACTCATGTCTAAATTGTTCTGTTTCTTCCAAAGTCTCACCCTCGTGCTGCTGCTAATTGAATATTTGCATACTCTGTTCCTTCTCTATGGAACTTCCAGCCCTTTTAACTCACTGGATGTCCCTTGCCAAACACTTTTAAAAGTCAGGCTGAAACTTTCTGCTTTGAATATTGCTTTCTGTGTTGATATATAATCCCTTTCAAAATGTTTGGAGCCCAGAAATATTTCCACATTCGAGTGATCAGAAGTGAGAGATAGCAGGGTTTCAGGCCAAATCAGATATAGAATGACCTGTGAACGTGTCATTTCCTTGTAGAATTATACAACAGTGACAGTCACATGGTTAAGTCACATACGCTGAAAAAAATTCAGGATGTCCTCCTAGGAGAAACAAATCCAGGAGGTCCTTCATGTTTCTGAATGGGTCCAGTCCTGTTACATTTACATGCACAAAAAAGTATCTGAAACAGAGATATGTTGGGTAGCTTAAATTGTTGGAAACTGAAAATCTGCAATTTAGCAGCAGATATAAATTGTTCAGTTCTCTAATTTCAAAGCAGTAAGTTAAAGAATTAAATATTTTTATTCACGCAAATGCTGCATGATCAGCAACAAGTTAAAGACAATCCTTATAATAAGTCCAAGGATGCAGCCTGATCTACTCCCATCCCTCTCTTTCATCAGGCTTCCAACTCCTTCTGTTCCTCTCTGTCTTGCTGTGTCTTGCCACAGAATTAAGGACTTGTCAATCTACCAGTGTTGTGCCAATATATAAATGACATTATCAACTCAACATCAGAAACTGCTATTAACATATCAGTGTAATCTCCAAGATAGAATCAGTTTAAAAAAAATGATCAGTATAATACCTGTCTGTCAAATTATGAAAATAAGCCTTGGCCCTGTGTTTTTACACTACATTAATACTTCTACATCATTAAATTCTGCTAACTTGACTTTCTACTTTTGTCTTCATTACAGTTGCATTGGAGAAATAGTGAATTTCTGGGAGCTTAAAGAATTAACAATGTTTGTGTTTACAAAGCAGAAGGATTTAGTAAATAAATGGTATCAATATATTGTTATGAATGGGAATTACTTATGAAGGGTGTTTTTAAGCATTGGAAGAAAGCCTTTGCTGAAATGCAATAGCATATTAAAGGTTTAGCAAGAGATTAGCCATGCAATAAGGACAGGGATTGGCTTCTAATTATCTAGAGATTTCATTGTTGGTGAAAGTACCTTCATAATCACCACAGAGGGGACAAAAAATATTGAATTCATGTCCAAGGGTCTGAATTACCGGCCACACTGGCATATGACAGAGGTAACACTTGTAAGCAGCTGGAGTTACATTAATAGAAAGTTGCTCCCCAATGCAAAATTCAAAAAATAGAAAGGGATCTTAGATGCACTTGCTCATTGCAAATAACTTACTGAAGAGATACAACAGTGAATGGCAATGTCTGCCACTCCAGCAACCATGGTTTACATTACAGTTTCATCTCTTTCAGAAGTTTATTTCACCTCCTGAAGCATCTTCCTGTGATTTTTTATAGTACTTGAGGAGAGGTTTGTGCCTTCTAACATTTCTTGAGAGGGAGACATGCCTTGAAACCTCTCAGAAGTACAACCACCTACCAGTCCTGCAGGCAAACACCAATGCAGCAGCAGCTGTCTGCATACTCTCTCAAGGAATTAGAGGAAAAAAAGTCTGCTCTGTGACTAGGTGATGAAGTTAGAGTCAGGAAAAGAGGATGTTAATGCTGAAGACATGTAAATATTGAAGAGATTCTTTTTATTTGAAAAGGCAGATAACACAGACTGGACGCGCACATTTATTACCCTATTTGCTCTGTCGGTTGTGTCTGTTTTGTGATTTTTGGAAGGGTGAAGTAGGTCTCAGGTTGTGAGTTCAGTTCTTAGCACTAGATTTTAGAAAATAAGTCTTTAAATAAATTAGTGCAAGTTCAAACTAGCACAGTTTATTTTAATGTATTCAGTTTAGCCTTTCCAGTACCTGACAGGGCATGGTGCATACTCCTGCATAGAATGGGCTGCAGAAGAGCTCAGGGCCACAGTTATAGTTCAGAAGCAGAGCGTCTGTTAGGAATTGCTGTGGTCAATCTGACTTTATATTGTGCATGTATTCTGGAGCTTTCACTTCAAGCACAGAAAACATTTTCTGTAGGGGAATAACGTACAACGCGTAATGCTTGATAACTTAGCAGTATAGTAATAGGGGAAAGGAAGGGAAAGGAAAAGAAGTTTCATTTTGCAGCTCTAAAACACAAAAATCTTCACCTAGCTTGGTCACAGAAACTGAATGTCTGGAACAGAAACTGAGTGCCCAATATTGGATAATCTAATCCTAAAATTCTGAATAAAGGCAGGAAGGAATTACAACTCGTCTCTACTCACAAAGAGCTACTGAGCGCACCCACAACACGTATTTCTGTTGTAGTTGCTTACATCAGATTTCATTCTGGCCCCATATTTAAGCTTTTACATGGCTTTAAATGCTTGCTGCAAAGTCAAATCTTTGAGAAAGACATATGACTGGCAGAGAATAAATATTTTACATGGAATAATTACTTATTGCCTGAAGTCTTTGGCATGCTATCCAGCAGGAAAAAAAAAACATTTTAATACATGCCAACCACACCTACAAAAGATAAGTACCATCACAAATCATACTCACTTATTCCAAGATTATCATTTGATAACCAGTCCAAATTGCTGTTGAGATAATAGCACATCTTTTGATGTTACTGGCAAAGTGCAGGTAAAAATATTTCTGAGTTTGGCTTTCACCATTAGAGCTAAGATTTTACAAAACCTAACAACAAATCAAGAGCCAAAGCATAGGAGGAAGAATACTTTCTCATAGTAGTGTAAATCAGATACACTTCAGCATACTTGAGAAAAAATGCCACCTACCAGAAATAGGCTATTAAGTCAAATTATATAAATACACAACTTATTTTACCTGGCAAACTTTAGAAATATTTGGTACAATCTATTTAGTTTAAGCTTAGTTTCCTTAGAAGAGTTTGAAAAAATACTTGCAGCAAATAAAATAGGTTCTCCCAACAATGAGAGAAGCTAAGTAACTTCTATTGAAAAAATACAAACTGTATCTTTTCCTTGACACCTCAGGTCCACATCCATTCGGCCTTTCTAACATCCCAGAAAACCTTAATCAATGTTAGGTTTACACCAGCACAGAGCAGAATCTGGTTTATCTGTTTAAAACAATGGGATCCTTTATGCAAGGAGATTGTGACTCACTACCTTGTTTGTCCTAGTTAATGAGAACTAACAGCACTGTCTGTAATGGATGTGCCATATATATTACTGTGGGAATGTGCCTTCAGGAAGAGATCCAACTATCTTCAACTGTGTAGTCAAAGACGATTGTTATTAAAATAATTTTGGAAACTCATGTACAAGGTGTACTGGAATTGCACTGTGAATAAGTTAATGATTGTTCTAACTTATCATAGCTGTTGTGCACATATGTTCAACATGCAGCTTGTTGGCATGTTGATGCTGTGTATGTGTGTGGGGAAAGGGGTGTGAGCAGATCTAGTCTGCTTACTCAACTTGATAGATGAATTGAGTCTTATCATCATCGAATCAGAGAAACACAGAGTGGTTCTCCAAGATGAAATAGCTTGAGGGAAAAGACTGAACAACCTGCATCAGACCTTCCAGTAAATCTGACCAAGAAAAGGCTCAATTCAAGTGACTGGAAACTTGCTTGGGAGTTCTGCCAATGCTTGTCACACCATAAATGAAAATCCAACAAAGTAGGAGATGGAAATCTGTTAAAGACCCTTGATTGCATATTTGTTGAGTGGGAAACTGGCAGGGACAACTCATCTCCTGGTATTCAGTGTCCGCTTATAAGAAGTTAGCTACTGTTTAGAAAGCATGGCTCTTCCCAGATGTGATAGAGAAGATATCTTGTCTTTGTGAGGGACACAGTTGTAGAGGAACTTCCCTTCTAGTGGAGTCTGGAACATCTGCAAGCCCTAAAAGTTAGAGATAAAAATCCCTATGACTGTGGGGACATAAGTGGATAGGAAAAGAATGAGCCAAGTTTCAGGGTGACAGAAGTTGAGAAACTTCAATTCTCCCTCCTCTGTGGAGGATTCTGGCTATCTGATAAAGGTCTTGGGGAAGACTGAGGATTGGTGTTGAGTAATGTACATATGGTCTGTCAAAGAACAGGGGGAGAGTGAAGGTGTGATTTTCTGTTCCCCTGCTAAGCAGGCTGAGATACAGGGCAGAGATGTAGACTTGTCCGTTTCCTGTAGGATCAGAGTGTTGAATAAACCATCTGGGAAGGGAACAACTTGGTAAGGTTCCTGAACACTGAAGAGTTGTAAATGAAACTATTTATGCAAAGCAACAATAGTAACAGATATTTGGACACCACCATTTCCTTTTAAGAAGGGCTGTGATCCCGATAGTGTGGCTTACTGATTCATCCAGAGCAAATAACCACTGAGCAGGTACAGAAACAGTATGTGCTTATGACCAAGTGAAGACACCCATTTCAGATTATTTTACATGATGAAATTTTTCTAAAAAGGTCAGGTCTGTGAAGTATTTAATAGGAAAAAAAAGCTAAGATAAAGCAAAACATTATCAAATCTGCTCTTCAGTTATTCATAATACTGCTTGTTCCAGTCATTCATGTTATATAATGCCTGTCCGTTCCCCTGTATGCACTATAAATTTTGCATCTATGTAAAAACATAGACTAATATGTTGCATATGTCCTATTAACCTCTGTGGCTGGTGGGGGCCTATCCCTCACTTTAGCTAATAAGAGAAGTTTTTAAACATGCAAAAGCTTCTTTCAAGTCCCCGGTGAGAACTGCTACATTGAACTACCGCTGTCATGAGCCATGTCAGGGGCTCTTATTGCAGAAATTAGCAGATATAAATGATCAGAGATTCAGTGAAGTACTGATATGCAAGTGTTTTGTATAGTGTTATATATTTTCACAAAAAATGCAGTAAATGTAAAGAAGAAGAAGAGCCATTAAAATCATCATTGGAAAATCTCAAATTTTTAACCAGAACCTAAAAGTTTGGATTCTGAAAAACAGTTGGAACACTGACTGAGATATTCACATTTCCATTCTTCTCTTCTGGCTTAACTCTTAAGCTAGAGCACATCTCCTTTGATACCACAATGAACCTGTTTTTCCAACAGAAACATCAACATTTTCCATTTAAAAATATCACAGAAAAACTGACATGTACTTTAATCATAAGCCATAAATTTCCATTATTGAGAACTAAAGGGGTGTCAGATGCTTATTGGACCTTTCAGCTGAGATGCAGAGTGGGAACATAATGGAGAAATGGGATGTCTGCAGTATCTTTCCACTGCGCTCTTTCACTACAGGGCTGTATACAATCTGGCAGTGACATCTGTGTTGTTACTTAGACTGTCTTAAAACCCAGATGCTAAGACCATTTGATTTCCCCAATCTACTAGGCATAATAGAGACATAATCAGTCCACAGTCTGTGCCCAACTTCATCAAAATTGAGCACTATGTATGCGTGCAACATTTCTGCAAACTACTTTTTCTTCTGTGTCATTATAATCTGTAAAGTTCATATTCAATCATAGAAAATCATATGTAACTATAATTAACAGGATTATAAGTATTAAGTAAATAACTAAAGTTTTCAGAAAATTTTATAGATAATGTGGTTCAGAAAACTGAAAATAAAAAAGAACTTTCCATCTGGTATGGAAATAAATTAGAAAAGATTCCCTAAAAATAGTCCACAACCCAGATGTTATTACCATCAATAAATATCTTTCTGATATCACTATTCACTATCTCAAATGCCCCTTATTTTTCCTGGTAGAGAACCAGAAAGCCTATTCTTTGAACTGGTATGCTGTACTGAAAGAAACTTGCCTGTCTAATGAAGGACAGCTACGAAAGTCTCGGGAGCGGCGCTGAGGGAGGTCACCTTTCTAGGGCTTCCTTTGGATTATGGAACCAGGTTCATAAACCAAGTAACCTGTGGAACAAGAGGAACATGTTGACACATGTTTGGGGGTCTTGTACAGGATGAAGATGTAATCAGCCATTAAACAGTTATAACTACTATTAATGAGCCATTAAAAGGAGAGGAAACCCTGCATTCCTGTTCTACTCTTCTATGCTTTTTATCCTGTGAAATCTCCATGGATTTGGGTTGGAAATATTTACTTGTTAACCTTACATTTATCACAGGCATAACATAGGTAATCCTAATACCAATGGCAGTCTGCCCCACAGAGCCCCCACATAACGTGACTTGTCAGCTGCTTTTGGAGGCAGCTGTGAGCAGTTCTGCCTGTACTCCCAAGTCAAACAGGACTGATCAGCTGTGTTAGTGAGTCGTCCAAAAAGGCAGTGGACAGTGTCTATTAAGTGAGTTTATCACCACACTGTCCAGAGTCACACATGCACACACAAAGCTCCTTGTCAGTTTGAAACACAGGCAGAATAAGCTCATGACTTTCTGGCAGAAACTTTGTAGACACTCCGTTTTTACCACTCTCCTTTTCCCCTTGGCAAGCATGTATTATCCTGCTTGGAAATGTAAGGCATACTGAGATATACGTCCTGGGCAGAGGAGAGACAAAGTTTTGACAGGCTCCTGGAAAGTGTGCTGTTGAATATTTGGAGAGTAAATAAGAACTCTAGTATCTTTCTCCTTTTGAGAAGTGTTCATTTTGTCTATATATTTCAAAACCCCGTGCTCTAATTCTGTGGAGGCATGTAGTGCTTGCATAGAGCAAGAGATGCTTGGCTCTTAGAATGAGGCAGGTCGTATAATCAAACCTGTGCTTTGCATACTGGAATTCCAATGAAAGTTTAGCATTAAAGGAGTCTAGAAATTAAATGTGCCTATGTACTTTAACAAGTCTTTGTGTTCCTCGGAGAATTTAATGTTTTAATACATTTTACCTCGGTAAACATTAGACATTTGCCCAAATATCACTGGGCAAGGATGCCATTAAGAAGTGTTTTGTATCTCTGTTCATGGTGTAGTCTGTCTTTTCCAATGGTGGTGGGTTTTTCTGGTGATAAAAAAATCTAATTGTTGCCACCTTGTGACACTAAATCACCATAATACCCTTCCTACTCTGTTTGGTAGCAAGAAGGGATCCAGATGAACTGAGAGTCTTAGAGTGTTCGTTGCTACCCTAGCAGCTTCTGGTAGTCATTTGCAGTGCTTCTACATTAATTTCATAGTGCTAACACAGCTATGAATTTGATATGAAATTATGTTTAAAGTAAAATAATTCTCTTTGAGTTCAGCTCTCATGTAAGAAGTACCTGAGCCCCTTGATTCAATCACCTCAGTATGTCAGATTGCCTAGAGCTCACGATCAAATTGCTTTAATTTCCTTCTTTAAAGGTCATGTAAACATGTGTACTTAGTGAATTAGATGCAAATTCAATTCCGTATTCACAAAGCTTCCTAGTTGAATTCCCTACCTATCCCTCACATGCAAGCCTGCATCTGACAGCAGAATATTGACTTTTGAACCGTGGTCAAAGACATGATTAAACAAAGAGAACAACTGCACCCTGCATTGTAGACAACATTGATAAAGGGAAGTGAAGCTACATTTGTTCCAAATGGTGCTCATTGTATAGGTTAATGAACTCACTTTTTAACATGGCTGTTCCGTGATTTTATTTGGTTTTTTACACTGTGTTTTTGTAGGGGTGGTATGCACTGAAGAGCAATGGGTAGATGTCTAGGTACCAATGCCTGGATTTCATTGGAGATGTTACTGAAATTAAGAACCGCTTAAGCATCCTTCCAAACAACAAGGTGTGTTAAAACAAAAAAATGGAAATAATGAATATCAGTTTAAAATCATCTCCATCAAAGACAGAATGAAACACATTGAACATTTTACCATTTCAATAATAATAACAGAGCAAATTTTTTGATTCTGGCATTCCAGTTCATCTATAAATAATAGCTTCATGCTGATATTCATAATTCTGCAAATGAAGTTATTACATTTATGATCTTGTTGCTAGATCTTTCCTTATAAGTAATGTCTAATTATCTGCAGAAAATTATTCTAGCTCTTATTACCATAGTTTACCCCACAGGTCTGTACAGCACAGTACCTTACCTCTGACTGGGCCTGGTGATGGAAAGAAAAAAACAACAGTCTCAGTTTTCTCCAGACATCTATTCATAGTTTTCTGGGAATAGTTGGTCTGAAATAATCCTGCATTCATTGTTTAGAACTTTTCAGCTGTGCCAGACCTGAAATCTGAAGATGGTAAGTCCCAGAAAGTCACAAGCTTTGTATAATAATTAGATTCGGCAGAGAATGAGATCTCAACTTCTGTGTTTGCCTCTAGGTTTTCAACCTCTAGGTTGCACATTTTCAAGAGTTTTCAAGGGCCAGGAGGACAAAAATATCTATCAAGAATGTAAAAATCTCAGATGAAAACAAACAAACAAAAAACCAAACAAACTACAAAGCAACAAGTCACCCACACCTGTTGTCATGCTCAGTAAACCATCAGATACAAGAAAAACTGTGGGATTGTCTAGGGCAGACAATTCTCCAGAAGTACTTTGATGCTTACCACAGGCAGTATTTTTTCCAGGTGTATCACCCAAAAGACAAACCTTGCTGTGGGAAGATCCACAGTTCTTGTTAGGCCTCAAGACTTCTCAAATTGCATGAAGTTACAGCACTATTAGAAAGGAAAAGAGAGATTTCTTGGTACTATGTGATTTGCTAAGTGTCATGACAGGTCAGAATCATGAGGAAAAGGTAGACAGCAAAATATTTCTAGTGAAAGGGGCTGGCATACATGGAAGTTCATCATTCTTACCAATAAACCACTCCCTGCAGGCTCCCCTGGTACACTTACCAAAGATAAAGTATACAGCTACCTAATGGGTTCTGCATGAGATGAACCAGCACTTGCACCCTTAGGTCAGAACAAGACAAGTATCAGCCTTGAGGTCCCACTGGCATCTTGGTATCTGCATTTCTTCCTTTCAAAAATAAATGAACAGCAATATTGGCCAGCAGATTGATTAAAAAAAAAATACTAGTAACTGGAATAAAAGACTATAGGGAATTAAACCTAACAGCCCATCTGAATAGTTAATATCTTCTGCTAAAGCAAAATATTTCAAACGTTGAAACCCTTATGTTTTCTCACCTGAGAATTTTAAAAAAATTAGTCAAGAAGCTCTCTGGACCACTAGAGTTACTTTTCATTATCAAATCTTGGGAAAGAAAGGATATTTCAAAGAATTGCTGACTTGCCAAAGCAGTCATAGTATTTAAAGAAAATCGCCCAGGAAATGATATATCAGTTATTCTGATACTAATCTTTGGGGAAAAAAAAGGGAAGCCAGATAAATTCAGCACTCTATCAAGAGGGAATTGCATACTAAAAATAAAACTATATTATTCAATGTAGTTTCAGAGAAAGTAGTTCTTGTCAAATTATCTTCTTGAAGGTTTTCTTACAAGATTATAGGTCTGGTTGACAAAGGTAGCTGTGTTGCTATGGTGTAATTAAATTTCACCGAGGCATTTGACATACTACACATGACATTGTGTTATAAAATCCTGCATTACATGTAATTAACAGAGCACAGATTACATGATTTAAAAGCCACTTGACTGATAGCACTCAAAATGTATACATTAATGGAAAGGTATTAATTATCTGGGCCATTACTAACAAGACACTGAAAGACTCTTGGTCCTAAACCATTTTAAACCCTTGTTTGAAAATAATCTGAACACTGGGTGCAGTTTGCAGGGGACACAAAGTTGATGCTGTGAAAAGCAATCAGGAGTCAGCTGTTACACAGTGTGCTGAATCACCTGGATAGGTGACCTGAATTCAGTGCAGGAGTTTGAACATATTGAAATGTCGTGAACAGGGCGCAAAATATGTTGCAGAGTGGAGGTGCCAGCCCATGCCCCCAGAAGAAATGACCTGTGCATCTTTGGAAGCATGAAAAACTCACCCAAAATGGATGCAGAGGAGAAATCTGATCTTTGACATTAGGCAAAATGATGTAAGGTTGTATGGGCATGAGGGTGGTGCCAGAGTAAGCCCTGGAGAAGTGAGAGAAGAAGAATAGGGGTGAGTGGATTATTTGTATCCTACAGGGAGATTTGAGGGGCCAGGGCAGCTGTGGGGAGAGGAGGTTAGAGAGGGGGCAGTGAGGTGAGGAAGTGGGCACTGCTGAAATGCAGCTCCTGGTGTCAGCCCATCCCTTCCCCATCCTGCAGATGCCTGACCATGGCTACTCACAACCATCTCTCTTCCCACAGCCGCCCTCAACTCTTCACCCTTCAACAGCTGGAGAGGGCAAGAGGGCTGGCAGCCTCCACTGGGGCATCAGCATTCCCCTCTCTAAGGACCTTTCAAGGAGAAACAAATCATGTGGATCCTGTGGCTAGTGGTCCTTTCTGGCTTCAGATACCATGAATTGCCCCACACTGCCTGGCTGGGCTTTCCTTCTTGGTTGAAGGTCTACTGGGGAAAAAGTAGAGCTGATCTCTAATCTCTTGGCAAAACTCAAATGTCCTTGTAGGTCTGATAATCTTTGATTTATTTTGTGTTTCTTTTCCTGTTCAAATGGTATTTGGTGTTTCCCAAGGAAGAAGGACTGGAATCACTAAAAGAACATAGGAACGTGTGGCAAATGGGTATGTAGCAATCCTACTTAATAGTTATTTGCAATGGCCAGTATCTCCATGCCTAAGGTCTCCATGACAGTGAAAGTCATAATAATATTGTATATTTCACTTGGGCAGCACACATACTAAAATTGGAATGATACAGAGAAGATTAGCATGGCCCCTGTGCAAGGATGACACACCAATTCATGAAGTGTTACAAAATTTTTTTGAGCCAGCAATGTACCCAGCAGGACTAGGAGAGTGATTGTCCCTCTGTACCGGACAGTGGTGAGGCTGCACCTTGAGTTCTGTGTCCAGTTTTGTGCCCCTCACTACAAGAAGGACATTGAGGTGCTGGAGTGAGTCCAGAGAAGGGCAACAGAGCTGGCAAAGGTTCTAGAGAGTAAATCCTATCAGGAGCGGCTGAAGGAGATGGGGTTGTTTAGCCTGGAGAAAAGGAGGCTCAAGGGAGACCTTATCATCCTCTACAACTACTGAAAGGTGGCTGTAGCAAGATGGGGGTCGGGTACTACTCTTAGGCAGCAAGCAACAGGACAAGAGGAAATGACTTCAGGTTGTACCAGGGAGGTTCAGGTTGGACATTAGGAATATTTTCTTCACTGAAAGGGTTGTCAAGCATGGGAATGAGCTGCCCAGGGAAGTGGTAGAGTCACGATCCCTGAAGTGTTCAAGAAATGACTGGACGTGGCACTTAGTGCCATAGTTTAGTTGGCATGGTGGTGTTTGATCAAAGGCTGGACTTGATGATCTCAGAGGTCTTTTCCAACCCTTATGATTCTATGATTTTACTATCAATTTAGTTTAAGACTTTATGTATCAGGAAAAATGTCAGGTTAGTGCATTCTCTTTGAACATTAAAGTATTTGTCCAACAGCTAATGGACACGCCCTGATCTGAAAGTCTTTAGAGCAGTTTCATTTAGTGCATAGACCAATTAGTTCACTGCTCCATGCTAAACCAAACCCTCAACCTGTTAGTTTTCAAAATCTGAACTTCAACATAATTTTATTAATAACCAGTACCTTTATAATATGCCAAATTAAGCCAAAATCCTTTGTGCAAGGGACATACTGTTTGGATTTTAAAAATCCACGTGAGAATTGAATTTCTTGGTTAGAATCCAATACTAATTAAAATTGGACAGAATCCAACAGACTTTTGATAATTACATCAAAAGTTCATATTCATTTGATGTGGATTGTCTATATTTCATTGTTACTCTCTTAAAAGGTTATTTATGTACAAAGAGTAAGAAAAGAGTATTAATATTTAAAAAGTGGAACTATAAGGGCAAACACTGATTCAGCATATGTTTTAATTTATTAAATGTTTGCTTTATTCTGCTTAAAACCATCACTTGAGACATTATTTTTTGCATAAAAAGAGATCTACAAAGATTCTTAGTAAAATATATTTCTAGTGGAACAAGAAGTTTAGCTTGTTTACTGGAGACTTGATTCAACAGCATTGTTTAACAAGCTGGGCATTAAGGAACCACATCAGTCATATTTTCATTCCAAATTTGCCATTGGTTTACTGAGCAAAGTTCCTCCAGAGGAAAAAATCTGATTTCATTGAAGATCACACACACCAGCCCTAACAATCTGAGATGCTGTACTGAAAGTTGTCTGGAAATTCAGCATATTTTATGCAACTAAGTGTAAAGTGCTTTCCTCACAGCTGAGTACATGGAAAGCACAGACATATTATAAAAGAGAGAGATTACTAAAGATGTCTAGACGTGGAGAAAGTATGACCTCAGTTAGAACAATCTGGTACTTTCCCTTTCTAGAAAGGGATATGCAGTACTTCATTTCAGTATGCAAGGCATACTGAGCAGTTCAGCAAAAATCCTCAATAGATTGCAGGTTGGAAAAAATTAAAAAGAAAAGATCTGAATGAAAATCACTGCTGAAAGAAAAATAGGAGGCAGCTACTTTTCATTCCATCATGTAGATGGTGTTGATTGCATTTTAGAGGTATCCATATTAAAAAACAAACACAACAAAACCACCCGCAAAACCCCACCAACATTGTGGAGTTCCAATTATTTAGGAAGCATTTAAATGGCAGTTGGCTGTGTAGCCTTACTGCAGACTCAAAGTATACACCAAACAGGAACTTTTTCTCAAATATTCTCAGTCCCCTACGCTGCTCTCATGAGATGCCACCTGGAGTACTACATCAGATCCAGGACCCCCACAAAGGAAGGACGTGTTGGAGCAAGTCCAGAGAAGGTCCACAAATATTAATACAGGGCTAGATTGCCTATCCTGTGAAGACAAACTGAGATACTCAGGGTTGTTCAGCCTGGAGAAGAGAAGGCTCAGGGGAGACCTCAGAGCAGCTTTCCAGTACCTAAAGGGGCTACAAGAGAGCTGGAGAGGGACTTTTGACAAGGACACTTAGTGATAGGACAAGGTGTAACGGCTTTAAACTGAAAGAGTGTAGGTTTAGATTGAACATAAGGAAGAAATTCTTCACTACAGGAATTGTGAGACACTGGAACAAGTTGCCCAGAGAACCTGCAGATGCCCTATCCCTGGAAGTGTTCAAGGCCAAGACTTTGAGCAACCTGGCCTAGTGCAAGATATCCCTGCCCATGGCAGGAGGGTTGGACCTAGATGATCCTTAATGTCCCTTCCAACTGAAACCATTATATGATTCTGTTTTTCCATGATATATAGTTAGCAATTGATTTTTCACTTAATCTTGGATTCAGGGTCCCAGTCTTCCTTTCTTACATATTTAAATCTCTTACTATATTCATTTATTTTATATATTTTAATAGTACTCATTAAAATATTAGCTTATTGTAAGATGTGAAGTAGACTATGATTATTGCTCTGCTGCTTCAAAGTCTAAGGATGGCATTGAGAGACATCTGTTGACACATTGACACTTGTTTTTGCATAAGAAATTAACTGCAAACATTCTTTGTTTAATTTATTTCTTAAAAAAGTAATACATTTAGTTTGCTTGCTGATCACTTAACATATGTAACATCTTAGTTCAGTGTATGGCTCCCATCAGTTCTGTTTGTGGTTATGTGTGCTGAGCCCACGTGCAAAAGGAGTATCCTAAACTGTGAGTTAGCTAGTAAGAAATGCAAAATTACTGGCTGACCATCCTTGGAATATATAATGACTGCAGCCAAGCAATACAGAAAAGCTCTGTGTGCTTTCTACATTGCAATCTCTTGTCTCCTCAAGCTAACCCAGCTGCATGAAGCAGTCTGGCTGTAGAAGCTTCAGGTAGCCCTGGGATTAACTCAGAGGGGTGAATTCCCTTGTGGTGCTGCAGAATTGTTCCTGATGCCTCACCTGCTCAGTTATCTCTACATTATACACTTATCCACAGTAAACACACTCACAGTGTCAAAGACTGTAGTAGAACCTGTCTTGTCTCTACATGGGCAACCATTGTTTTGTTTTTAATCCCACAGTGTTTTTGTTTTGATCACACACCTTGAACTTCTGCAACGAATAGGAGAAGAGGTCTATAAAACTTTGTTTACAACACAGCTCCATTCAATATACCATCCTGAGTCCCAAATTCAGACCGTGTTATGAGTGAGGTAAGGACACTGGTGGGAGAAAAAGTTATTGAATGTATACAGGTAATTAAATCCTGCATAATTGCTTACACAAAGAGCTGGTGAGGGCAAGAATGCAGGCTAATGTTCCTTTAATGTGTTATCTTCAAATGTAGTGCCTTGGGGGGTTATGTGTGTCTATATAAACAAAGCAACAGCCAGAAATCCCGAAGTATGGACAATACTGAACTCCTTAAAGTGGCAAAAGGCAAGTAGTAAAATTTGTTTTCATGATGTGTGGTTACCAGGAGCCACAGCAGATTTCAGCAGGGGAAACCTACCAGAGAAGTCCTCTTGGCTGCAGATTACAAGATCTCTAAGGAGCTCTCTAGGAGTAGAGGAGAGATCACTTCCAGGCTGTGACAAACTTCTTGGCACAAGCTAAAGGTAACTTTTCAGAGGTTTACAACTAGTTTGATAAGATTTTCAGAAGAATACCATTAAGCACTTCTTCAGCAGTGAGGCTGAGCTTTTCTCAACCAGCAGGTTCTTGAGCTGGACCTTGAATGTGCCAAAACTTAACAGAGTACCTGGTAGTTTAAACTTTAATAATCAGCAAAACAATATAATCTCTTAAACGTAGTCCCAAAGATGGCTGAAGTTTTCCAGGAAAAAAATGTCATGTGCATGCCAGACATGTGAGATGAAAAACTACACCCTAGAAGCTACAAAGCTATCTGAAAGCAAGCAGCTCATAATTAGAATGCTTATCATCCAACACAGCAAAATAACCTTATTGGAAAGACAGTTTAGTGAAACTGTATTTTTCTTTAGTGTAAGACAACAATTTTGATGACAATCTAGTCAGGAAAATGTCTCATCTCAGGATACTAACCAGTATCTGTAGAAGAAAAAAATATTAAATCTCTCTTCTTAGAGTGAGCCATAGTTATGCAAGTCTTACACTTTCATTGAGTGAGGTTTCATGTAGAGGGGTTTGCAATTATATTTTTAAAACTAAATTGCACCTCAACATGTAAAGGAGCATTTAAAGGGCAGTTTTGAAAAATCAAGCCTCTTGAACTGGGAAATATTTAAAAACTAACTACTGATGATTCTGCTCGTGCAAGTTCATGTAACTCATTTATTTGTTGCTACACAAAAGAGAACTGATGAGAACAACATACGTTTAAAATACGGTTCTCAATAAATAGAAATGAGGGAAGGTATTAATATCTCCCTCAAATATGTATATTTACCTTTAAAATTAGTGTTCTTTATCTTTAATATTAGTGTGATTCCCATTTGTGCATGATAGAAAGATCAACATTCGAATTCTAAGGATTAAATCTCGACATGGTTTCTCTTCTTATGCTCACAAATAACTGTGGCAACAGTTTTGTAGAGCATGTTATTTGATAACACACAGACATTTAACTATCAGATTAACAGGTACATTGATGTATGTAGATGTTGACATATCCACATTTGCACCCATAATTACTTGCAGATGTGGACTCTGGGCACAAAAATGGTCATATTTTAGATATTACTCCTCAAGTCTACAGCATATTTTTATTCTAAAGCAATTTTGTCATGAGATTTTTTAAAACACTCAGATTCCAGTTAGGTGCTTTTCGAAATTTCGCCTTGAAAGCACACTTGGAGTTGTCACATTTTGAACACACACAAGAATTCCATCTGCCTTTTCAAATTAACATGTCTCAGCCTTTGACTTTTTTAGCTACAGGAAGGTTATTTTAAGACATTTCCTCCTGCATTTAGAGGTTTTTCTCTCTTACTTTGCCCCCCTTGGAGCTCTTCAGCTCTTTTGTCTAATCACGGAGTGTTCTTCATGGTGCTCCAGTGACATGTAAAGTGAGAACAAGCAAACAAAAGCTATTTGGGTGCATCATCATATTTCTTATAAATCAGAGAGAAAAAACAGAGAAGTAGCTCATTTATTTTACTACACTAAGAAACCCAAGAATCAGGAGATAAGCAGGAAGGTAAAAATCCTCCAAAATCTGTCCTGCAAATTAGGATCAAAGCGAAGGTCCACGGCAGAAAAGACAACAGAGTAATAATGGTGACAGTGCTTACGACTGCTGCAATGTTTTTGCAATGGTGCTGAACTATATTAAATGCCAAGACAATGGTGATTTTATGGCCCCATGGAATGGCAAAGAGACATTCTACAATTATAAATAAATCTACTTATTTATACAATGGTAATCTATTCTACCTCTATAAGATCTCTGACTGTTAGAGAGTCAGTATAATTATTGCTGTTTAAGAGATGAGGTGCCTAAAAGCGTCCATCATGCCTCTGAAAATATGCCAGCTTTCACTCTGGTGCTTTACTAGAAGCATCACTGGAAATCTCAGGAGTTCCTTGGGAAAGCCAAGAGTGGTTGCCAGTGGCCACCAGGTAAGGTGGTTTCTGTGTACAGATGCCAGGTGAAAGAAACAAATATTCAGTGATAACTCCAAAATGTGTCTCAGACTATCTACTGTAATTTCTGTCCTGCATGCTTTCATCCATTCTGCTTACCTTATGGCAACAAACCCAAATGGATTTGGTCTGCACCTAATCAGCCACCAAATGATAGAACCTACCACAGCTGTATGGGCCACAGGTTAACTTAGAAAGTTGTTTTCCTAAAGTTGCCACATGAATTGGATGCAACACAACAGATGACACTAAAGGACACTGATGTCACTGTTCATCCCCTGCCTTCCCATTATCACTGCACTGAAATGTCTGAGAGCCTGATTTCTTTTTTGTAGTATGGTGTAAAGTTAGGGGCAATTTTCACAACAAATGAATACGGAATCATAATATGAGGCAGTTTGGCATAATGCCAATGCTTATTATGAAAGACATAGCTTCAGGTCATGAGATTTTCTTCTATTGTGCAGGCTGACAAGGTCCTAGAAGTGCCGCAGAAGAAACACATCAAGGAAATTCATCTCTGTTTTTTACCTGCCAATCAAAATTAGGATAACGTTCTCCACAGCAGCTGAGTGTCTGTGCTGCAACACTTGTGTTACAGTCAGAATCGAAGTAGAAAACGTTTTTGACTGACAGTGGTCTAAGAAGATAGTAAAGCCAAATGGTCCCTGGAACTGACGTAAAACAGCCACTGAAACCTTCTCTCCTTTGCACAGGTGGCAGATAATATTCTTTATGGCCCATTCAGTACAACAAATAGAAAGAAGAGAGACATAAAAAAGCTAAAAATTAAAACCAAAATACTTCAGCACTGAGAGAAAAGATAAAAGCAAGGGAAAGTGAAGTGCAAATGTTAGATGTTAGTCATATTTCTTACCACATTGTTGAATATGTTGAGATATTATGGTGATAACTGTAGTAAAAGAATCCATCAGAGCAAGGGTGGACTTGTCCATGCAATTTTGATGTTTCTACATTCAACCTTCTCAAAATGTAATGCAGTTGCATCTTCCCCCATTGCAATTAGTTATTTCATAGGTATGTTATGAAACTAACAAATGCTTATATGTTATTTTGTGTTCCTCAGAGAGAAGGAGGATTTTGAGGTACACCCATTACAGATGAAATTAAATGTTCTAGAGATAAAAATACTAAAGAACAGCACTTTCAGTGGAACATAGATATTCAAGGACGCTCAGTCTTAAAAAAAAAAAGAAACTTGGAGCTCTAAATACGGTGTGTGAAGCTAAAGAAATACAAAGAGTATAACAACATAATAACTTTTTTGGGTCAGGATCATTTTGTGGAAGGATGGCAAACTAAATTTTCTAAAATCAGAAAATAACATAAAACCAGAACCTAGATGAAATACTTTCTATTAAACTCATTATATGAGTTATGATCTTGTATAAAAGCTGGTCATAAAAAACAAACATAAATCAAGCAGATAGAACCTGATGCCATTTAAGATAAAGTGATAAAAAATCAGATGTTCAACTAAGTATTTACAATTCAAAAGGGCAAGCTTTGATGAACTAATGAAAATGTTTAATAAAGTCCATTAAAATGAGAATCCCAAGGGATTTGGTCATGGAAGAAGCCTGGAATTTCAAAGCCAAAAATATTGAATGTTACAGAACATTTCACCTTAAACTAGAGGAAATTATGAAAGAACTCTCAAATGACCTTAAAGGTATAACCACCCCAAGAAGGCTGTTAGGAATAAGTAGGAGAGACCTAAATAAAAGATTTGTCAGGAAAAAAAGCCATGAATCTAGAAGCGAAAGATGAAACTTTAAATTGTCAAAATAGAATCTAAGTTTGGCCTTGAAGAAGATGTTGAACCATATGGTATTTCCTTTTTGAGCCTTATAAAATGAAACTAAAAGGCACAAGGAAAGAAGTAGGGCAGCTTTGGAGTCAAGGTAAAAGAGAGATTAAAGATAATCTAGGTGTGGCCACAAATGAAACAAATTTTGCCTCAGGTTTCAAAAAGGACAATTATGTTGATTTGGGAGGAAAAGCAGAAAGTTTCATGGCAGCTTTCATTTACACACCCTTGTTATCTCAACTGTGGTGGAAACAGAAGTCATGAGGCTTAATGCACTCAAGTTAGGAGGATTAGGTGGTCTCCCTTTCAGGATTTATGAGAACACACCTTTCAAATCAGACACCAAATACTGTGCCTACGGTTAAATGGGGAGAAACTAATCAGGCATCTGTAAGCCTGTAACTCTGTACATTGCTTTAGGACAAATTTTGAAGGAAAAGATATTTAAAGACAATTTAATAGGATGTAAAACAACAGGGATTTAATCAAATGTAGATCACCCTAGACAGAGTTTCTAGACAAAGGAAGTGCACTGGATTTCATATATCAAGACTTCAGGAAATGGTGCCAACTATGAAGCTTGTAATTTAAAATCAAAGAAAGGAATGAGGAATCTGTGATGTCGAGTATGAAACTGTCAAGCAATTTTGGTGGAGGAACTGGAGATGAGTTACTGGTAGAGTTCTTCAAGACTCAGTATTGAAACAGGTGAAGTTTAATATTTTCATATCTCATTTTTACTCAGGAAGCAAGAGAGTGAAATATCCATTTGCTTATACTTCTCAACTTGATACTTTAATCAGTAGAGGACAACTAGGATATCATATAAAAGAGCAGCATATTCTTGAGGAGTGACAAGATAGCAGCTCATAACAGAAAGTTCTGCTCTAAAATGAGAGCTCTTTAGCTGAGAAAGATGTAAAAGGCTCTTAGTGGACCAGCTAATTGCAGTGAAGGCTTCCACAGTTTATAGTTGAATTAGATTTATTTCTAGAAAAGCCTGGGCACTCTATGAGGTCTTGCAATACTTTCAAACTTCTTGTTATACACGTTCAAGAATTATTAATTAAAACTTAACTGCAGAGAAGAGGTACTAAAAGATCATGCTGGTAGGACCCATGCTGACTGAAAGATCACCTCCAGGTTAGGAGAAATAAGACTGAAATGTGATGCACTTTATATCTGTGAGTACAGATAAGTTAAACATCAGGAAGTACTAGATTCTTAAAGATAGTGGTTTTGATGAAAGTTGACACAATGGGAATAAAGTGACAAAGAACAAATTTTACCTGAACTTAACAGCAGGTTTCCAGTGACAAAGAAAAAAAAACCTACTAACTTTTTATTTTAAGCAAGAATTTCAACATTCTTATGCAATAAATTCTTTGGCCAACAATTGTAATGACTGAACTCCATAATTCTTGCTACTTCTGTTTTCCTAAATGATCATAATTATCTTAAGTATTATAATTCACAGGTCTGAAAGCCTAGTATCACCTAGTTTAAACCCAAGAATCACACATTTCTTATTTACACACCTACCCATCTGGAGGCTTTTACATCAAAAATCCTTATCATGGGAACTCTGTCTGGTGTAGCAAAACCACTGTGACTTTATTTCATTTATCTTCTTCCTGGTTGAACACCACACTAAGGAACTACTTTTATGACATACTTATGTATGTCTTCTAAATCTTCAAACCTAAAGTCACATGATTATCTAAAAATCATTGGATTTGTGCAGAAATTTCACACGTTGAAACTCTATAAATGTAAACTTTCAGGAAGAAGGACCTGGGATTTGCTCAGAATTTCCAGAAAACTAAACAAACTAACTAACACACATTTCAACTCACTTCAGTAAGCTCACTCACATCTAAGTCTTCTTTCTCCCACTAGCTTCTTAGTCCAGCCTACCTCTTCCCCAAACCATATGACACTTTCCCTCATCTTACACCACACATCCCTCTAGGTTTATTTTCCCCCAAAGCCAATTAATAACACCTGCTTGTCACTGCCCTGCAGAGTCCCTGCAGCTTCCCTGCACCCTGAATTTTGTAGGTGGGTCAAGGACTTTCTAGATTTATTTCCTCTGTCAGAAAGCAAGATTATAACAGATATTTAGGTAAAATCTTATGTTATATTAGTATAACTTGCTGACATAGTACTGCATATAGTCAAACTTCTGCAATTTTAAAGGGAAATAGCCTGGAAACTATTATAAAATGGAAAAATCTTAACTTTATCTTCCTTGAAATTCATGACAATAGACTTCACCATTTCTAGAATAATATGTCCTATATATTGTGGCTTAAATGGATCATTCCAAATTTCAGTATTCTCTATTCTCACTCACCTACTCAGTCTCATTTCTATACTGTACTTGGAATTTTATCTTCTGTCCTTTTCTATAGTCTTACAAATGCAAACAAATTGTAGAAATTAGCAGACGCAATTATCAGAAAAAAAAAGTGATATTTCCTTAAAAAACCCGCTTAATAGTGGTGAAAACTTTGTATGTAAACTTAACCGCCCTCACAAACCAAAACTAAAACTAAAAAAAAACCCTAAGCCAAAATAGCAAAAAGAAGAAGACAGTTTTCTCAAGTTAAAAATGTTTATTCTTAATTTACTCTGTGTCGAAAAACTCCAATTTCTTTATTTGCTCTGATTTGATACTTGGAAGAACTTGGAAGTTATAATGTTCTCTATCTAGAAGTAAAAATGTAGTTAATGATATTACATGTGCACGATCAGTTGTGTGGTTTGGAGCTTCACCTTCTTTTAAAAATTATTTTGGTCATTATTATCCAATTTCTGTCCAGGGAAAGCCAGACATAGAGTGTCAGACTGGTAAAAATCACACTGGCTACTGAGAAAGAAAAAAATCCAGTCACAAAATTAAACTGGCTGAAGGTGTCAAAAGGGAGAAGTGGTGTGGCAGTGAGGTCCGTCAGTGGCAAAAACCTTGAGAGGCAGGCATGGAGAACTGACCTGACCACCTTGCTCAGCAGTCTGAGGAAACCATTATGCTCTGGCTAAAGAGACATAAATATGAGGAGGTGAAGAAATCCCAACACAAAAAATGAAATAGAGAAAGTTAGCAAAGCTGAGAGTAAAAAACTCCCCAGGTCTGTAACGTCACCTGTCTGTTAACAGCTGAAGCACTCCCCAAGTGCAGTGGCAGTGATAACTGGCTGGCCTTTCAGAAGTGAAGGTTGTCTTCCTCAAGAATAGGAAGGAACTGAGAAAGAATTGTTTTCTTTCTTATCGGCTCTGTTGTCCATTTCCTTTTTGTTTTATGGGCTTTAAATTTTTCCTGTTCCATTTCAGTCCCTTCTCTTTTAAGTTCTCCCTCTTCTAGCTACAAGGGTGAGTGAAAAAGAATCACTGAAACAAGGATACTGAGCAAATGGGATGATTTGACAGTCTGGAAATTATTAAAGAAGTTCTTTCTGCTATAGCCAGACATATAGCTATAAAATCTGGTGTTGTCAGATGTGATTTTTTAACTTTGTAAAAACATTGTTTACAGTTGTCCTCAAATCTTCATGCTTAGAAAAACTAACTCCGGTCAGTGAGTAAAAATAATGATTTATCCATGACCTAATCAGCAATATTTACCTACCTCTACTAAGCAATCTGGACTGCACAAAAGCTGTATGGATGTGGAAATGAAAACACCAAAGTCTGGATGTCTGTTCATGGTCTAAATTCAGACGCACTCTTAGGAATTCTGTAGGGTCGCAACTGGTAAACGTGCATGTTTCATCGGCTGCAGAATGGAGACAGAATACTCTAAAGGATTACTAGTTTTATGTGCTACTTTAACAGAACAATTGTTGTATGTGTGAATCAGTAATCCAGTGGTGTTTTATAGGTAATCAGTTTTGTGATATTTATTCATTTCCTCCATCCCCTGTCTAAGCAGCTTAGGGAATTTCAGGGGAAAAAAATTAGAAAACTATGAAAAATGCATAGTTAAACATTCAGTATGAAACATTGAAGTAAAGGTTTAAACAACCTAAATAAAACTAATATGTATTCTTGGCATATGGATCAAGTCCAAATCTGAGACAACATGTTTCATTTCACCGCACAACAGTACAAATCTAATTTCAAGGAACAATATCTGTAAGAAATAGCTGCTGTCATAATTTCTTAGAGTTATCCTTTCTGAAAAAAAATGTTCTAATTAATAAATATAATGGAGAATGTTGGTTCTATGAAATTTCTCTCAAAAGAAAACATTTAAAACCAAATATCATGCTGGGAAAAATTGGCATGCATTAATGAAGCTTGCTGTGTAGTGATGAAATTACCATTTCCACCCCATTTCCAAGAAGAGGGAGTCTGGTTTACCAAACTATCTAGGTCTACATCCTTGCCACCAAAAATATTACAGCAAGATGGCTGGCATTTTTCTGTCCAGACCTGGATGGGTTTGATGATCATAGAAGATTCATAAGAAAGTATTCTCTAATCTGTTGTTGCCCTCACATCAGCCTTCATA
Source organism: Neopelma chrysocephalum (assembly GCF_003984885.1). Taxonomy (NCBI): domain Eukaryota; kingdom Metazoa; phylum Chordata; class Aves; order Passeriformes; family Pipridae; genus Neopelma; species Neopelma chrysocephalum. The sequence continues at coordinate 2,873,642 of NW_020897725.1, forward strand.
GTCACCCCATACATCAGAGGAAAGGCAGAGGAAATGGTTATTCTGCCCAGCGTGGGTTGTTGTTGAATAGCTCAGCGAGGTGTCCAAACCAGACCTATGAACTGAGATGGCCTAATGTGCCCTGTGAGGCCATGGATCATTTCTGCTGCATAAGGCCTCCACTGCTGCACTTCTTTCAGCTTTGCAATCTGAATCTAGGAGTAAACTAAATTACCTGAAAATAATTCAGGCATTGATGTATGCAGCTTGCTCATGGGCTGAGAAGCAACAAGGACACTACTCTGTTCTCTCTTTAAATCTCCTTTAAATCACCTCAATTATTAAAAAAGAATCACAACAGTGAACTAATATAATTTGAATGGTTTGGCTTTTCTGTTGAATAAAATGACTATGCACACACAGAGATGTACAAATATATACACCTATGCAAATTCAGAGAGAAGCTGACACATCCTTTTACCTTTTGTGAGAGAATCATTAAGTTTTATGTGCAGACACTTCTGTTTTAAATCATGAAGCTAGCAGCAGAACTACTTGGCTTTTACGAAATCTTGCTTCAGCCCTCAACCTTCAAATAAAATACTAATTGCTGATGCTTTCAGTACAGAATCACTTTATTAATCCCAGATACTACTCCCATATATGAATGCATTATGCTTCAGTTCTGGAATTCATTAATTGACCTAGTTAATTTGATCTCTAAAAACTAGTAATTAGGAATGTGTAAAATAGGTTGAAAAAATATGTTGCAAGCAGAAGTTACCTGAACAGTGGGTATATAAACCTTCAGTAAGAAGGTTTTTCTTTTTATCTTTAAAAGGCTTTAGAAAGTTTGTACTAAAAAGGAGTGAGGGAGAGGGAAATGTGTGAAAACCAAGGAGAGTAGATAACCTTTGATGCCAAGTTAATTTCATTTATCCATGAGACTTAATCTAATGCAAAAACTCCACTGATATCTGTCAGAAAAGCATGTGTAGCAAAACAGGCTGCAGTCAGGGAGAGGAAAAAAAAAAGTTCCTAAAAATACACCCAAAAAAGGCCTGAAATTGGCTCTTTATAATCCCAAATTACCCTTTAAAGCGTCACAGCTTTGTCTTGTATGCCAGGTGGGGTACCTGTTAAGAGAGAAAGATCTTCCACCTCAGAGGAAAGCAGACATCCTTGGTGTATGCAGCACCCAGAGGAAAAAGTTGTTTGAGAAGGTGAACCGCTGAATATGTATATGTTTTAATAAAGCATTTCATTTGGAAAGTTTTTGCAGCAGTCACACAGATTGAGTTTTAGGGAGGAAGTGACTCTGCAATCAGTGCCTGGCCTGCTCTACTGTCAGAGGAAATAAGTGAAACTAAAATGAAGTGATAATATACTGTAGGAAATTTAAGAGAAAGAAAGACAGAGGAAAAATGGCAATCTGGGACCATACAGCTGATCCCCAAAATAGACACAATGACCAGTGCCAAACTAGCTGCCAAAAACAGTAGAATGTAAAATTACCTAATACCTATGTCATGTTTACTTTATATTTACATTGGGGAACGGGCTCCCCAACAGACACAATACTCAACAGTATTTTTGTTCACTGTCACTATCATTATCCACCATCTGCTCTGCCAAATTTCCTTTCTGTTCTTTTTTGTGCATTCATCAGCACAGTAGTAAGTAACTACCTTAATGACTGCAGCATATTGCCTCTGGATTAGCAGCAGATATTGTACTGCTCCTGACTTAGGGACAGAGCTGTAAGTAGGAGACCTGGCAGGGGGTTCCATTTAAAATCCGTTCCCCTTTGCAAAACGAAACATAGTAACTAGGAAATTTTTGTCCCAACTCACTAGCAGGGATGTGATCTATGGTTTGGTTAAAAAAAAAAAAAAAGGAAAAAAAGAAAGTACCTCCATCTGTGAAATTCAGTGAAGTACCCGCCAGCTCCACAGAGATGGCTGAATTCTGACAAGATGTCTTAGTGTGATGGGTAGCCTGAAATACTGGCAGAGAGCTCTGCTTACTTTGCTCAAAACCGCAGATAGAGAAACCACAGCTTTGAGAAAAGGGCAGCTTTTGAAAAGGACACGTGTTTGCTGAGTGAACCTTGCGGGTTAATACGGTGACCCACAAGCACAAGAAGGCCTTTTTATCTGTGTAGTCTGTGGGTAGATGTAGCAGTGGGTAATCCAATCCTGGCACATCTTTACTTATTCTTTCCTTAAAGCAAGTTCTCCAAAACTTATCTCAGTGCTCTTTTTTTGTGTACTGAGCAGACTTTTTGTTGCTGAGCTTGGTCAAGTAGTGAAAAAGTAGGCAGGGGTGTCTTTTTCTTTCTAAAAAACTAAAAAAAAACAAAACACCCTTTTTAAACATCTTGCACCAAGATAGGGGAAGGCAGAGGATGGGAAGAAGCTGAACAAATGAAAAAAAAAGGAAAAAAAATTACAAAGTAGAAGAGCCAAAGGAAATTTGGACTGGAAAGCTTCCTCAGGAGTATGATGGAATAAGGAAATATAGCAGAAAAAAAATATAAATTTAAAATATATTATGGATAGTTTCCTACTAAAAAACATTCAAAAACAATTACTTCTGATTCACAAAGAGAGGGAAAATGAAGTGATCTTAAGCTTCAGGGATCCTAGGATGGAGTGCTGCCAGGCTGTTTGAATGCAGGCAGCTTCAATGCAGCCCAGACAGGCAATGAACTAAAAGGCTTAGGAGCCTCATTTGGTTCCCACTAAATTCAATAGCAAATTTGGACTTTGAAACAGGCATGAAGTGAGCACTGTATGTAACAATCAGGGACAGCAGTAGTTAGCAATGGTGTGAGAGCTTTGTTAATATACCAGTGCTGGATCTGTCAGTGAGATGTGCATTCCTCCTGGGTAACTGTCCCTGGGGCTCATTCCACCAACCCATGGAAATAAAATCCACAGTAAAAGAAGGACCAGAACCCAAAGCTTGTGACTATCAGCATGAAATAAACTGGTGCCATAGTGACACTTTCTTAGGCTTTCACAGCCCAGAGCTGTGACCTGACTACATCAGCACTAATAGGGAAAGATAAACCAGAAAGGACTTCCACTCTTCTACAACTGTGCTAATACTTGCTGGTTTGGAAAATACAACACGTTTCTTGATTTTAGCTGCAGAATAATTCCAAGCTTATGCCAATCTACTCAGTAAGTCTATGGCTTGGCTGCAAGTATTTCTCAAGTTTTAAAATATCCATTTATTGTAAACACGTAAGAAGCAAACTGTCACCAGCCTGTAAGGGCTGCAGAGTTTCCAGGCAGTCTGCTTCAGGTATATCTTTAATGATCAAATCACATATTACAAAATGTTAAAGCAAATATTGCTACAGGATTATTATCCAAGAATTAGTCTTCTCTGTACAGTAGGTTTTGAGGAGCATTTAGGGTTGTGTATTTTCTCCCATTACCAGTGACAGGAAGTTGTATACTACTATTTTTTTTCTCTTGAAAGATACCTTTTTATATTTTTGGTGCTTACATATACATATATATATATATATATGCTTATCTTTTTGTTTTCATGCAGTATGAAAGGAATTATGCTATTATAAACTATAAAATATGGTCATTGGCTAAACCTCCAAAATTAGAGTGTCTTAGGAGTTGAGATACCCAGCCCTGAGATTCCTTCTAGGGGATCTAATTTCATAGTGAGGTGCATTAACTGGACAACTGCAAATGGAGAAAACTATTGATCACATGGGGTAAGACAGAGAGTCTAGAGAGGTGAAATGCATACTCTCTGAATTATCGCAGCAGGAGGCAAAGCTCATACCGACATTGTGAGCGAGTCTAAGTGGCACAGCTCATAAGTATGTGGTGTCAGCTCATGGAAAGGCACTGGGAAGAGGTTCAAGGAGGAAGTCTTGCAAAAAGCAGGTCCCTTAGCATTAAGAGCTTTTAAAACCAGCAGGGACTGTTTAAAATAAATCCTGTAGTTTATAGGCAGTGAACATGAAGGTCTCAGGCGAGTGTAATATGAGCATGGCTGCTCAATCCTGGGAGTGAACACGATGCTGCATTCAGGACTAGATGTAGTTTTGATGTTTTTCTCAGAGCTAGTATTGGAAGCAGCAATTCACTTTCTCCAGAGAGAGGAGTAGAAGGCATTTTAGCTGCCTGAATATATTTGTGCACAGGGCCAACAAAAATGGCAGGATAGATTTGGAAACTCCTCATGGAGTTGTTTTTATGCGCACAGAACAGCAGCATTTAGGTCCATATCATAAAGGAATAATGAATGGTTTTTTGGAGCGGCTGACTGCAGAGAAGAGAGATAGTAGTACTCTTGTGGGTCCTATGTCCTTGCAGATGTAACTTGAAAACTTGAATGATTAATGTCAGCTTCAGCTATCTTAAACCAAACCCACAAAGCCTAAGACAGTCCTTCTTTTTAATGACTTTCTGAACTTCAGAAGGGTCGCATGCACTTTGACAGCAGGAAATTGTTATGCAGGTATATTTCTGAATTTTCCTAGTATCAACACTTATATGCATAGTTGAGAAAGAGATTCCATTTACACTTCTTGAAAAAAGAGAACATTATCACAATTTTTTTTTAGTACAACTGCTCAGGGACAGCTTTGATAAGATATTCAGGAATTTAGAACTTGTAACAGGGTCTGCAGAAGCACTCCGGTTAGAAAGGCCCTAGTGCCTTATTAACAACTTGTCCTTCATATTGTTGCAAATATTACTCTACATCATGAAAACTGGGACACTGAAGAGGGATGAGAGTGTACACCCATAGTCATAGTTCATCACAGGCCTAATCCTCTTCTTAAAACTAAAGCATGCCAGTTTTAAGAGAAAATTTAGGAAAACTGAATGCTGTAAGACATCCAAATTCTTACTCAACGGATGAACCTAGTCTAGCTCATGATCCTAGCTGGATGCCAGAATCCCACCAAAGACACTATCACTCCCTTCCTCAGCTGGACAGGGGAGAAAAAATACAGCAAAAAGCTCATCAGTCAAGATAAGAGCAGGGAGAGATCACTTAACTGTTACCATCACAGGCAAAACAGGCTCAACTTGAGGAAACTAGTTTAATTTACTTAAAATCAAACCAGAATAGGATAATAAGAAATTATCTCCAAACTTAAAACATCTTCCTCCCCCCCGCCCTCTTCTTCTGAAGCTCAACTTTACATCCTAGTTCTCTCCCTCCTCCCCCTGCAGTGGTACAGAGGGGTTGCGATCAGTTCATCACATGTTGTCTCTGTAGCTGCATCCTCCTCAGGGGGAGGACTTCTCACACCCCTCTCCTGCTCCAGTGTGGGGTCCCTCCCAAGAGAGAAAGTTCTCCATGAACTTCTCCAGTGTGAGCCCTTCCCACGGCATACAGCCTTTCAGGAACAGGTTGCTCCAGAATGCATCACACAGAGTCAGAAGTCCTGACAGGAAACCCGCTCCAGCATGAGCTTCCCACAGGGCCACAGGTCCTTCAAGCACATCTGCATACTCATATTGGGCAATCACCAACCACACGAAGTTCACCAAGGGGAAGGGCCAGATTCTGCACCTGGGATGGGGCAATCCTGGATGTATGGACAGACTGGGGAATGAGATGCTGGAAAGCAGTGCCGCAGAAGGGACCCGGGGGACCTGGTTGACAGCAAGTTGAATATGAGTCAACAGTGCCCTGGCAGCCAGGAGGGCCAACCGTGTCCTGGGGGGCATCAGGTAAAGCATCACCAGCCGATCGAGGGAGGGGGTTGTCCTTCTCTGTTCTGCACTGTGATGGCCTCACCCTGAATGTTGTGGCAGTTTTGGGCATCACAATATAAGAAAGATGTTAAACTATTAGAGAGTGTCCAAAGGAGGGCAGTGAAGATGATGAAGGGCCTTGAGGGGAAGCCATATGAGGAGCAACTGAGGTCACTTGGTCTGTTCAGCCTGGAGAAGAGGAGACTGAGGGGAGACCTCATTGCAGTTACAACCTCCTTGTGAGGAGAAGAGGAGGGGCAGACACTGATCTGTTCTGTATGGTGACCAGTGACAAGGGAATGTCCTGAAGTTGTGTCAGGGGAGGTTTAGGTTGGATATTAGAAAAAGGTTCTTCAGCCAGAGGGTTGTTGATCACTGGAACAGGCTGCCCAGGGAAGTGATCACAGCCCCAAGCCTGACAGAGTTCAAGAAGCATTTGGATGATCCTCTCAGGCACATGGTGGTGTGACTCTTGGGGATGGTTCTGTGCAGGTCTAACAGTTGGACTTGATGATCTTTGTGGGTCCCTTCCAACTCAGCATATTCTGTGATTCTGTGATTCTGTAATTCAGGGTTCTCCATGGGCTGCAGGTGGATCTCTGCTCCACCATGGATTTCCATGGGCTGTTGGGGCACAACCGGCATGAACATGGTCTGTACCATGGACTGCTGGGGAATCTCTACTCCAGCACTTTGAGCAAGTCCTCGCTCTCTTTCCTCACTGACCTTGGTATCTGTAGGATTTCTGTTCTCAGATATTCTCACTCCTGTCTCTTTGGCTCTGGTTGCCACATTTTTTCCCCCTTCCTAAACACGTCATCCCAGGGATGCTACAACCATCACCAATGGGCTTGGCCTTGGCCAGCAGCAGATCCATCTTGGAACTGTCTGGAGTTGACTCTGTTGGACATAAGGAAAGTCTACAGTAGCTTCTCACAGAAGCCACCACTGTACTGCCCCAGCTACCAAAACCTTGCCATGCAAAGCAAATATAATCCAAATTCTTGGTTTGGCAGCTTATAGAAATGGTGTGGTTACTCTGAGACCAGGATATACTGATGCTACAACCAAGACAGTGAATAGATATTACAAGACCCTTGAATACCTTTAATCCAACTGTCTAGTTGACTCCTCAACTCAGAGTACAGACTGATATTTCCCTTCCTACTCAGGCTATCACAACACACTGCAAGTGGCTGATTCTTTGGTGTCTCAAAGAGGCTGTGTGATATTCAATACACCCCTTTGTAATGAGAAATTCTTTTTTATTTTGTCTTTTGTTTTTGCGAGACTAGGATTTTGCCAGAAACACTCCCTTTCTCTCCTCTCCATCTCCTGAAGGTACAACTAGAAGAGATGTATTTTTACATGAGTTCCTAAATGAGAAACAAGAATGGTGATCTGAAAAGGTTTCACTAAGCATTGTGAGTTTTTTCATTTCTATTTATCCTGTGAGTGAGCACAGTAGGATGAAATGCTCTTTAGACCTTTAAGTGTGCTTGAATTGTACTTAACCAATTGCCATTCCTTGTTCACATAGGCTATTGAAGTGTAAACTGCCCTCATATTCACTAGGTTGAAAGGAATCATTCGAACATTGAATTACTCTAATTGAATTGTATGTACATGAGAAATTGTTTTCCTGTCATAAGGTTATCATAAAATAAACAGCAGAATGTGCACAAAGTACACATCTGACTCACAGTTATCCATTCAGAGGGCATGCTCTCTTCACTTAGTTCCTCTCTTTTCTCCTCCACACATGAAGAGAACAGAAAAAGAGAAAACATATCCTGACAATATAGCATCTTCCCAGAAGGAATATATGCAAAATATAGGATGAAAAGCCTTTGAGATACTCTATAAACAATATTTCCAAATATCTCCCAGCAACAGAGACAAATTAGGAGAACTGGAAAATGGTAGTTATAAAAGTAAAATAGCAAACACTTGAATATTAATGTCTATGATTACCTTATGTCTTAATCATGACCTTAAAGAGAGAAAGGGGGTGGAATTTATTTGATGAAAAATAGAGGCATACATTTGATCTAAATATGAAGTCTTAATTTACCAAGTCCTATTGACTCCAGTCAGCATAGAAAAGTAGTGGTTCCAGGCACAGTTCTTCGGGCATATTTTGAATATTACTTTCATAGTGAGTTGACTGCTGAACTCAGATATCCAGTTCTTGCCATTGAATATAAGGGAAATCTAGAAAGCTAACTCAAAAACCACACTCCAGGCGTGTAAAGATCAGTAAGACGAATCCTACCATGGAAATCTGTGAAGTCTCTGAAAGACGTGGGATTGATATTTATTCTCAACAATTATTTGTTTTGTAGAAGTCTTGAGGAACACTTAGACACATTTGCAATTTATTTTGCCTGTAAAATGTAGAGAGGACCGTATTATGAAAAAATATGGAGAATGACTATTATGATTTTTTTGAAACTACAGTAGGTCATTTACAGAATAAAAGAATAGAAAAGCAGAAAATGTAAAGGTTTCAACCAATTGTTTGTCACTTATTCTTAAGAAAAACTGAATCACTTACTGTATTAAGTAACTATCTGGTTTCATTCTAGAGAGGGAAGATATACTTTATTACACAGAACCATTACCTTAAAAGTATACCATTCAGTCTCTATCCTGTTCCATTTTTCACTAAGATAAGAACAAACTAAAAGTATCTCCTGCATCATGCTTAACAGCTCTCAACAGCACAGAGAGTTTGGAGAAAATTCTCTGCATGAAGCAGTAGAAGGGTGTGGCCAACCAACAGTAACAACCATGGAAACTATGTTTATTAAAAAGCATTTTACTAATCTTATCAATGCTCTACTCTGTATATGAAAGCATAAAGATGGTAAGCAAAACATCTAAGGAAACAAAATTAATTGTTTTCTGATCTCTTCATCAGAAAACCTCATGTCTCAGCTTTGCCAAGAACCTGAAAAGCTAATCAATATTCTTACAAAAGCTTCAGATACCAGCATAAACTTTGTGCAGATTTTCTGCAAAAGGTGTAGCATTTAAGCATGAAATCATTGCAAAGAACTATTCATGAGCCAGATCTCTGCACTACTTGCCAGCAACTAATCAAAACAAAAACAGAAACAAGGAAAAAATTAAATTGTCTTTAGGCAGTAGAATGCATGTGGAATGTGGAGTTACTGGTTCTTTCTCATCTATAATATTTTACAATAATGTATTAAATCTTTAGGGTTTGTTAATCATTAACATTAGTAGAAATCAATCCTCAAGTACTTTGCTCCTTCAATTGGTTTATCAAATATATGTAGGTTAGACTCCCAACAGGAGAATTCAGTAATGTCTTGAATGAATCCTCTCCACTCTTGGACTTTTACCCAATGACAGTTAAAACCAATTTTGGTCAGATGCTTAAGAATTATTTTATTGCATTTGTATATATTAAAAAATCATGGTTCCTGGATTAAGAATAGAGTTGAAAGTCATTAAGATTTGAGTTTGTTTCTATTCAGAATTGATCTTTGCTTTGTTAAAAGTTTCTTTTCTTAAGAACTGAGTAAATGTATTTTTGAATCAGAAACTTGTGCATATGTAGTTTAGGATTTCTTTCCCTTTTTGCAGATTAATGCTTTTTCTTTACTTGTTATACATACCATGACAATTTCCGGAAAACTAAATTACATTTTTAATTGCCTTTTGCTGTTATTATCGCTGCTTTTCCCACAACCCATTTGTTCTCCCTTGGTACTGTCATGAGTGGAATATACTCCACATGAGAAAAATATTCTTGTTTACGTGTAGTAACTCTTGGTCTGTGTTTTACAGTTTGGCACTCTTTTTTCTTCAGTACAGAAAAAGATAACCAAACTGTTCTATTACTGACTTTGTTAACAAATTGTGATATTGTGATGTTTATTTTGTCTATCTTACCTGAGTCATCAAGTTATGATTGATATTAACCGTGTTGTCACTTTAAAAATGGCATTGTTTTTAAGTCCTGTAGAAAGCTATACAGCATATAGCTTTAGCTATTGTTTTAGATATAACTCTATTGCTTTATCTTTCTTACAAATAATCTATCATGTATGTATTTTTTAGTTAAGTCCATTAATTTTATGTCACATAAAAAAAAATGTTTCATAGGGATGAAAAAGACATGATGTTCAAATATTGAAGGTTAGAAGGACATTTCAGTCACAAGGTTTCCTGTTCCATCCCTAAATTGTACCTGTATCAACAGCTTTGCAAGATAAGATTTATAGACACCAAAACTGCATTTTTCATCAAGCCATCAGTTTGATTTGTGGAGCAGGAGCAGGCCAAGTTGAAAAGTCTATAAAAAGCAGTGCTGGATCTCTGCTTTGTCCTCGTTGACAACAGAGATGTCTTGCATGATTATAGCTCTCAGTATTAAAAAAGAACTCCAGGGCCAACGTTTGCCGGGTGGCCTGGAACCCTGGTGGGGCAGCACTTCTCTGAGCTCAAGAATTAAAGTTTCACTTAATTTTGCTTCAGAGTAAACTTAGACTTGGGTACTTGCTACTAATTTTTCACTTCACCAAACATGAGTTTAGAAATGTTTTCAACTTACAAATGGGGACATATTAAAAGCCCAAATGAGTTTCTTGTCAAAACTGTTGATGAGGACACAGGTAAAAGGCATGGAGATATAACAGTTCTTCAGTGTCTTTTCACAGATCCAGTCCCACATACCCAGAGACACAGAAGACTTCTTGAGTATTTAACAGAGGAAGATTATGCTTGCCTTGATGCACCAGAACAAGGACTATGTGACATGCTTACATGAAACACAGCAACACACAGACAAATGCCACACTTGGACTAAAACAACACCATGACTACAGCTTTGCAGTCTGGTCATACGGATGTCAAGACCTGAAAAATTATCACCTGAGTTGATGTAGTGACAAAAATCTGGCCCCAGGATGTTCAGTAGCCAGCAGTTTGTGCAGACTACACAGGGGCCTAATTTTTCAGGCATACCCAGCCTTGTATGCCTCAAAAACATGACACAGAAGGCTTTTTCATTAGAAATAAGATATCTGTAGCTGCCTCTCAGCTGCACATAATTTCAAAGTGTGCTGTATTTTGAAATATGACAGCATTCAGGTGACCACAGGGAAAACCTTCCCAATAAAATATATTGCTATGCATAGACAGGCTGACAGTAGAGCAGAGAAAATAAAATAGCAGTGCTGCAGAGGTGCTTTACATGGTGTCATATATTCTGCATCTGGTATATAGGGTGTAATATTACCTTCGAAATTTACTGGAGCCGCTAGAAATAATACGTGGATTTTCCTACTTATCTGTAAAGTCTTCTTGTTGTCTGGATCCAACGATCTTTCTGAGTTTTCATGACTATGATCATTAAAGAAATGTGTCTTTTCAGCAATCTTGTTATGGCAGATAACAGTATCTAGTAATTTGTACAACTTTATAGACATTTATATAACTGTGCAACAATTCATAATGTCCCTGGGAGGTAATATAGGGAAGACGAAGTAGAAAGTCTAAGTGAACTGGTGTTACCTTTTCTAATAATTGTAATACATTATAATAAAGAATATAATGATGATAATTTGCCAGCATTCACCAGTCCACCTTCAAGTCCTTTTTCAAAGGAGATAACAGTATGACCATAGGAGCAAAGTCACCCAACAGCACAAATCTACCTGCAAATCTCACCCTAAGTGCTTAAAGCACTCAGTCACTATAGGAGACAACTGAGAAGCTCATTTATTAAATCTCTGTTGTAGGAAACCCACACAGAAAAAAAAAATCTCACAAAGAAATAATCTTTTACTTGAAAGGCATGTCTGAGACATGGTGTACACTTGTGTGGTGGAGATAAACAAGGAGCTAGAAAATTTTCACTGTGTTATGTTGAGAGATACGAAAATAATGCCTATTGATCTCATTCTGAATCTTTCAGTCCTCATCAGCTATAAGATCAACCAGGGGAACAGCTATTCCACAATGGCAATGATCACATATGTTGAGTTTGGAAGTGCCTATGAATAAAGAGACCATCCAGGATACTTGTGACAATGAAGTAAGTAAATTTATTAAATAAAAAAATTGTACTTGCAGTGTCTAAGAAGAGTTAGTGTACTGTGATCTAAAATACATACAAGGTGGATAGAACTCAACAGTCCTATGCAGTCTGATCTTTTTCAGTTGTTTAAACTTATATCATCTCTTCATAGCAGCTATAATCTCCATTAAGTTCCTGTTACTGACAGAAGGAACAGGCCAAAATCCAGCAAAGCACTTAAACACAGCTTAGCTTTAAATATGTGAAGCTGTACTGAAACCAATGAGAATACTCTTATGCTAAAAGTAAGCACATGCTTAAGTCCTCTACTGGATCAGGGCCATAAAATAATGCAGTTTTGCCAATAAATAACTTGTCCATCAGGATAATTTCCATTCAGACTTGTGGAATTAATAAAAAAAAAAGCTACTTACTGTGAAAAGACAAGGAATTTCTAATTTCTTTTTCTTGTTTCTGATCTCATACCACTGTTACAACAACTCAACTGAGAGATCAGAATCAGGAGTGAGGCTTCTAACAGGACTATGTTTGGCATACATGAGTAATTTCTTGATCCAAGAGGCATTTACTTGTATGTGCATTCACACAAGCAGAACCTGGAACATTTTCTTAGCTGACTTAGGAAAGTTTCCAGAAAACAGACATACAAATTAAAGCTTCTGGAAGGATAGACCTAATTTTCTGCACACACTACCCTGGGATTGTAACACGATTTTTTTTTTCCATGTACATATTATAAACCTTATGTTTCTGTATGAGGAAAAAAAGGATAGCTTAAGCATGCTTGTCATCTGGACACATCTCTTTTCTCAAGAGCTAGATGAAAGGGCTAAAAGTGATTGGTTTTCTCTAGCTGTCTTAATTGATTGTCAAATATACTTACTCTTCTTTATTGCTTCACAGAAAAAAGAAAAAGAAATAGTCTCTTTGGTAAAACTTATGTAACATACTTCTCTCAAAAACTGAAAAGAAAGAGAGATTTTTCCAATGGCATGAAAAGGCAATTAGGACTGCCAGGAAAGTATGTAAGGAAAGCAGGAGTATGCCATTTGGCAGAGTGGTACAGAAACTGGTATTATCACTCATCTAGAGCCAAATCTGGTGTGTGATGGAGCTGATCTCTCTGCTAATATATTACATTTTTGAACGACGCCTGGAAAATTGTAGCATGAGCTGTAAACTGCCAGCAAGTGACACTGGAATTATAAACCCTTTAAAGGAACATTTAGACAAAATAAACAGAGACCAGACCATAACAGGGATAATGGGCTGGTTCCCCTTTAGTCAACTCAGTCAGATGTTGGAGAGAGTTAACACTGAAGGGGAAACTTCAGGTAAGTCATAGTCTGAATGACAAACACAGACTGATGAAAAGGGAGCTGCTTGGGAAACAGGTCTATTCCAACAGAACTCCATGTTTAAAACATACTATGGGAAAATATTTCAAAGTAAATTTTTCTAAAAGTAAACCTTTTGCTTTCTGCTTTGCAATTACTTTATTACTAAATATGTTTGTACTTGAAAAGTTAAGAATATTTCTAATGATATTGAAGAGTGAAATGGTTTATAATTACTGCAGCAACCATCCCAGTGACTGAGGGTACTGTGAGAAGCTGTAGCAGCTAATGGGCAGTGCCCTAACTTGAAAAGACATTTTTTCTTGAATACGTATTGTAAAGGGGATGGATGGGAGTTTGATTGAAATGAAGAGTGTATTGGGTTTGTGTGGCAAGGTTTTGGTGGTAGGGGCACTAGAGGGCTGGCTTCTGTGAGAACGTGCCAGAAGCTTCCCCCATGTCTGACAGAGCCAACATCAGCCGGCTCTCAGACGGACCCGACTCTGGCCAAGGCTGAGCCCATCAGTGACAATGGTAACACCTCTGGGATAACATACTTAAGAAGGGGGAAAAACATGGCAGCTGCAGTTGAAGAGAGAAGAGTGAGAACATGAGAGAACAGCCCTGCAGACACCAAGGTCAATGAGGAAGGAGTGGGAGGAGGTGCTCCTGGTATGAGAGCAGAGATTCCCCTGCAGCCAATGGTGTAGACCATGGTGAGGTGGCTGTGCCCCTGCAGCCCATGGAGGTCCATGTTGGAGCAGAAATCCAGCTGCAGCCTGTGGAGGATCCCCATGCCAGAGAATAATAGAACGGCTTGGTGGGCAACTGGAGTCCAGCCAGAGTCAACCCACCACAAAGAGAAATATTGTTTGCAATTACTGAGGCCCAATGAAATAATGAACATAGCCTCATGTCTGAAGGAGGAGGAGTCAGTCTCCATTTCCATTCACAATTTAAGATTTCATTAGGAAACATTAAAGGACTGTATTGTGTCTGCTATTTGACATCTGGATGGCAAGTGATTGTAATATCCTCAGAAAATATTCATCAACTTTCCTTTAACTAAGTCAATATTGAAATTCCAGCAGTGACAGCAAGACATATATTCAAATTACAAGGGAGAGGAGAAAAGGGATCATGGGGCAACTGTTTGAGAAGGATTGCTCAACATTTGAGAACTTTGGAGAAAGTATGTTAAAGTGTGTGTATGTTGAAGGTGAGTTTTGCCCATTAGGGGCATTTGCAAATATAGTCATAAAACAGCAGATTTGCAGTTTAGCTACCTGCAGATGTAAAACCGTCAGACAGCTAATTTGCAGTAGTTTCCAAAAGCTTAGTTAAGTTGCCCTATTATCCTGTGAATACAAAATTAACATCTGTGAAACAGGATCTGACTGGTCTTACAGGTGCCATGTCCTCCTGTTTTGTAGTAATTGATTAGGCCACAGTGAAACAGCTTGAAGCAAAACCTGAGCAGAAGCTGGTGGAGAAATGTCTCTAGTACTGCAGATAACATCTCCTACCAAGTTTTATCACAGGGCTGACATCAGAACTTAGCTGGAGTGAGGGTTGCTGGGAAAAACAACTAAAGCACCCCAGTCAGCAAGTTACACCTTCTCTTCAGGACTAATGAATTTTTAAATGGTTTTTCTTCATGAAATTATCAAATGCCTATATAAAAAAAGACAGCAAAACCACTCACCTAACATGTAGAAATGCTGTGAATGGCCTTTGTTAAGGGATTTTTTTCATGCAGTGAGTTCAGCACAGAAAATACTTGAATTTGCATCTTCTAGGCCTTATCAGTGTCCTGACTACTACTGAGGAATTTATTTTCATTTTGATCAGAAATCTCTGAAGAAACACCTTTTAATGAAGAAAACTGTTTTTCAAACATGAAAATTTTCAGAACTTTCCTGGAAAAAAATCCCTAGAATTGCCTGTTCCTGAGGGGTACCACACATCTGTAGAGAGTTTACAAGATGCCTGCCAAGAACAGGACTGCAGTCTGGATACCTCTGTCATGAAAGTCTCGAAGAATATTTTATAGGAACTATGTGTTGTACTGCACACAGGAAGACATATCATTACAGATACAAGTTCTCTGTGAAACTTGTGCAAATTTTGTATTTTCTGCAAATTTATTCCCTCACAACTGACTGGATGTTGATATGAGTTCTGCTGAAGATGCTGGAGATGGAACAGAATCCAATTTCTCTCTCTATTTTTGGTTTTGCAAAACAAAATAAAAAAAACCCAAACCAAACAAACTACCAGCAAAAATTACTGAATTACTGTTTCAAAAAAAAAAAGTTATTATTTTTCAGTACCAATAGATTTTTAAATGAGAAGAAGTCCTATTTTAAGAAAATTCCTGTTAAGAATCAAACTACAGTTTCAAAGGCTTACAGAAAACTGACATTATTGACCAACTCCTATAGAATAGTCAGAACTCATTAGAAAGAGCTTCTTTATTTTCTTACAGTGAGTTGGTGAGAAAGAAAGGAGCATTTTTACTTAAGCATCTAGAAGACTTTAAAGCCAACAGTTTTTGTATTATATATGCTTAGATCAATCCTGGGATTTTCTGGTTTCCAGAACACTCCTAAATGTGGGCAGAGGGTCCTAACTATTCCCCTTTCCAAGAAACTGGCTTCTCTTGCTGCTTCACCATGCAGGAGCTGTTCATCTTGGGCTTCATGTAGCTTTTCATAGCCCATTGTTCCTCAGA
This sequence comes from Neopelma chrysocephalum, assembly GCF_003984885.1. Lineage (NCBI taxonomy): Eukaryota > Metazoa > Chordata > Aves > Passeriformes > Pipridae > Neopelma > Neopelma chrysocephalum. The sequence continues at coordinate 2,889,515 of NW_020897725.1, forward strand.
GTCATTAGTCCTTCCATATGAACAACTGTGCACACTGTGTACCTTTACCTGTATGATCAGGACAGGAAGGAGTCTTCTCTGTTCTTGCCCTTAAACATCATTGAAAGATGAATTAAATCAAAATAGGTAAAAAAAAAATGAAAATAGACACATTCTTTAATTCTTTAAGTTGAAAGTTTTTCAAAAGTAAAACAATGTTAAGCATGGTTAATTCTTTCTTTTTATTCTTGGCTTCCACTTGGAAGCTGCTCCACACATTGAGTTCCCATTTTGAATCTTGTATTTAAAAAATTGCAGAAGATAGAGAAAAAGCTACTTGGAAGAAGGGAGGAGGAATGCAATCATGAATATAACTAGATCACTTCTTTCAAGTACATCATCACATTTGAAAATGCCTGTGCTGATTTGTTAAAGTTCAGAACCTATTGCTTTTTTCAAAAGATGGATCAAAGTTTTTCTTCCTTAACCCCTGACTAGCCTCCAGGATCACAGCCATTTAAAAAAAAATGTGCCTTTCCTTCCCAAAACATATTTTGCATTTCTCAAGCTACACGGTTACAAAAGCAAGATGAGAGAAGTGCATTAAACATTTTGGGCAAAGAAGGTGGTTCTCATGGCTTGTGAGTGTCTGCTCCACTGCCAGGGACTGCCTGGTGAGCATGTCCTGTTCATCCTGCCCAGAAGAACTTGACTCTCACTTGTGTTGCTTAACAGCAACACATAATTGGTGAAAGGATGGACAGTGGAGTTATGAACTATCCATTTAATTTCTCCTCAGGATCTTTTACACCATATATTTTGTTGATGAAGTTTATAAATTATTTTTGCTGTATAATTGCTAGTCTACATGCACCAATGCTAGGCTTTAGAAACAAGTGTTGATTCCTTTTTTCTCACATCATCATCACTAATAAATATGGCATTTTCATTATTGCTAGTTTGAAAAACTAGCAGGAGACCTATAGAGGGGATGTTGTACTAACGTCTAATCTTAGAACATGCATGTCTTGTGAGAATGCAGTTTTGTCTGAAAAGCCTATATTAAGTTTAGAATAACTTTCCCCACTCTATATATTTTTTGAAGCATTTTTTTCCGTAAGGAAAGCCTGTGTTAACAAATAATTTTAAAATTGTTTTTTCCTAAAAAAAAATAATGGTCTGGATTTCTTTCTGCATTTGGGACAACACAGAAGTGACTGTGTGATGTGGTACAAAGGGCATGATGATACATATTCAGGATGACCAGCATAACTTACTCATTTGCTTTGCCACCCAAAGAATACAGCCATCTCAAACTGATCTGGCTAACACGCTTTTGCCAAAGCAGTCACACATTATTTCCTTGCCACACCCTATTCTTGATGGGAAAGGAATTTGGGAAGACCGTCCCTTGCTGAGTCACATGCTTTGTATACAGGGCACTCCATCAAATGACTTTGCTAGGACCCCTATGTCATTTAAACACATCCTGATTTATATTGCCATTCAGTAGTCTGTCTGTGCTACACCTCCTGTAAAATGGCATTAGAAATGTTGTGGTGAGTATTTATGTACACATGCAGAGAGAGGTTCTTTGTGAACCCTTCCATCTTTTCACACCTGCTTTAGAACTGATATTCAGAAAATGAAACAGTGGGATTAATATCACCTCTGTATAGAGCTATAGATTAACAAATAGGAGTGCACCAGCCTGTATATTGCTGTGAAAAGACAGTTGCAGATGCAGGATTGAATCAATGTCCACTGTAGGTTGGAAAAAGTAAGTTGTTGTATATAATTATTTAGCAGCTTTGTGAGAAGGTAGATGTTTGAACGGAAAAAGAAAAAGCATTTCTCTAGCAAGCTGGTTTGCAGGAGATGAAGATGTGTCTGGGCTTCTAAATCAAAGGAATGTGCAAAATGTAGTTTCAGTGGTGAGCATTGGTTACTACCACAACATTCATCTATGGCTCTGCTAACACAGCCTCAGCATGGTGTGAGTCTGCAAGTCCTATAATTTCAGATCAGTATTTTTATCTTAGTTTTATAGCACTATGCCTATTAGCATCTGTAATTTCAAGTCCTTTTCTGAATTTCCACTTGCTCCAATGTGATAAAAGTATATATGCAAACTTGAGTGACCATCAGGAATTGTTGAATACTATTTTTCAAGGCTACCAGATAAAGAAGAAATATTTCACTTCTAACAAATATCTACATAGAGAGCAATCAATTTTTTTAAGGAAAGAGAAAATATGAGAATAGTAATAAGTGGGAGACATTCCAAATTTATATAAACAAGCAGAGGAAAATAGTCATTGTCTTATTTTCCAAATTTTTAGCACAGTTTGAGAGAGGAATTTTATTATAAAGTGTCACACTGGTGGTTCCTGACATTTCACTGGCATACAGTGGCAGTGAGGGAACATACAGAAAGATATTTTGACTAGGTTAGCGCTGAGGGATGTTACTGTTTAGAAGGAGGGATGGCTTTATTTTAATCATCACTGTCTTTCTCCTTTTGTTTAGTCAGAAAGAAAAGAACATATTGCTTTTGTGACTCATTCTTCTCCATAAAAATCTCTGCCTTTGATACTTAATAGTGATGCTCCCCAGCTTGTGGCATAGTGGGTAATGCATTTATAATCCTGGCATGGCACCTTTTGTGTAGGTAATTTGGTCCCTCAGCAAAAGAACAGTTGAATAGTTGGAACCAGTGATTTATAAGAAGTCAGGTCTAGCTCAGGTGGAAGTTCAAGGAAGGGATTGCACATTTTGGAGGTAACTGGATAAATCCAATAATTACTTTGAGTTAGCAGCTAGCAGTGCCTCCATGCAGCAACGAGTAAGTTACTCTAATGACCAGACTAATCATCATGATGAAAATTGAATAATCTTGTTCTGTCAGTGAAGTTTTTCCCCTGGTTCTTGGTTTGCTGGGGAGGTCTGTTGCACCTCCTTATGTAGTTTTCAGTTGCTTTATGGAATTCTTTCTAAATTTAAAGAACTCACAAAGCTCACAGGATACAACTCTTTAGATGCAACTAAAAGCTGCCACATGGCAGCAGCTGCAGTGATAGTATGCTGACCTAATCCATTTCTCAAGCGAACAATTTTTAACTCTATTTGTGGAAAGGACGTGGATTCAGGAGGGGGAGGATGGGCAAAAAAGTGTCTCTGCACACGGAGGTCATGAAAATATTGACCATTACAATGTTAATCCAATTCCACTTATTTATTAGATGTACCTATTTTTTATTTTATACTGCCACAGCCAGTGATGCTCATCCATTACCAACCTCACAAATTCCAGTAGCCGGCAGGAGAACAGCAGAGCTGCGTTGTGTGGGAGTGGACGTCAGTAACTGACATATTTTTGCAGATACACTTACAAAGTCACACTTGCATACATGTGTGTGCACTCTCAATTTATTGAGAAAATTTTTCCTGTGACTTAGTTTGCAGACAGAAAGCAGTCATTTTTTGGGCTTGAAAGTTAGTTTGGGATCGAAAGTTCACAGTAGTTTTGTGAAATCTTCTGGCAGTAAGCAGGCTTTTTTTATGGCTTGGTGCAGACTTTGGGCAACCAGTTTCTTGGCCTGGTCAGCTGATTATCTGCCTGTTTTCTTCCTTGAGTTATTCAATTTTTAATTCCCTTCAATTTTCTAAAACAGTAGTCTCTTTTACAGAAATTCCTGTATGTGGAAAATGTCAATGAAATTTTGCATTTTTACTGATACAGAAAGAAAACAGATTTTGATGCTCTGAAATCTTACATAAACAGAGAAATCCACTTTTCAACTGACTTTAAAAAAACTTGTGTATTAAAAAAAACCAGCAAAACAATGAAAACACCTAAAACCACAAACAAAATAAGAAGTACTTGTGGTAGACAGTGTACACACACAGGGGAAGAATGAAGCTAAGGTAGCTTTTGGAAGTCATTAGAAGATGCTTTGGGATGGGATCAGTTTCCCACATCCTCCATAGGAAGCTGTGTCTGTTCTTTCTTTTCCTTTCCCAAACATTACTTCTCCTACTAGGTAAGTTATAGGTCCCCTTCCAGACTCTGCCATGGGCTTCTGCACTGTCCCAAATCCCGGTAGGCCTCAAGTGTGTGTCTCACACATCTTCCCTCTTCCCTGTCTCTGATATTTCCCACACACTGGGTTTCTAAGAATTGTCTTTAAGAAGCTGTCCTGTGCCCCTCTTTTTTGGTTTGTTTTTTTTGGTTTGCTTGTTTTTTTAATTCCCTTACTGGGGCTGTAGAGCTCCTGTCTGTCGCCCTGGCATGCTCTATTGAGCCTTTTATCAACCACGAAAGACAGAATTCATTTTCAATTCTTAATTTCACCATTGTACAAATTTAGGTATTTAGACCTCACTATTTTAGGAATGGCACATTGATTTGTATCAAACAAGGTGAAGTTCCCCACCATACCTCTCTGATGGGTATTGCTGCCTGTAGGTCAGACTGTTTGGTTTGCTCATAAATCAGCTCTAGAAACACTACTGTTTCCAATTGGGCTATGATAGACAACTAAAATCAGTGTCTAGCTGTGACTCCAGATTTAGACTTGTGCAAATGACAGATGTGATTGCTTTACTTTTCAAAGGCACCAAGATTTGTCTTTTTTTCAGAATTGATAGGAACATCTTCAGAAGATCTTCAAAGAAATCGGTTGTTGCAATTCTTTCCAAATAAAGTGTGTTTAGAGTGTAGTCAGACCACAAGTAAATCTCATTTCTATTTAATTTCATTTTTTCTGAATTAGAGAAAAATAAGTTATAACATGTGACCATAATCTCAGAAAAATCTTTTACTCCATCTCTTACAGGGCAGTAGGAGACGGCTGATCAGAAACGCAGAACTAAGTAATTCTGATTGAGTAGGCGTAAAATGGGGATATAATAAGACATAATAATACTCACCCTCTCTTTTGTATGTACTTCAGTACGAGCACCCAGCTGAAACACTACTCAGCTGATGGAGAACTGAGTTGCTACAAGAGTTAAACTAGTTATTAATAATGGATGATGGCCATATATGATTTCAGAGCCATTTGAAAAAACTCCATCAGAAAATGGGTCTGAACACGTTCTCGTCCTCTCAAAGCTCCACCTTACACTTCTCGTTAGGTGAAACATAAAGCAAAACGGCTTCTACAGATTAGTAAGCAGGGAAACAAGACTGCATCTATCTTAATTGTGCAATAGCTTCTCATCATTAGAGCTGAACAATGCTATGAAAATACAGCATCAATTGAAGGATCATTGACTCACAGCTGTGAGGACACTTTGAACAGAGGGCTTCTTGAAACCCTGTAATTCTGCTCTGCTCAGTTAAGGCCCAACCCTCAAGGACAAGGAAGCGTGATGTCATTGAATCTTCATGAGATAAACAATCAATATACAGGAAAGACCCAGTGAGTTAGTGGGGACAGCACAACCATCTTCGAAACATTTGATAGTAGGGTAAAAAATGGTAGCTTCACCCTGATGACTCACTTAGCAATTAACCACAACATAGACAGGAATCAGGAGATAACTTTATAAACAAAGACCTATGCAAGGTCTTTCTCAAAGTCTTGTCAGTAGTTATTTTCTCAATATAATTTCCTCTCCTAGATTCAGTTCTACAAAGTAAAGTCAACAATGAAAGTTTTAAAAGTAAAAATATGACCAGACATTTTGTATTAGTGAACTCTCTGTAATTTCTTTGACGATCCCAATCTAATTCTAAGATGGTTAAACTGTAATTTGGCCCCATATAACTTCACTTGATAGAACTTAGATAGGAGACCTTATTAGTAATTCTCTTCACTAAAAGAAGTCCATGTAGTACATAATTCAGAAAGTTAGAATAGCCCTTGCAAAGTCTTTTGGCCATAAACATTCATGGATCCGTAAGAATTACATGCAAAGCATCTAAGATTTCATTTTTCTTCTGATAAATGAGTAAAACAAACTGTATCTATGAAATCAATAGTCAAGGTAACTTCCCAAAAGAACCTCCTCAAGTTACAATAGACCTTGACCTAAGTCCCAAATATATGACACAAACACAACTACCATAACAATGGTTGAATTTGAACACATATAGGAGTACCACATGTTCAGCAGTCATCAAGTAAAATACTATAATAGGAAGATCATACATCAACTTATGCATCAACTTCATGAGTTAATGACATGGGTCTATCATTTTATTAATGAATCAAAGCTTCAATCAGCGTCTCTCACTATAAAACTTAAAAAGATCTCTAGTTAGAAAAGAAGTTAATTTGCTTGGAAGTTAGTTTGCCAAAAGCATGTATACTAGCCAATGGGTTGGAACATGCTTTGATGTATTTTAGCTATCATTAACAAGGTTTGCTATTAATTATATGTTGCTTTACTTTTCAACACATAATTTCCTTATATTAAACATAAAAATATAGTTTACATTGTGATTATACCAGAGACAGACTGTTTTATAGTAATTTTTCAGACCCGAAAGATGATAAAGGAATCTGAGCTGGTTTAGGAACTTAAAGTAATCAAAGTGAACTTAGCAAGGTACAGTAAAATCTCTATAAATATGAAAACCAAACATGTCTGGAAAAAAAAATGGCATCACATATTCCAGTTGCTACAGTTTGGGATACATTTATTTTGATACAAACACAGCAAACCCAGAGATTTTGGTGAGACTTGATGGAGATTTTGGTGATATGCCATAGGGGATACAGGGACAATTCAAAACTGCATTCTTTTAACTCGGGATCAACACAGATACCACCTCCAGACCTGCAGACTAGTTCTTCATCTACATGAATACAAGCAAATGCAAATTTTTTGGTCCTTTTTTTTATTGATGATATCATGGTTTAAACAAAAGTAATCTATGAATAACTGAAGAAAGTGTTGAGATTTTCAGTGCTTCCAGAGCTGAAGTCTAATCTGAACCATACTATTTTAGGAGTGCATAGGCTAGATAATGTGGAAGAAGTGCATTATTCTGCTGATGTTGCTCATGCATTGTGCCAGGGGACAGCAGGAAGCCTGGCTGTGTCCTGACACTCTCGTTGGACAGGGGAATGAAAACCTCACCACTCTCTTGATCTGAAGCCATATTCTAATTTTCATTCTTAGTTTATTCATGGCTGGTTTATTCCCATTTGTTTTGTACTTGTCCTTTAGCTTAAACAATCCTTTACCAGGTCTGGTATTATACTTCTGATCTATCTATAGCTCTTTTTTTAACCTTTGCTTTACTAGATTAAAAAAAAAAATCCTTTTAGTATCATCATTGTAAGTTACAGGGAGGATTAGAGGAATACTGAAAAACTCCTCCTACACCATGTCCAGTTTCAATTTATCTTTCATATAGAGGGATATTCAAAACTGTGAAAGTATTTCAGGTGAAGTCCTATTAGGACCCTTTAGCATTACCATTGTATTACTTGTATGAAAATCAGCTGTTCATTAGTGAAGGCCATTTCCTAAACACATATATAGATTTAACATATAAAACACATACCCGAAATACTTTAACCCTCCCCATTCTTTTACCTTAAAAAAAATTCCACTATATTTATTCCCTTTTCTCTTACCAAGTTCTACAGGTTTTGTTTTGACAAAACAACTTCGGACTTCAGAAGGCACATCGTTTGGGCATGGCTTTTGATCCCTAAGCAAAAAACTGAAAACACTCATGGGTTCATAAGATATACTGGATAATGAAGTTAACTAAGTAAGCAAACAGCAATGCTCATACAGTGTTAAACTCAGCAATAGAGCTCAGAAGAGTGACTACTTCTTCCTCATTTCATTAGCTGCTCACTTTAAGAACTCCATGACTGTTTAATTTTTGTTTCTGTTTTATATAAAAATACAATTAAAAAATCATACTCTTTCTGTTCATCAGGACAGTAAAAATTAAACCATTTCATACTCTAGGTTCTGAGTGACTAGCTTACTTGAAACTTTGGATGTCATCAGGACATCTGATTATGAATGTCCAATTATTGTCTGCTGAAATCCGTACACAAACCAGTATACACAGGCAGTCCCAAATGAGAAAAGTTGGCAATATGTGATCACTAATAACCTTTCACTTGTTCTCAGAGTGTAATGAGAGAATTCTCCTTAAAAGACCTTCCTTTCTGTCTGAGATCTGGTTTAAAACTCTCAGCTACATCTGTGTCCTATGATCTCCCATTCACTTTGAACTAGAGAATGACAACCAGCTGGGTAACGCACTGGCTCCAACAAATCCTGCGATGATGGGAGAATATATTGAACATATGCAAATTGATTGCTACCCAATTAAACAGATAGAGTTACACGTCCTGGGAAGAACTCACTATGTTATCATGCAGTCAAATATATTTGTTGTTTTGCACTTTGACATCACCTACAAGAGACTACAGAAGAGCAAACAGTCATTACGAGTCAGAAGGCAAGAAGAGACTAAAAAAGTAAAAAGTGAAAACTTTTAGTCCTTGAGCTAAAAGAAACTATTTCTCAGCTACAAAGCTTCATAATCTCTGCATAGGAGAGCCAAGGAAAAAGCACACTGTTAGTCATGAGATCTATAGAAGCATTAACCCTGTGCAATGTTGCAGTGGTAGAGTCCTGCTCCAAAAGTGGTAGCTGGTGAAGGAGGAAAAACTTCTAAATGGGAAAACCTACCCCAGAAGTCACAGATATAAATATATATATGTACATATATATATTCACACATGCACAGATGCATATATATATATATATATGAGTAGATGCAATTTTTTACTTTTTTGTGTTGGTGTAATTGGTGTTGGCCACTGCTGGTTCTGGCAGCTACCATTGTCCTGGCTCCTGGCTCCTGGCTCCCCACTTGGTGTGCTCTGGCTCATGCTCACACTACTAAGTGCTGGAACTATGAGGTACAGTGTAATCCCCCCTCTGGTCTTGAAATACAGTTGTGAATTTTATGGGCTTTTTCATTCCTGTGTGCCTGAAATAATGACAAAGCTTTGCTGCTGCCATTCACATAGGCCAAGGATGGAAGTTGCAGGACACAAGTGCAGAAAGACATTAGAGAGTGCTACGCTGTTGTCAGGGGACCCAAACTAAGTACCACTTGAATATTCCACCTGAAGCAGACCCTGGACTGAACTGGCTGCTTCTCTAAAGGAGACATTTGGCTACCGCAGAACAGACTAAGAGTGAATCAGCACAGACACATGGGCCTTCTGGGAGCAAAATGGGAAGTGAACCAAGCTAACACAGTATCCTGCACTAAAGCTGGCTATATGGTCTCACCTTCATCTCATCAAGAGAAGGAAAGATGGCTAATTTCTTCAGATCAAAGGCTGTGTATTAGATCAAAGTAATTTTAGAGGCAAACGATGTATGGCACAGATAGTGAAGATGCTTATCATCATATGGCCTACTCTTAACATTACTTGGATTCCTTCCTCTCCTTATGTGATAAGAATTTTTAATGATGGTCCCATTCTTTTCCTTTTGCTAGAAGGAAGTGCTATCTAACATAGCCTTAAAGAATGATAATAGCAAAAAAAGAAATAGGTGATCTTATCTACTACTTTTCTCACTTTGACTTTTAACACTTACAAATAGTAAAAGAACAATAAAAATGTCTGAGAAAGTGTTTATAGCCAATTTAAATGCCTGTATTCTGTTTTGGGTGCGATGGTTTGGAACTTGGGGAATTAAACAATTCAGGACTTGTGGAATGTCTTTTTAATTAGCCAACATTAACATATTTCCTCTGATTTTACAGTGAAAAGGCATAGTTAAACAAAAAAAACAAAACTAGAGGCAGAAAAACTTTCAGTGTTAACACTGTGTTTTCACTGAGATGCTATCTTAAAACTCTGAAAACTTAATCCAGAGAATAGTCCCTTGTAGATGAAGTATATTCTAGATCAATTAATTTGAATTAAAACCACAAGGCAAGATATACTTACTCGTTCTTTATGGAATTTCTACAAAATGAAATTTATGAGTTATGAATTTTGTTTGCCACTAGGAAAAGGGGTAGTTGCACCCGTCTGCACAATGCCAGTGCCTTCCATGCTCAGGGGACACATTAGGCGCAGGACTCAAGTGACCTTAGTGGTCTATATGCAGTTTGTAAGATATATTCTACATTTATTTTGCATAAGCAGACAGACTTTACAACACAGATGCAGAGACTAGATACATCTGGTAAATATCACACTTCCAGTCCCTGTGCTGTTAGACTCAAAATACACAGGATAAAACCATCTTACTGCACATCCATGTTTGAGTCAATCTGCACATGTGCAGTAGCTACTTGTCCAATCTGCCAAATATCAATTCTCAGTAGACAAAAGGCCTACATCTTCTGTTCATGCTCAAAGTTTCCAGGGAAACCAGGCACAAAATAATCTCATTAAGAAGATGCGACTCAGTAATGCTACTGTATGACAAACTGTAGATGCACATTTTTAACTGGACCTCCTCACACCACTGCAGGGACAGGTGGTTACATTTCTGTCCACCTTTCTTATGGCTAAAACCATATGGACAATTCTCAAGATCCTTAAAAGTAAAAAACACCACTGTGAGAAGCAACTAATTAATTGAAAAAAATAACCCATCTTAAGTCAACAGGCTAAGTTGCTTCAATTACTCTTTAAAAGTGGAACTGAACTGTCAAGTTGCTTGCTCAGTCCTCTTGCTGTACTCCTGGTTGAAAGGGAAAGACATTGGTGCAAGGGACATTCTGCATGAGGTTGAAATCCACATACAGTGGGTCCCAAGCAATAAAAACCTGATCTGAATCACTAAGAAATAGCTTTAATAGTTTTGGCCCTTGTAGTTACCTTTGTATATGCCACTGGACAATTATTGATATTTCTGATATCCCAAATAAATAAACAAGTACTAAACACACTAAATAAAATATTAGCATATTAGAAAGGCTACAGAAGAGGTCTACAGAAGACGGCCAACATTTGAGACAGGTGCATTACAGTGAGCAGCTGAAGAAATATTTCTGATAGTAGAGGGATCTTTTGTTTAGTAAACAAAAGCATAACAGTATCCAATGACTGGAAGCTTTAGCTGGAGAAATTAAAATTAGCAAGTGGGTTGTGTAATTAACCATTGCAATAATTTATCTAGGGACCTGGTATATTCCTTGTCATTGTCAGTCCTTAAATCATGATTGACTGTCTTTCTAAAAGATATGATTAGCTCAAACAGCAACTCTTGGGCTTGAGGCAGGGGTTTTATGCAACAGGTTAAATCAGAAGTATATCTTGATCTGGATTTAATTTCTATGAATATATCCAACACTACTACTCAGGTAAAAACCTCTGGCAGAAAAGTAGTAGCATCCTAAATCACTAGAAGTAGTTGCTCTGAGAACCAGAATTGTAGACCTTTTATGACTTTTTTTCTCTTCCTCTAAGGTATTTTTTGCCATATTTTTAAAGCTTGGTTTTGTTCCAAAAGTCAGCATTGTTTCTGTTTTGTTCTCCCAAATCCCAGAAAACCTTGTATGTGCAGGAACACCATCCATAAAGCCAGACTTTCTCTTATGTCATTTGTCTAAATCAAAGAAAGATGTGGGCTAACTGGAAGGAGTCCAGGTATGGTCAGTGAGAGTAATCACAAAACTAGAAAACATGTTCAGTCAAGAAAAGAGACATCAACCTTTCAAGTACATAAAAGACTGTTGAAAAGAGCCTATTTTTCATGGTCGGGATAGATAAAATAATCATAAGAAGGGCTATTGACTTTTGCTGTGAGGGAAACCTTCCTCCAAGTACAGTAGCAGATGGCCTGGGAAAGTCTTGGAGTCTCCACTTTGGAGGTCCTAAAAAGCCTCATCTAACAGATTAAGCTAATTTGCTTTGGGATTGAGATTTTTTCCAGTGTGAATTTCTGGGGTTGTATGAAATCAGGTGTAACTGCATTGTGCATCTGCAGTGCCCCTGGAGATCTATAAATAAAAAACCTTCTATAGTAACCACAGAGTATTACTGCAGTGATGTATATGAATGGAGAGTCATTGTACATAAATTAGTTCTGCATCATTGAAAATCTGTAATATCCAGATTAAGAAAAAAAAATCTAATTACAAGTCAATTCTGCTGTCTTCCATTAATATATGGATATATGTTGTACTCTGTCTATGGGGTATGAAAGTCGTATGGTTTATCTTCTTCATTAATAAAGATACTGATAGATTGCTCAGAAAATCATCATGCTGGTTGTAAGGCTGATTATGATTTTGGCAGACTCATAGAACGTCTGAGGTAGGAAGGCAGCTCTGGTGATGTCCTAGTCCAGCCCCACAGTGAGAGCAGGGTCAGCAGAGTGCTCAGGGATGTGTCCAGTTGGGTTTTAAATAACTCCAATGTTATTCAAAATATCTTTGAGACTCCACATACTCTTTATTCCTTTCTCAGAATTTGACCACTCTCGTAGTAAAAAGGTCTTTTATGTTTAAATGGAGTTTCTTCTATTTCCATTTCTGCCCACTGACTTTCGTCTGTTTAGTGGGCACAACTGAGAAAGGCCTACTGCCATCTTCTTTAATCTCCTCATTAGGTATTTACATGCACTGGTAAGATTCCTACCATACCTATGAGAAAAGTGATCATCTCCTCACCATGAAGGTACACAGGCTGAGCACTGCAAGTTGGTAGTCATCATTTATGTAAAGCAAGGTGAGATGAAATCAGACCTTAAATCCAACTTCTGCAATATCATTTCACTAATACCATAGGTATCAGATTCTCCAGTGTATGAGGAAGGGGAAATGTAATTTTTTTTAATAAGTGGTGCAGACAGGAGGAGTCTTCTCTCTCATTTTCTCAATGACCAGCTACAGGAGCTTAGTGCCATAGGGGGATGTGAAAAGGTTGCCCGGATTTGTGAAGTGTCTTGTGACAAGTGCAAGGGCAAACAGGGGAGAGCTATGTTCACCTAGAACCCAAGACAGACCATCTTTTTTATTTCTCCAGATATATATCTAAAGTTTTTAACATTATCTGCTGCTGGAAAAAACATTTGCACATGAAGTTATGTATACACATATTTTTTCTTATGATTAGAGGTGTCTCAGCCTTTGTAAAATAATTGAATTCTTTGTTTCACTCATTCCCGTGACAGGAAGTTTCACAAGCTCATTTCTCCATTTGTCAGGAGTATTTTGAAGGTTAACACAGTTGTGCAGAAATGTCAGGTCTTGGGTTTGGAGATTTTTTCCCCCTTGTTTCTGGTGTTTGAGGAAGAGCTACCTCTTTTTCGCTCACACAAAATTCTCAATGGATCAAAAAATGACCTGATTTTGAAACTATACGAGTCTATCTGCCATAGAAAGAAGTTTAGATATTTGGACCCCATGGTGCAGAAACAATAAGTCCATACTTCTGCCTATGTCAGGTCCTGGTATTTCATGCTGGGATGGATGTTCCCTAACAGTGCTTTCTAACAGTCCAATTACTTACTGATAAATGTGCTGTTCTGCTGATAAAAAATCGCAGCACCTCTCTCTCCCTTTCTTTCCAAGTCAATGAATAAAGTATGGCCGTTTTAACTTACTCTCAAAGGTGGGGGTTTTTTCCACTTGTTTCAGGAAACTTTATGGCTTTTTTCTTGATTTTGTTGCTGAAATTCTTACAGTGCTGCTTGAAGCATAGAGAACAACTGCCATTTTTATTTACTATAGATTAAACTTTCCATCCCATCATACTGAAGAGCTATATGTAATTTGTTATTTGCACTTGGAAACCCCTCTGTGAAGTTTACTAACTAATATCCTCACTTCATAGCTTGGAGAATATAACCTTATAAAGCCAGAACAGCTTTCCTGAGATGGCGCCGAGAGGCAGTGGCTGTGCAGCCCTGTGAGAGCTCCCCTTCATCTGCTCAATGTAGGGGAGCCGAGCCTGTCCTGTGGGACCCGGCACAGCCCGGCTCCCTGCTCTCTGTGTGAACGATATGCCACTCTTTACAATTGTGTCAATAAATTTTCCAGACTTTCAGGTTACTTTGTTTTACTGGCTTTATTCACATTTGTCTCATAATCACAATAACAGGACAGGTGTGCTGCTTTCTCGGCAGCGATCCTGGTCCCCAGTGGAGCCAACTCCCCGGCCTTTGACCTCCGAGTTTATCCGCTCAGGAAACCAGTTTACTGCCTTGCAAAACAGCACACCCCTATGATTAGCACTTAATTACAGTGAAGCCAGTAGCAGCTCTGCTAAAGTTAAGTTGACTTTCTGTATATGGATCATATTTTCGTATGAGTTAAAGTTTCTGGCAATCAGGTTGCCTCATGTTGAGAGCCTATAGACAAATACATTTTATTGCCTGTTATATGCATCTGTGTATGTAGCTACACAAAAATCAGGGCAGCAATTCAGTCAGTTTTACTTACTTTGTTCTTTCTCCTTCCAGCATTTCAAAAAATATACAAGGCACCCCAATTCATAATCCTATCTAGGCACCACTCAGACAGGACTGTGTGTGCATTAATCTGTGAGTCAGAGAGTTACCATCACTTTACAGACCTAATGCAAACTCACAGGAATAGTACTATATGGGCCCTTAAAACAATAAAATCTATGTCAGTCAGAACTTTGAATCAGGTACCCTTTGCTAAGTCTAGGATCTCAGTCAAGATGTAAGCATCCCAAAGTTAAAAAACAAATAAACAAACAAACACCTCCTAGAAATTCTGAAAGTAGGAATCTTAACAATCTTTTAAAGTGTTTTTGTAAATGTCTAACACAACACATATAGAAAAGTTAAAAAGCTGCTAATGAACATTTCAAGTCCGTTTTCCCAAAACTCTAATTTCTGTTCTTTTGAAAGAACTTTGCTACATCATGAATTAACATCTGACAAAAATATCTTAGGGGTAGCAGTAAAATAATGATACTGTAGCCTCCAGTTTATATTACATTACCAAAAATAATGAAAAAAAAATTGTTGCCCCAGAGAGACTTGGAAGACATTCAGATATAGTAGAGCTGGGTGTGACATGAGAAGATAGATAGATTACACAGATAGGACTGAACCAGTTAAGAAACTTTTGGGTATTCAGCTATCCAGTGTAATATCCACTCTGCTGAGTGAAGGCTCTACAACTCATAATGAGTTCATATCATAAGTCTCATTCCATAGCATGATAACTTCTTAAAAGTTATTCCATTCTTTGGTAATTTTTAAGGATAGATGCTCAGTTGTTTAGGTGTTTCTGAAGTGAACAGATAACATATCTGCATGTTTAGCAGATGCATATCTTTCCCCAGAATGAAAGAATCTTGAATGCAGAGTTACATCCCTCGTAATCATTGTTCTTCTGTTGAAGAGCAACAGTATTTTTAATCATAGTTCCAGATTTCAGATACAGCCCATTCTGCCATCACTACAAGGTGAGTCAAGCTGTCTAATGGTTCTGTTATTTTCATACTACCCAGGCATGTACTGAGAGTCTAGTAGTTCTGTATCAATTCATCTCTTGGCTGAGACATCAAACTAAGATTCTGACCACTTATTGTAATTAAAAATCCCCATAAGCTTTTCACAAAGCATAGGTGCTCACCACAGTGTCCTGACAAAATTCCAGCTTTGCATAATTATATTCTCCTCGTATATAATATAATTATATGAAATAATTATATTCTAGCTGAAATCCCCATGAAGTTTCATGTGGATGGAGGAGCCTTCTTGTTTCCAATCTCATGCTGTTGCACAATGCTTCTGTCTCCTCAGAAAAGCAAATCACAGAAAGTTGATGGGGTTTCCTGTTTGTTTATATTTTATTTCAATACACCAATTTTTGAAATTTTTAAAGCATTACAAAAGGGCTTCGTCAGACATCGTCAGAAGTTCATATGTTTTTTGCTGAAGCAACATAACAAATCATGTTTTGAGAAAACTGCAAAACAGTTTTGAAATCTCTGCGTGCAGCCTTTTTATTCCTTTCAGCAACTGTGTTGGGTTTGCGTGGTAAGGTTTTGGTAGAAGGGAGGCTACAGGAGTGGCTTCTGAGAGAAGCTGCTAGAAGCTTCTCACATGTTCCACAGAACCAACTGGCTCCTAAACAGATCTGCCACTGGCCAAGGTCGAGCCCATCAGCAACAGTGGTAGCACCTTTAGGATAACATATTTAAGAAGGAGGAAAAATACTGTGCAACAGCAGCCAAAGAGAGAAGAGAGAGAATATGTGAGAGAAACAGCCCTGCAGACACCAAGATCAGTGAGGAAGGAGTGGGAGGAGCTGCTCCAGGCATCAGAGCAGAGATTCCACTGCAGCCTGTGGTGAAGACCATGATGAGGCAGCTGTGCCCCTCCAGCATATGGAGGACCCCACACTGGAAAAGGTGGATACCCAAAGGAGGTTGTGACTCAGTGGGAAGCCTGTGCTAGAGCAGGCTCCTGGCAGGACCTGTGGCCCCATGGAGTGAGGACCCCACACTGGAGCAAGTTTGCTGGCAGGACTTGTGACCCTGTGGGACACCCACACTGGAGCAGCCTGCTCCTGAAGGATGGACCCATGTGGAAAGGGCCCACACTGGAACAGTTTGTGAAGAGCTGCAGCTCAAGGGAAGGCCTCACATTTGAGATGTTTGTGGAGGACTACCTCCCATGGGAGGGACCCCATACTGAAGCATGAATCCTCCCCCTGAGGAGGAGTGACAGGAGGAGATAACATGTGATGAACTGACCACAGTCCACATTCCCCAACCCCCTGTGCCACTGGGGGAAGGATGTAAAGAAAATTGGGAGCAAAGCTGGGCCAAGGAAGAAAGGAAGGGTGTATGTGGGGGAAAGCATTTTTAAGATTTGGTTTTTATTTCTCATTATCCTACCCTGATTTGATTGGTAATAAATTAAACCAATTTCCCCAAGTCAAGTCTGTTTTGCCCATGGTGGTAATTGGTGAGTGATCTCTCCTTGCCCTTATCTTGACCTGTGAGCTTTTCATTATATTTTCTCTCCCCTGTCCAATTGAGGAGAGGAGTGATAGAGCAGCTTTGGATCTGGTGTCCACCACACCAACTGTATTTTTCCTCAGAGACAAGCAAAGTAATTTTATGTTGGTTGTTTGTTTATCAGCATTCGCAGATTTTGATTTTGCATGATTTTTATTGATGATATAGTAATCCACAATTTTATTTTCTCTGCCAATTCAGTGCACGGAAGACAATAAGCTACACTAATTTAATTTAACCTTTCTCCACACTGTAGTTCTATTAGGCATGGTTTCATATCATTAATGCAAATGCATGAAGGTCCACTTAAAATGGCAAGTGAACTCAAGTGAAATATTGCCATGTCATTTCTGGAAATGGCAATACAATTTCAGGAAGAAACAGAGCAATATGTGAGAGCCAAATTGAATTGAAGCAAGAAGATCTCTGTGGGGCTTTACCATGCTGCTGCTATGATATCACAAGAAAAACAAAAGCAAAGCAAGTCAAGAAGGGAGGGGGAAAAGAATATAAAGCTGAAAGCAAAACAAAATGGGTCAATGCAAAACCAAGTAGATGAGTTCACAAGAGAAAAATTCAAGCAAGTGTTACTGGAAGTTATGCTAGCATTCAAACTAAAACCTGGGTAAAATATCAACAAATCCTACTTGAGAGAGTAACTTTTTTTGTTGCCTTTGTACATGCATGCACATAGTTCGATACAGTGCTTGTCACCACTCTCTTTACTCATAGTCACATCAATCATTTCTGCAGAACACCATCTCCAATGCAAATTCTTTGCAAAATCACTGAAAAGATGAAACTTAAAGGAGGAAAACCTATAGAATAGATATATTAATACAGTCCTGAGAGTGAGTTTTGTAGGTAATGGCACCGAACATGCACAAAGAGATGTAATCCCAAGGCACAGTGGATACTGCTCTGTGACTCACAGCATAGACTTGTTCCACCCCAAGGGCTGCATCAGCCGCCAGAACATTGACATGACAGAGCAAATGAGAGAGATACAAAACCCAGCATTCACTGTACATCACAAAAGTGGCCTAGTCACTGTCCTTGTTGATGAGGACACCATACACAAGGTGAAGAAGCCCGAAGCCCATAGCCTCAGCTTTAGAGACCTGGAAATTTGTAGAAAAAAATTATTAGTCCCATGGCCTTTGATACAACGTAATTGGTGTGTGTAAAATGGACCTAGATGGGAAGGAATCAAACTTAATCTATCCAGACATTTGTTTAAGAGACTATGGTCCTAAGTACCTAAACTTTCAGACTCTCTTAAACATTAGCAGAACCTATGAAATAGGGAAGAGCCATTTATTTCATTTATCATGAGTCACGAGTGCACAGGGATTTAACGTGTTTACATGTATTTAAATAAAAAGGCATTTTTTAAAACTTTTGAAAATACGTCATTGCATAGTTCCCACTGCTTTCAGTGTGTAATTCCCACAGACTATTTCACTACAGTGCTACCATATTAGTACATTACAATTTCCAACAGCAGCTTCAAATTTTCTACAGTAGCTTCAACAATGAACTTTCATTTCTCCTTGCTGCCCACTGTTGAAGTAAAAGCTCTTGATTTCAATGGAGAGAGTCAAGGACACAGGCCAGGTGACCTGAGCTGCAGCCCAGCAGCTCCAGTGAGCAAAGTGTGCTCAGGCGTGAGGGTGCCAATCAGATTATTGCAAGCCATCACTTACTTCTTCAAAGTTTAAGTGGCCATCTCATAGCTGAAGTGTTATTTTGCAACTTGGAATATTCTGTTTTAATTCGTTGGTAGTTCTTCATATCACCATGATGTATTTGAGCAGGACAGTTACCCCTAAGTAGTTTTAGATATTGTCAGGCAAAACACTTTAGTGACTATCAGTTCAATGCTTCAAGTCTCCTGTCCAAACTCAAGGACCTAGGTGCTCTATCAAATGGATGGTGAGAGTAGGAGATTGATAGCCAGAAAATTGTGGTCTGTGTGCTGAAACCCCCAGGATAAATGAGTTAGTTAACCCTTGGGAGTGGTGATGTCCAGCCCCTGGTCTGTGTGGTAGAGGTGGTCACATCCATTTCACTCTGGAGACATGCATTCTTGTTGTTCAGCTCTGTGATTCCTCTAGGTCCCATGCAACATCCCTTTGGCTATAATGCATAATTAGGCTATTATAATGGATTTTGAGACTGAGTTTTAGAAGAGAAGTGAGGGCTATATATCAAAGTAAATCTTCAATGGCACATGACTAGGTGTATGTGG
>NW_020897725.1:2908724-3012429 GCF_003984885.1 Neopelma chrysocephalum
CATGTCCATATCTATCAACAGGAGTGGCCCCTGGAGTGAACTGTTCCCTTCATTCCAACAGAGAGACAAGTGAGGATACACATTTCTGCAACATGGATAATCCAGCTGCAAGATCCAAGAATACTAATGTGAGACAAATGATGTTACCATCGAAAACACTTTTTCTCCCATGTTCCAGACTCTTGTACAAATTCAGTAAGGAAAGTATAAAAGGATATGAACTATCAGCTAGATAACTTTTACTTTGTTTTATGCTGAGTTCTATTCATATGCAGTTATTTGGTCTCTTTTTGCAACCCCCTAGCCCTTTTAATGTCTGTTTCTTTTGGTCAAGCTCTACAATAGGGGCTGGGACTATCCTCTTTCAAAAAATGTGTGGCTTCTAGTAATTAGGACATGCAATTACCACTTCATGATTCATGAAGCCCTAGGAGGAGAAGGAGGGTTTGTGGGTTATTTTTAAAAGATCTTACACATATATTTCATAAAAACTAACAACACAGTACCAAAGTATTCAAATTACTTATGCAGGGATCTGTACCTTCCATGGAAAACTCTAGGGATCTGAAGTTCAAGACATGTTAAAATCTAGTGGGAAACAGGCAATGAGAAGGCCCTTACAGACACAAGTGATCTGAATTCTTACCTCTCAAATACCAATTGAATGTTCAAACAGAAGAAAATCTATTGTTCTCAGATTAAATCGGACCTGCACAAGCACATGAAATAGGCTATTATACTCTGCACTACCTATATTTATTTCCTGGATTTTTGGGAGGGTTTTTTCCGTTTTATTTTATTACTTCAGGCCTGATACACTACCTCACAGAGTTCTGCTTTTTACCTTGCTGCTGATGCATTTTCTTTCCTTTATTTAATTCACATAACTCCACTTGTGACTTTCACTCAGTGATGTTAGATTTTTTCTAAAATCTCACCAGCTTTCTTCCTCAGGTACTGATATATTTGTGCATTCTATGTCATCTTTAATAGCCCTGCATAATGCTTAGACATCATCTGTCAGTTATGTGTCGAATATGCAGCAGCCTTACTAAAACATAGCATTTTGGTGCTACATAAATGGCATTTCCAAAGGAATATAAAGGGAGATATATATATCCTGCTTAATGCATTTTCATCAATCTTACGCAAGTGCCATGATGAACAAAAATTCAAAATAAGATCATGGTTACTGTGCTTTAAACAACATTAAAAGTCAGAAAACAATTGTGTTATTTCTGCTCAGTTGTCTGTATTGAATGTCTCAGAAAGACTTAATGCATCTAATTGAAATAATTACAGATAAAGCTTCTGTAACTTTTACTAAAAGAAACAGAAATTAGCTTAATCAGCTTTAAAATACAAATAAACAATCCTATCATTGAATTATTCCATTTGTTTTATCAGACTTCGAATTCTGAAAATCCCTATGAGCATCCATTTTTTACATTTGCTGCCTAGTTTTTTTGATATTTTAATTCATAACTAAACAACAAAAGTTGCATTGTTTATTTAATATAAAACTGTTTCAATTTTCTAACAGGAAGCCAGCGCTCAAGATGTTTTGTTGTCAAATATTTACCTTTTCATAGATACAACATTAAGGCTATATTTTAAAATAGAAATTTGGCAATGATGATAGAGGAAAGGATTTAAAAAAAATTATCAGTGCAGTAGCTTATATTCTAACAGTAATAGTATTCTTGTTTGTTTTTTCTTCCAACTATGGAGTTAAAGATAAATATAGGTTGGCTTTCTAAAAATGATCCCTTCATCTAGACTCACTTGTACAAAAATTAAATTCCTTTTAGAAGGAAATGGCCTATTTGCCGTATTGGAAGTATGGAAATGAAATATTTACTTTAGGGATGTACAGAGTCGCAACACATTATAACTGACTACGACTTGTTATGAAAAGCAAATTTTGAACTTTTGCATGTAAGTATTCACATGCAAGAGTTTCAATGTATTCACCCAGGCAAGTAGAAAAATGCTGTGGCTTTGGTATCTAAAAACCCTGAGCAACAGCACCAAATTCTTAGTGCTCACATCAAACTGCTCACACAGTCCACAAAGCTTTTCTCATTAAGTTATTCATAGAAGTTATCAAGCAAATACTTTTGAATAATGAATAAATTCAAGAATATCAAAACCAGCTCATGGACAATAACAAACAGAAAAATCTAAATTTGTTCAAATAAATTATTCACTGTGAATTACCTGATCGGGTCTAGTGTTAAAATATAAGAAATATTTCTCAGAGCATATGTGACTGACAACAAAAAAACCTTAAAGCAGATGGAAATGTGTCTATATCTATGCAGAATTTACAAAGCAGACTAGATGAGCATAAGAAGGAAGATCTTTCATTTCCTTGGTGGCAAATTCCATGTCTAATACTGGAAGAAAGAGGTGCTACAGAAGCACAGTAAGTCACAGAATCATAAAGTCATTCAGGTTTGAGGGGATTCTTAAGATCATCGAGTCCAACCATTAACCCAGTGCTGCAAAGTCTACTGCTAAACCATGCTCTCAAGCACCACATTTAGATGTCTTTTAAATACCTCCTGGGATGGTGAATCAACTACTTCTGAGTTGATTCATTGAGTAGTTGATTCATTGCCTGTTGCAATGCCTGACCACCCTTTTGGTGAAGAAATTTTTCCTAATATCCATGTCAATAAACTTGAGATAAAATGTTTTAGGATGTTGTTGTTCATAGACAATTTCTTATTCTCAAAAGGCCAATCTTTAGAGTAAAGTTTAAAACAGTGAATTTTATTTGATGAGACAAATGTAAATTTGTTTGAAAACAATTTGATCTAGTTCAGTATGACACATCACAATATTCAATATAAATACTCTTTTAGACGTGTAACTAGTAAGCAATGAATAGTTCAAGGAGGACCACCAGTGGCATAAAATTTATAAATTAACCTCCCTTCTCAGTCCTAGATGTGTATTATCTCTCACTTAATATGGATCCATATTGATAGAAGAGAGACTAAAGAACATGCACTGTGGCTGTGATGAATAGAACTTAAAGAAACCTAAGCACTTAGACACAAATTTGTGACTCTGAAACTTCCTGTTGTATATCCCAGGAAGCACCTAAGATTCCTAACTGCTTTATTTTTTGTGTTTCTTCAGCAGTGGTACACCATGGGCATCCCAAATGCCTTGCCTTCAGAGAACAGAACAGCTCTGTAATTAATTCCTGCCTAAATCAAACCAAAATCCCAAATCAGGCATTCCTCAATTCCCCCCACCCTGCCACAGTTCCCTAGGGCTTTGATCTGGAAGATGTTATCAAAGCATACCTAAGACATACCAGCTGTAGTAGGCTTTGCATAAAATGCAATTGCTGCTGCTATTCTTTATATGGTATTCTTTGCTCAGGAAGTGGGAGACCTGAGGGAGAAATACTCTTGCTCTTTACTCATATTTTTGATTAGGTGACCTGGATTCAGCTAAAGGAGGGTTCAACATCTCCCTTCTTCCTGAAGGTGAGAGTCTAATTTATTCAGAATAATGGGAAGTAAAGACACCTTTTCTAGAAGTAGCTACTTGTGTGGACAACAATTCAGGAGTCACTGGATGGAAAGAAAAAGCTATCAGTTATGCCATATGCTACAGCCTAGTGATTGAAGTCCTTCCCTACATGAAAGAAAGTTTGTTTTTCCTCTGAGTGCCCAGGGTTTTCCCTGGATTTTATCTCATGACTCTTACTTTACTGTCTTTTTTAATTTTGAAAAAGATGTGCTCATTTTTTTTCACACCATCTCAACACATCAGAAGTCTTCAATTTTTAATTAATTTATTTTTAAACATTATAATACAGTATAAACACATTTAAGGAGAACTCTTGTTGAATGAAATCCCCCTGACTTCTTTGTGGGAATAGAGAATGGATGGGGGCCTCCTGCATTTGATAAAGATCCTATTTTACCTGATAGATCCACACTGAGACAATGCAGTCCAATGGATCACTGGTTGGGTTATTTGGGGCATGTAATGTTTTCTGCATTCCTCAGCTGTCTTTCTTTTCTTCTCTCAAGCGCTTCATAGGCTGAATGCTTAAGCACTTTCTGAGGAGGTGGTAGGTTTGAGCTTTCATGACTTTAGGCTGAGGAAGAACCTGTGGCATGAACGAAAACAGTACCAGCAACGTTTCACTTGGGCAGAGAAAGGCACCCTTCCAATGGGCCACAGCTTATGGACTCCTGGTGAACAGCAGCATGCCTGTGGGGCTGATTCCTCATTTTCACTGTTCCATAAGTGGCTATCACCAAACAGTTCAGCCTGCTGACTCCAGATGTTTCCCTACTGATTGCTATAGATACCACTTTGAAGAGCTTAACTTCAATGTAAAGTTTAATTATCAGCACAAGGAAGATGATTCTTCTTACCTGCAATAAGGTGCCAGCTTATAAAAAATAAAATCAAATACATGGCAAGTCTTGCTTTTCCCTCTACAAAATCACAAGATTTTTCACTTGAAAAAGAATGGTAAACATTACATCTCTAGGCATGCCTCACTTTAGAGATGCTCTTGGCTGGAAGTCAGGCTCAGGATTTACCTTTAGGTGGAGTGTTTACATGTTCTTAGCTCTACCCGGTAATATGCCAGTCAATTTAACCTCTTGTGCCTTGAAAAACTAGTCTATTGTAAAACACAAAGAATTCAAATATAAAACTGTGCTGTGCATGACCTCTTCTTGACTGAATATGTAGCATGCAAGTCATGTCTGCTTACAGCCTTGAAAATTTGGGTGAATAGGATTGTTGTCTTGTCATAATGTGGGCCTTAGGGTAAGAAGGCCATTTTTCCTCTATAATCTTTATATTTAAAGAAAAGTTATGTTATTTTTCTTGAATTTGTTGAAATTTGTTTTGTTTTTGAAGAAGCAGCTCCCCACTCTGTGACTTCTTCAGTTTAGTCTCATCTGTCCCTCCCTCCATTTCCTTTATTCTTTAGGAAACCAGGGAAAAAGTGAGAATACTCCAGGGTTTTGTTGATGAGTCCAGCTGTAGACCATGGACATGTCACTACAGACACATCTATGGACTTGAGAAAGTAAATATATGTAATCAGATCCTTTTTTTCTCTTACTGACATCTACATATTTTTAAACTTTTTTGCTTTAAATTATCATTTTAACTAGCAATGACCAGGCAGGACAGGTGTGCCATAAGTCCTTTACGAAACAAAAACAAAAACCTCCAGTTTTCCCCTTTCCTTTGCTTCATTTTGGTAAAGCAGTAATAGCAGTGGTGTGGTCAGCTCTGAGCCTGTCTCACAGGAGGTCAGGCAGCTGCACCAGCAGTTCATCTTCCCAGGTATTGCTGTGACAAGCTCTTTGTCATTACAAACAATGGTGGTCTTCTGGTGGGATGAGTTGATTCCTCATATAGCAGGTGTCCATCTCCTTCAAGGATTTATCTTAGAGGCCGCTTGGGAACACGGATTTATGCTTCCCCTGATCATATGAAGCCTAGCCAGTCTCTGCTGCAAGGAGAGTATCCTGGTTTGTTTCCTTTTAAACAAAAACTACTTACTAGACCTACTCCTGGAAGAGGCCAGTTGTACTCTAGGAAGATTTCCTAGCTACTTATATATATTCCTTCTTCTCTTCTGCTTTTCTGGCCTCATAAATCTGGTGCTAATTTCTACACTGAGGAACAGATTCAACAAAAGTTGCAGAGTTTGTTCCTCCCAAGACCAGTGCACTGGATATTCTCTCAAATGGCTGAAGTGTTGGATTTGAACTTCCCCCAGGCAGAAGTAAGTATTGTATCAGACCTTCCCATGAAGTCATGGGGGAGTGATCTAACGACCAGACCCTAAGCCATGAAAAAGAAATATTTATCTTCTTTAATTTGATGTGGTGGGAAAAAGTGGAAGGCTATATTATATGAACTGCTTTCTTGATTTATTGCAGAAACAGAACACTCAGCTCCAGTATCATTAGTTAGTCTCCACTGGACTATGAAATTGTAGCAATTACATTAATTAATGTTGGATAAAAGGCAACCAGACAAAAGAAGAGAACTGAGAAGGCACTTGGAAACTCACTTTGCTTTCATTCTACTGCCAGTGTGAAAAAAGCAAACAAACATAGAAAGTCCTCACTCACAGCCCCACTGATTTGCTGGTTCTGCTCCTCAGCTGAGCACAAACACGAGCCCTACAAGGAAGTCTAAGTTTAGCAGCTTGTTAATGTGAGCAATTCTGTCAAAGCCATGACTTCATTAAAACAGAAGTAAGTGTTTCTAAACTTAGCTGCTCACAGTGATTAAAATCTGGTGCAACCAGGAGAAGAATCAGCACTATGTCCTGATGATCCTTATGGGTCCTTTCCAATATGAGACATTCTATGATACTATGTGATAACCTCTACAATACAGCTACTCACGGGAAGACTTACAGGATCAGGCTTAAATTAGAACTGAATCTTCTGCACATCTCCTCACAGTTTTGTGGTGTGTACTAATACTTCTCTCCATAGCATATGCTATTCCCCTGTAGTATATGCATCTTTATGTGGTTCAGAACAGCTGGTGACCAGTTGATGGCTGCAGATAATTAGCTTTTAATTGTTACCAGTTATGTTTTCACCTGTTATGCTTAGAAATCCTTCCATTGTGTCAAATCCAATTACTGCATTTGGATCCCTTTCTAAATTGACACAGAATGATAAAACCCCTTTATCAGGAGGAAATCAAATCTTTGTGCAGCAGCTTTCCAGGAACATTTCAACTTGTGTTAAACAATCACTGAAATCACACACGTATTTAAAAGAATTGAGATCAACCTGGAGAAAATTCACACACTGCTTTAAAAAAGTTTGCATCACAGCCAAAGCCTTGAACACCTATCTTTAAATACAAATGATGACTTTTTTCACCACTTTTGTACAATTCTGAGTGTACATGTTAAAGAGGTAAATTTTTTCTTTTCTTACAGGATTTGCCAGCTAAGAATCCAACACTGTAATGAGCTCACAGTGACTAGAAATACTATTGAGTTTCAGGGACTAGGCATACTGTGATGACTCTCCAGGTAAGTCTATCAGTGAGAAATTATTAGGGCTTGTCTGCAGATCTAAATATACAATATGTATTCAATGAGTACAATTATTCTTCAATTGTACAGTATATCTGAACCACATCAGTGATGGTAACCATCTAAAAAGATCATAGGCAATTTGCATATTCCAAGCTGCAAATGAACAACCTTGTGGTAGGACTAAAATATAGTTACAGACAAAGTGAGATTTTAGATGAAAATTCTGTAATGCTGTCATAGCTTATTGGATACTGAATATGGAAGTTAGTGGGTGTCCTAATTTTGAACAACACAAGAAATATGAGTTTTCTAATACTTTAACTTAGCATTGGTAGTCGAAGCAGAATTTAAGAATAAACATCAATAAAGTCAAGTTTTCAGTGATTCTGATAAGCTTCTGATAAGCTTCTTAACAGCATATTCTAAGGTTTGCTGGGATGCTAGAATTATATCCTTCTTATTTTACCATTTTTTCCTTTTCCTTGCCTTTTGTAATCAGGGAAGGACACAGTATTCAGGTTTTATCATAATCCAAACTCACAAAAATCGGAGCTGACCTGGACAGGTTTACTATATTTGTTTCGTAAAGGAAGAAAATATAATCTTTTCCAGTATGAAAACAAACCCTTACACAGAGCATAGAGATGCTCAAGAAAGGGGAAAACAAATGAGACTTTCAGTTCTTATTTTTGTCAACAGAGACCTGCAGTCTCAGAAACCCATTAGCTGTAATAATTATTAGAGACGAGTAAGTGTACTAAAATTTTGAGAACTCATCAGTGTAGGCAATTATTTCTCATTTCTGTGAATTTTGGGAGCTCTGGAAGGAAGCCTCTCAAAGGTATTTTAATTCATATTACACTTTTGAGACAGTTCAGTCCAGCAGTTCAATTACCTAGGCAGCCTCATCTCCTCGGATGGTAAGATTGACGGGGAGATAGACAACAGGTTAGCGAAGGCATATAGTGCTTTTGGAAAACTCCATAAAAGAGTATGGCGTAATAAACACCTGAAGAAAAGCACAAAGATCAGTGTTTACAGAGCCATTGTGCTGTCAACTCTCTTATATGGTTCCGAATCATGGGTCATCTACCGCCACCACCTGCGTCTCCTAGAACGCTTCCATCAACGCTGCCTCCGTACAATCCTAAACATCCACTGGTCAGACTATGTAACCAACACATCTGTTCTTGAACAGGCAGCAATCACAAGTATTGAGGCCATGCTACTGAGAACGCAGCTGCGATGGGCAGGGCATGTCTCCAGGATGAAGGACCACCGCCTCCCTAAGATCCTGCTTTATGGAGAACTTGTCACTGGCTGCCGCAAGAGAGGAGCCCCGAAGAGAAGATGCAAGGACTCCCTGAAACAACAACTCAGCCTTGGGCATATTGATCACCATAACTGGTCTACTCTGGCCTCCAATCGGGAGGCCTGGAGACAGACCATTTATAACGCTGCTGATGCTTTTGAGAAAGCACGCAGGATCAATCTTGAGGAGAAAAGACAACGCAGAAAGAATAGAGCCTCGCAGAATATACCATCCAAGGAGTCTTTCTGCTGTGCCTTTTGCAACCGGACTTGCCTTTCTCGTATTGGCCTTTTTAGCCACCAACGCGCCTGCAAAAAACGTGGGTAGAGCCCTTCCCAAATCTTCGTTCGCGAAGCCTAGCCATGATGATGATGACACTTTTGAGAATTCTTTTTCTCAATCAAAAGCAATATACAGGAATGCATAAGTTACTCAACAACATTCAAGAACCAGAATACCCAAACCTAAATCAGGTAAATCATATCTAATTTTATCCAGTCTTAGCACTAAGTGATTTTCCAATAAATGTGTGATTTACTGGGAATAGAAGCATCCAAGCTTTTAAAAAGTAGGGTACATTCTCACTGGACTTCATCAACAAGAGACCTGCATGGTATTTTTTTTACTGCTCAAGTAAAAGGACACATCTGGTGTGTGTTACTGGGACACATGTCTGGGACATTAAGGAGAATACAGGAGAAGCAAAGAAGCTATTGCGAAGTTAGTGCTGATTGCCTTGGTGACTGAGAGGCAGCAGCAGCTCTCTGGGGTTTTTAAGCCTACTTCCTTTTTGTCACATCAGTTCAGGCTTCTGTTGAGTCTCAGCCCTCTCACGTGTTGTTTTGCAACATGGTCAAACATGAATGAATCTGAATAGTTTCATGTAAGAGTCTGGAATTAGCTCAATTACTAATCCTAGAATGAACTTCTCCAGCACCTGTCTTAAGCAAGATGTCTCCTTTTTCCCTAAAGGGGAGGGATGTGTCCTCACACCTTACCCATTGCTGATTATCTTCAATGTCAACCATAAAATGTGACTGCTGGAAGGCAGCTGTCTTGTTTCCAAGGCAGCTGCCCATAATGTGCAAAGGTAAATACCAAGTCCTGCACACAGGGACACAGCATTACAGGCTGTGGAGGGCTGTCCACCCTCAAAGCAGCCTGGCAGGAAAGGACGTGTTAAACAAGAAGTTGAATGTGAGCCAACAATTTTGGCCTTTGTCTATGCATAAAGTCCAACAGTACAGTGGGCTGCATCACAGCACTGCAGCCAACAGGCTGGAGCAAGTGATTATTCCTCTCTTTTTAGCTCTTGTGAGACCACCTTTCAAATCTGGGCTTCCAGTACAAGACTGACAAATTGGATGAGGTCCAGAGGAGGGTCAGAAACACAGTTAAGGGGACTGAGCATATAGTATATGAGGAACCATAGACTTGCAAGGGCATGATATATGAAGAGCTGTGTGGGTTTAATCTGAAAATTAGAAGATTCAGAGGGCATCTAACTTCCTGTGGGTGGTTACAGAGTGAGAGTCCCTTGGCAGTGCACAGCAAAGGCTGAAAGGACAACAGGCACAAGTTGCAGCAAAGAAATTAAAAATGCTTCTCACTGACAGAGGTGAAACATTGAAAGAGAGACTCATAAAGGTGGCTGAATATCCATTTTTGGAGGTACTATCAAGTCAACCGGATACAACCCTGGGCAAGGCTCAGTAAGTTTGATATTATATCTGTATTTGAAAGGGGTGACAACAGTGAATTCCCAGACATCTCCATTATTCGCTGAACCTCTCCTGCTTCTTGATCAAAGAAGGGCTAACAGGGCTCTTCAGGATACCAGGCAGTCCATCTACATCTCGTGTATATCATCTGCATCTGGAGTTTATGAGATACATATTCCTGAAGTTAACACCCATGAATGACCTGGAAGAACGATCCTGCTTTTGGTGATGGACCTCTATGGGGAGAGATAATCAAGGAAGGAAAGGGTCAAACTATTCCTTGGCTCTCTCTGTCCTTTCATTTGGGGCACCTACACAGTGATCTTGGCTCAAAATGGGATAGGGTTTTGTGATATTAGGGAGTTAGTGCCATTACACTGCTGGAGAACCTTGGGACACCTACGACAGAAGGGTGGGCTGAGGTGTGTGAGCTAGAGAAGCATGTCACAATTGGATGTGGAGATGTCATGTAGAAGAGCTGATCAGCTTGAGTTCAGTCTTGCCAAAGCACAGTGTAGATGCAGTTTGCATGAATCAGAAACAATTCAAGGCCTATTGTATGAAAGCAACTGGATTAAGTCACCGTGCTCAGAAAACAGAAGATTCAACTGAACCAGTGCTATCAAAGACAAGGCAAAACCAGTCAGACAGTCAGTGCTGTGCACAGCACCATTGTTTATCAGTTAATGTATGGAAGTACATGCTTCCAGAGCTTTAGTCCTAGAGGTAATAATCTGCCAACAGCTAAAGTAGGGAAGGAGATGTTTGCAAACTCTTATTGATGTAGGTAACAATCTTTGAACAGCAGACACTGCTGGTATAGCACTGGATTTAGGTACCTACGTGTTGCAGGAGAAGCAGGTTGGTAGCGCTGCCTAATCTTGGATAAGACTTAATCTCAGATAAACAGCTGTTTGTAGATACTTATCCCAGCAACAGTCTCCAGGCACGCAGAACTACTGTGCACAGAGGATTTGTGACTCTTTGGGATTCCCAATGGTGTCTTGGCTCTTTTTCAGTGAGACAGGAGGCTTAAGAGACATGGTATGCAGAACTGCTGGGATGACATGTAGAATTAAGGGGCAGAGAGGTGTACTTAGAGGCACAGGAACAAATGGATAAGGTTGAGAGTATGGTTTTGGAAGGCTGATTTGGAAACAACTGAGGAAAGTAATGGAGTTGGAAAACAATGGAGTAAAATATGAGCATTAAAGGGAAAGTAAGGAAATATGGTGTGTATGAGTGTGTGGTCTGATAAATGTTTTCAATGAGTTTGAATTTTGCATCCCTACTTAAGGAATAGAAAAAGCAAGAATGGAAGAATTGTTGCATTGGTGGCTGAATGGACACATCCAGATTGTAGAAATGTGCTACAGACCTCTATGTGCCCAAGGCAGCTTTAAAATGAGAGCACAAGGCAAATATAATGATAACTCTGGCTAGCAAGCAACCTGCTTACACAAGAAAAATCTCAAAATCTGCAGCTGAGAAGAAGGATAGTTTTCTGGATCAGCACTGGACTAGAATGTCAAAGACTTGTCTTCCATAAGAGGTCTATATGATTTGAGGAAAATTATTCAGTTATTTTGCAGCTTCGTTTTCTATACCCAAGTAGTAAAAATAATATATAATAAAAGAAAATTATTATTATTGGGTTTTATTTCCTTTTTTTTTTTCTTCTCTTTGGAGCATAACTTTCTGCACAAAAGCAGTACTTCTGTGAGTGCAAGATTCAAGTTTTGGATTAAAAATTCCTCAAAGTAGAAGCTGTTCAGCAACGAACAAAATGAGGCTTTGATTTTACTTGGGGCCTCCAGACATTATCACAATAGCATTGTAAACCTTGTCCTGGCTTGCTGGAGGAACCGCAGTGATTCTTGTGACTCCGCGAAGCAGTGGCACAGACTGTCGCCTCCCTTCTGAACTGTAGTAAGAAAAAAGACTTGCACAGTCTATTTTCAGCTCTTCACTGGTTTGCTGTATGTCTGTAATTGCAACAGAATACCCTACCACAGAGAACATGAATGAGCTCAAAAGGATTACTTAAGTGTAGCTCAGAAAAATATGCCAATAAAATTAAAACCTTTCCATAAAATCTTGTGTTAAGCCCCATGGGAAAAGATATAGAAAGAGAAAACTACAGTGGAGAGGGTCTCCTGACTCCTTATTTTATAAAAAGCAAATTCTTGAGAAAAAATGTTTTATTGTGAATGAGAGAGTCCCCTGGACTTGCTTCTTCAGCAGTGGTCACAGAGAGTTGCAGTCCTAAATCATAAGAACAAGCTCCAAAGGAAAGCAATTAATAGCCTCAAACAGCACCGTACGAGCACAAGTACACAGACTACATTTGTACCAGGCCAATTTTGCAGACACAAAGTTAAATCTCAGTGCACTAACTCTAGACCCAATAACTACATACTCCGGTCACTAATTATAGTGCTGTGCTGAGGCCGAATGAGGCTCAGAGCTGGGCACATCTTATCTCTTTGCACTGTGTTATGCCTTGAAGATGTTTCAATAGCTACCTTCCATGGAACTGTGCAGTGGTGCTATCCCTGGTGGTGTCCAGGAAAATATTAGGAGGAGATGTGAAACCAAAAGCAAGTGAAGTGTATCCTATACTAATAAGGCAGGGGAAGGTTAGGTTGATTTTTATAAGGGCTACTTTTAGGCCCAGATTTTCAGAAGATTTGCGTGCATCAGCATTTTGGCTTTGCAGCTTGAGGCTTCTTTAGAGCTTTTCCCTGAAAAGCAACCAGCCTGAGAATTCAAGCTGGGCATGTTCAGTTGAGACACTTGAAATTGCTGATCAACTTGAAAGTCTTGGTCTAGTCGAGATTTTATAGAGTATTTTTTTTAAAGCTGTGAATAATAACTTATGTATGTACATGTATATGTATTTTAAATGAAGCATTCCTCAAGCATCCTTTCAATGACTAGGGTTTATGAACCACAAATCCTGTATTACAGAAAAAGTATTTCAAAATTTTGGAACTCACTTATCTTTTTGTTCCTTAGCTTTCTCAGACATAAAACATAGAAAGCGATACTCACCGCATAAGGTAAGCCAGAATCTGCTAGCATTGTACACAGTCACACTTGAGGAATTTCTGGTGTCTAGTGATAAAGGTCAATACTTTGTGTGGCTAAAAATATTACATAAAATGATAAAGATAAAATACACAGAACAAAATAACACTTCTCTGCGGACCTTGGAGCAGATTTTCTTTCATAATATTCAGTTCAAAATGTATGGGCAGATGGGAAGATATGCTGTTCCTCAGTAGAATTACTGACTGTAAAAGGGTGTTTCCTTGAAATTGTCTTTGGGTCATGAGTTGGCCAGCTTTTACTATATAGGTTAGATTCTTCTTTGCTCAGTCCTATAATGCTCTTCACACCTATTTCTGAGCAATTCACACACCTCCAACTCACCCCAGTGCCAAGTCAGCATGCAAGCCATGTAATGTCTCTCTTAATTGGCTGATGGTTTCCTGAAATATGCACTTTTGTGTTTGTGGAGAAACAGGCTTATTAAGTAATTATACACACTTAAAATCAGAACCTTGCAAAGACACATGCAAATTCTGATGTTGTATGCTTGTTTCTAGAGACTGATTGTCTAGATCCTCAGTGAGTGGCCAAATGCAGATGCATATATAACAATATGACGTATTTTGGCAGGGGAAAGGGAAAGACTGAAACAACTGGTCAGTCTATACTCTGGATTCCCCTTTGCATTTTACTAAGAATACAATCCCATATTGCTGAGACCATGAGATAAGCTAAACCCAAGTGTAATTTCTGATCCAGGTGCAGAGTTTCAGGACCCATGGCCCTAGATGTTAGCACATACCTCTAGGGATGTGCAGCTTCATGCTGCATGTGCAGCGAGACTGTACCTGTGCAGCCAGTGTGCAGCACTGGGTTTGGCTGACTTCGCTGTTCGGCATTGATCACGTGGTATTGCCACTGAGGCAGACAGACTGTGTGGTGTAGGGGCATGAGCAAAGCTTGTATCAAACTGGCATCTGAATGAAAGTGAGTCCAGCCTTGACTGTGGCCCACAAGCATAACAAAGCCAGAGACATCTGTTTGCGAGATCAAGTTATAGGATCTCTTTTTTCTATCTGTAATTATGGCTATCTTGTTCCAGTCCAATAACGCTGACAGATAGAGTGGCTGTTCCCTATAAATACAGAGGCACTTTGCAGTAGAGTAACTGGAATGGGATTTTATAAAGGGGAGGAAGAAACCTAAAGCATCCAGGCACAATTCTATCGAAAAGCTCACAAGGACTGCGATCTTCAGGTCTGTCAATTGCTTGTGAAAGTAAAAGTACTGTGTAGTTAAAAATAAAAACCATAACATGAAATTTCACTTAATGTGAATGACTTCCAGTACCACCCTTTGCTTAAACACTGGTCTAGCCTTCCATGTACTCTGAGTTAAAGAGATCTTGCCCAACCCAGTCTTCTAAGAGAGAAAAATAAAACAGGTGGGAAATATGTATTATGTTTGATAAAGTTGCTTTAGTCTCTACACCTTTAGATTGTATTATTTCCTAACGATGAAAGGGTTAAGGATGCTGTCTAACCTAGGCAGGCAAGATAGAAACCACTAACATTTCTATGTTAGATAGGAATTAATGGCAAACGTTTAGCGGGAATGGTGACAGTGGTGATGTTAACAGTAGAAGAAGGACTCCTCCAGACTTAGTTGAAAATAGACTGAGACAGGGACATGTCTGGGAGGAAGAGTTGGAAAGGGCATGGACAAGTTATCTGGGTAATGACCATGGGTTGGAAATAATATATGAGGACTCACTTCTCATCCTGAAACTGACCCAAATTTGAAGCATGTTAAGCCAAAAAGTAAGGGGTTACCAAATTTGAAATAAAAATTATCTAATCCTGGAAAAGTTGATTTGATTATTTATTTTAGTTTATTTTATTTTATTGCTGAAGACATATCTATAGTGGTAGAGCAGGCACAACGCACAGGCATCAAAGCTCCTGCAGTGAAGCCTCAGAGGGTGGTTGGGACACCCATGTTTGGATGTTGTCTGCAAACCTCGAAAAGCCTAAGGCTTGTTCTGCTTTAGGATCTGGTGAGTGACTGGTGAGTTGGAGTTGACTACAGGAGACTTAGCCAACAGCAAAATTAGAGGCAACAGGATCCCTAGGATCTCTCTCATACCTCACTGAGTACCTTATGTTTACTAGGTCTCAGGTTGAATTTTCAAAAGTTTGTATTTGTGCTGGCACAAACATTGGTTAATAGTCACTGATTTATCCTTTGTTGTCTATTACTCCCATTAGGTAAGATTTATAAATAACTCTTGCTTTATATTCTTTTCCTACATCATCCTTGTCCATCAAAGCACCCAACACACCCATATTATTTTTATGTAATTAAGTTTTTCATTTTAATTTCAGTGACCTCCCTCAGATTGGCCCTCTCCCACAGGCAAAGTGATTATAAGGCAGACAGTGCTACCTCAGCACAATATTTAGTTGTGGTCACTAACCAAACACCCAGATACCCACCTCAGCTCAACTGAGCATCCAAATTCAGAGTAATCATGAAATGGTCTGAATGTAGACATCCAAATCTACTTGTATGAAAATCTGGGTGGATTCACTAAAAATCTGAGCCTGAATTCATGGAATAAAGAATATCCTATTTTTCATTTATAAAGTAGTACAGGGACTACTATGAAACCCTTCTCATTCTCTCAGCTGTGTGATTTCCCAGAGATTTTGCCACCTATTTCAGGTGAGCTGTGAGTTGAAACTCTTCTCTTGGTGAACAATTGGTGGATGTTACTGAAGCCCTAAACTGCCCACTTCACATAGCTCTTTTTAGTGATGTTTGGGATCATGGCAGTCTTCATTTCCTCCAATTGTCTTTCACCATTCCAGTTCTTCCTGCATAGGGGAATATCTAGTCTTGGATCTCATATCAGATTTGTTCACAGCAGTGCATGCCTCAAAGGTAATGGCACACTCTTCTTGTGGCATGTTGGCTGCTGTCAAACACAGCCTCTCTTACAGACTCTGATATTAGAACCATTTAGAATCAGTATCACTTGGGTATTTTATTCTGTTCCTTGTTAACAGAGACTAACTTTTTTTTTTTTTCTCCCCCCCACACCCTCCCAAAGGGTGGCTGCCCTGGCATGAAGTTTTCAACATTTTTTTTCCATAGATATTCTTCCCTGATAAATCTTTTCCCCAGCCTGTGTGCTGATTCACAATGGTTCTTTTTTAGCTCGTTTTCCCCAGAGGAGCATGGCGAACTTTATTAATGTTTCTAAACACAGTTGTTTTGTTTTCAGATAGTATTTCCATACAGTCAGTATTGCAATAGAATATTCATTTAATGTGAAGTGGCAGTGCAGAGGCAGAAGGATGTTGTTCACAGCCTGCAACCCTACAACTGTAGTCAGTCAGACTTATGTTTCTAGGGCTTTCAGCAGCAAACTAGGTCAGTGGGGCCCTCTACATCAAAGCCTCTCTTTAGACACTGTAAATCGCATGCTTTTATACTATTCCTACTGTACACTGTGTTCTTCTGTAATTACAAATGTATGTTTCCCATCACCACAAAGACTTCGCATTGCTCAAAGGAAATCTCTCTTCAAAGGCTTAAGCTGTTGAAGGGCAGGCCCCCTTCTGAGAGCTACCATTGCTCCGGGTGATTCCTTCTTTAACTCATCCACAGTAGAACCACCAGTCAATTCAACTGGCCTGCATCACACCGTGTCTGAACTGGCCTCAGGGTTGCATTTCAGCTTTGGAAAATGGCATTGCAGAATTTAAAAATGCAGACAAAAAAAAAAAAGAGAAAGAAGAAGAGCAAAAAAATAATAGAAAAAGCAATGAACTGCTGTACTCATACTCATCTGGTCCCAAAAACATGAGACTTGAGCTACTTACTGTTCTTATCATAAGCCCAAACTTATGATAAGAGAACACACAATATTTTCATTTGCTAGTTGCACCTTGAAGAAAGTGATAATTAAGACACATTAGCAGAAAAAAAAACCCAAACAAACCCAAACCTAGAAAAAGACAGAAAGAAATACATAGAGAAAAAACGTTTTTTTTAAATTCATTTGATGAAAATATATACATGTGTATATACATACAGAAATCCATGTATAATGACCTACATATGTATATAACTAAAATAAGAACTCTGAAAACATTCCCTTCTATGATAGCACTCAATACCTTGAGTAATTCCATTGAAGCTAATGTTTTCTTTTTAGCAATGACTTACTCATGACAGCAAGCTCTAATAAATATTTGCAAGATTGGGCCTTAAAATTAAGGTGTATTTAATGTTAACACTTGAAACTCATACTTGAAAAGCATTCATGAATTAGGATAATTAATCATATGGTAGTAGCAACACACTATATTAGTTTTATAACTAATTATATATGAAAACGAGGAGTTATCTGTCTCACATTCTTGAGAAAACTGGGCCTATGGATTGCTAAGGTCACACAGGAATGTTATGACACATCAATGAGCCAGTTTTTCGGGTTCCTTGCAAGCATCTTAACCCTGACTACTCTGCTTCTCAGTTACCTTCCCTTTGGTCTACAACACGGCTACCCCCAGCTAAAGTCTCTCTGCTATACACTCTCTTTTTCTCCCAATTTTAAACACAAAATGTGTTTCTATATATTTTTCTGCATTCCTGTAGTTTCTTAGATTTCACTACTCTCCTGGCATCTGAAGAATCCTTGACATAATTCAACCGATGTCAAAAAGATGTTCTCCAAACATAGAGGGTTTGACTATATTAAAATATTTGACAAATACGATTAGACATGGATAAATCATTATCACAATAGGGCCATTCCTGAGGATGAAATCTGCATTCCAAAATAAAATATATACAAGGAAGAAAAAGCATCCTTATTCTGGACAAAGAATGTCTTCATAAGAAAGACATTATACAATATGACAATAGTGTTTAAATTAATTTAAAAATTCAAAGCAAGCAAGTCTTCTTAATCTTTGGAGCAGATTTTGGATTTACATGTGCTATAGGGGTGGAAGGATAACTTTTGAACTCTGTCTGCAAATATTGAAAGGATCAGCCTACTGGAAGCTAGCTGTGTGTCACAGCTTATCAAAATGGCATCCTTTTCTTTATAACCTTGTAAAAAAAACCCCATTGAAGCGTAAGCTACTATTGACTTCTACTTACAGGAACAGAAGTTCTAGAATAACTAGTTGTGTATTGTTGACTGATTTTCTACAGAAGGAGAGTATCACTGGCTGATTTTGCTCAGTTAGTCAAAAGGGAAGGGGAAAATACCAGCTTAATTTTTTTGTTATTCTTCACTTTAAACAGTTTGATAATTGCAACATTTCATCCCTTTTGAAGACTTGTTTTATTCTGATTGTGCAAGTGTCAAGCTTTTAGCAAGAACTACCTCTTCCATGGCATCTGTATGTGACCAAGGCTCCCAGCCTCAGTGAGAAACCATCTTTACTATTTGTATTGCAGGAGCATTCCGGAGTTAATGTCAGAAACCAAGAGTCGTAGCACAAAGTGCTGTATACAACTTTGTCAGTCAGAATGTAATGTCTACTCCCTGAAGATTTCTGGCCTAAACCCAAAGATTCTAACTGTACCTCACACACAGAAAAAATAACAGCAAAAAATTTTCTAGTGATGTTAAATTTGGTTCAAAAGATCTAGATACACATTTCTATACTTTCTGTCTAAAAATATTTTGAGAATCGGAATTTTCCCTGACCCCTTAAGCTGCAACAAAATAGGGCAAGAGAGGATCATAGTTTCAGTTTTCAACACTTTTTAAAATCATCATGGGTATTATAAAGCCACTGTGTCATATAATGTATTTAAAAACCATATTCATATACCACAATGCAAGTGAAATGCCTCTGTACATCTTCAGTATACCTCTGAAGATGGTTTACACAATTTCAGACACCGTTTATGTGGAAGACTCTTGTGAATGTACTCCTGTTAACTCAGAACAAAGTTTAATAAGTAAAAACAGCATGGGAAGCATGAATGAAAACCCCCTCTCTGCTTTCTGTTTTTATTTTTCTTTTGATTCAATAGGAGCCAAATAAGCCCCTATTACAGAAACTTGGGACAATTCTTTGCGTCTTGAGACATTAGTTTTATATCTTTCTGTTTCTCTGTTTTTTACCCTGCTCTGTTTCCAGATGGTATCAAATAAAATTCAGGGGAATGGTCCTGGTATTTTTGAGAATATTTACTTCATTTCAAAAATGTCCGTAACTGACCATGTCTAGGATCGAAAACATCATGGTTTTGTGGGAACAAAGATGTTTCATAGCTTATGATGTTAGGATTAAAAAGTATAAGACTCAGTTGTATAGAGTCTCCAATTATACTTCTGCTCAACAGAATCCTTGCAAGAAGATATATGCAAACTAGAAGAGGAATTTCATCTTTAACTCATTAGTTTTCCATAGAGAAACCACATGGCTGGACATTAAAGCACAACTCTATCATTCAGTACAGACTGTGCTTTCATTTTTTTCTGAATTAGAGCAGAGAGCAAACTTTATTCTATGTGTGTTCTGATTTTAATAACATAAGAAAAAGAACTTAAAATTAATTGAAGTCAATAGGAAAAAATCAGAGGCCACAATCACATTCCAAATTCTGTATTTTGGGTTTTTTACCTTTTTTAATAGGCAGTTTTTCTCCACTCTGACATGAATACTGTTATTATACATTTTTTACCATAATAAAGACTAAAAAAAAGAAACCTTATAAGGTCAGCAATGGTGACAAGTGATAAAACTTTTAATTACAAGTTCTTTGGACATTTACTGTTCTTTTTATACAAAAATGTTGTCACAAAACCTCTTTCCTGTGAAGCCCATTCTTGTATGACCATTTGAGTGTCTAGACAGCAAAAAAACCCAGTAAATGTGTGAATATAAGTAAGTGCTTCAAGTTTGATTACCCGACCTTTGTTAAGGTGACCTGTCGACTTAATGATCTCAGAAAAGACTGATATTTCAGAAAATCATAGCCTACATACTGTGGGTTTTTCTCTTACCTAATATATATTCTAACATCTGAACATGACCTATTGTCCTTTTGTGTAGCAGAACTTGCCTGTTGGGTTTTTAACACAAAAAACTTTGTTCTCCTCAAGGTGCTCTTACTCAAGATCCCATCTACAGTTGTACTTGAGCTACTGTCATTGCTGAATTGCAATACAACAGTAGCCTAGAGCATCTCCCATATGTTTAATACTACCTGTCTGACATGTAATTTCATGAAATCTGTGGTAGCTGTATTAGTCATTTCGGCATACTATCATTCTGATGGTAAAGTATGGGACTCAGGCAGTCCTGCTAAATCCACATAATCAAGGCAAAAATCTCAAAAATCATGTCAAAGTTTTCCCATATAGGAAAATAAATCTCACTAGCTGGTAAAAAAATTATTTTGAAAGCTTTTGAGGTGAGGAGTTGTTTGCTTTTAAGTACATCCATAATTTTGCACTTCTATATATGCAATGATTTGTTAAAAAAGAAATGCATAAGAAAATTAGTTTAGTGGGTAACCTAGAGAAAATACATTTGCCTTGGATTTTGGAAGGCTCTGTTTGACTGCTGTCATCTTCTGGGCTGTTTCAGTCCTTAGGCATGCTGTGGGAAGTGCAGAAGAGACATCTTCCAGATCCTCATCTGCCAGAAGTCCTCTGTACAGAAAGCATCTGTCATCTAAGTAGTGAAATGCTGGTCACTTGAAACTCCCTGATGGGATGAGTAAACCTGGGAGACAGAGGGCAGGAAGACTAAGCCCGTGTTTGTAAACTGTGGGCCATGCACAGCTTCTGCGTGGGAACACTCTCCTGGTATGTTTGTTTGTTTGCTGTATTTTATTTGTTCTTCTGTTTGCATTTTAAATCAGATTTACTACCTAAAATGCCAACAAACTCAGCCTAATGCTCATGCCAACAAAATGCATCTGTGCCAAGAACACATGAAAGGGCACCAGAACATATACTTGTATCCAGTCAACAGATCTACAGAGAGGGAGCTGAAAATCCAACTCAGTGAACAGTACACTCGTACAAAAGTGCTGATTCATGATACTACCAGTGAGGCAACGGTGAGGAAAGCCAACCAGCACGCACACAGGTCCAACTGTTATCGCCACCGCTTGCCCACAGACACAAACCGAAGGTGCTGATCTTGGCAGGTTTGTTGGAGTTACTGTTTAAATAAACATCTTGTGTGCTGTAGCAAAATAAAATCTTGCATTGACACAAAAAATACATTTAAATATTTCTCTATATGGAATTCTCGACAAATACGTAGAGATGGAACAGGGCAGCAGTGGTGCCGTGCGTACTCTTGCTGGGCATTGTTAGGTCCAGCACAGGACCACAGATCCAACACCAGTCAGTTAGCTGGGGAAAACAGCAGAAACCTCTGCATTTAATCTGCATCTCCCATCAGTATACAGCCATCCAGATATAATGTGCCTTCTGTGTGTGCACCAGTAAATAAGAAACAATTGAGAGGTTAAGGAAACTGTTAACCCTCAGCACTTCTCCATGACATTCACAAATCCTTTGGGGATATTGTTGACAAATGACTAATACACCAGTAACCTCTTTGAACATAAGATTTATTGAAACATGGAAAAAATAACAAAATGCCGAAGAAACGTCTTATGCTTTTTGAATCCCAGACAAGGTGTTATAATAATAAAAAAAAAATTAAAAATAAGGAATAGTTTGCATGAACAGCTCTTGAAAACAGTTCTCTTTCTGACCAAACTATTGCTATAGCTTCCTGACCTGATATTTTCCATTCTTGCATTCCCAAGGTGTTTTGCAAGTCCTCTCCTTTGAGTCAGTGAACCTGCCCTGGCGTGCCTCCCCTGGCTGGCCACGCACCTCTGGGCACTCAGAGTCAAAAAAACACATCAGGGTGAGGTTATTTTAACATCTGCATGAAGAACTGTACCCTGTTAAAAGAGAAACTGATGCAACTAATGCCTCCTAAGTACATTTTGGAGCCTTCTTTAGCCTTCTGAACCAGTAATATCCATCTCATTAGATAAAGCCCAGATATCAGTTGTTCATTTAGGGGATTATTCTTTTCTGTGGAAACAATTCAAACCTCTATCTTGTCTGCTGAACACACAACCAATATACCAGCCTTATAAGATGTGTTTTGTTAATTCATCTTTGCGTGACACATGAATTACTGATAAACATAGACCTCCATCAGATTCCCAAATGTCATTTTTTTAACATTTAAAGCACATTTCTGAATCACATTTTGTTGACTATGAAACAAATGAGGCCGAGTATGTGTACCCATCTATATGTGTATATGTGACTCTATTAGGGGTGTCTGTCCTGTTGCCTGTCAGATTGAATTACTTTTAATTCTCCAACTATTTATCCACCTTGTATTCACTGCCAAAATGGAAGAATGCCGTCCCAGTCCTCCCACCTCTGGCACTTCACTGACAATATTAAGAATACAAGATAAAGTATTAAAAAAGTTAGGAAATGCCAGCAATATTAACTCAGCCCCATCTATATCCTGTGTATATTTTGGCACACATGAATAACAAAGAGTAATACAGTGGGACCATTAAACTGGACATTCCCCACCTGCAGTAGTAAAATTTACCAGACTATTTGAGGTATTTCCCATTCTAAGTAAAAGGTGCACTACAGGCAGAGTCATAAAGGTAATTACACTGGAGCAGAATGTCAATAACTTAATGATGCCAACTGCAAGATTTACTTTTAATGAGGAAAAAAATTGAAATTACAACTATGTGCAATGTAGCAGATTGTGCTTCATTCAGCTTTCTCTAAAACACAACAGCAGCAATTAAAAAAAAGAAAGTGGGAAAACAGTAGTTCTGAGATTATATGTTTTGAAAGCTCTGCATTGTTTATTACAGTTCAACCTCTACATTAGAAACAGATAGCTTTTATTGATATGCGCAGATAATACACTCTATTTAAATGTACCTGGACACAATGAAACCTAAGGGAATATTTAATAGACTGGTCCATTATGCATTCTTCACGTGTGTGTTCCTTAATTTTGTTTTCCAAACCAATGAGCTACTATCATTTTGGATCTCTTCCAGTATCTGTTTGTTACTATAGGCTCTTTTTGTTCTAG
The DNA here is from genome assembly GCF_003984885.1 of Neopelma chrysocephalum. Lineage (NCBI taxonomy): Eukaryota > Metazoa > Chordata > Aves > Passeriformes > Pipridae > Neopelma > Neopelma chrysocephalum. The sequence goes on from NW_020897725.1 coordinate 2,932,032, forward strand.
CTCCGTCCAGGAAGGCAAAAATGTTTCCTTGCAGCATCCAAAAGCAGTAGACCACAATTCTGCTGACTGTAGACAGCAAGTTTGGAAAGGTTATAGCTTTAAGAAGACGTATATGTGTGTGTGTATCAGGAAAGGAGGTAGTGGTAAATCTGCAACATTATGAACCATCAAATGCTCTCTAAAGATGCAGTGAATATTTTCTTTAACTCTAGCTTTTCTTTAACTCTTTAACTTTTCACTTCTTGAAGTTATTTTTTGAAATTCAGATTAAAGAAAACTCTAAATCTAAAACCAGTATTAAGGTGTGGTTGTCCAGTTTCACCTAGAATCCTGAAAATGTAATGATATTAATAATAGTAATCCAATAATTTGCTGACATTTTAATTTCATGGTACCAGTGGTACTTGTTAGGAAATTTTTGACACACCAGTTAAAAGAAAATACAAATCTGTAAAAGAAAAAAGAATATTAGGACAAGGGAACATGGAGAATGGATAGCAACAAAAAAGGAGACTCGTGAAAACAGCAGGAAAAAAAAGGCTATAGTAGAATAACAATGGTTACAACATAGATTGCAAGATAATTTTTTATCTTCCTGTACTGTGTAGAAAAACTAGCTAAGGCAGCACCCTCTCTGCTGGATTGTGTGTATCTCCTATTGATGTCTGATTTAAGGCCATTTAAACAATCTAGAGAGAACTTCTGCGCCTTACTAGGAGTTTAGTCTTTCCATGGGTGGCTGAGTACTTCAGAGTGAATCTGCGTATCACAGCCATCAAGTCTTACGTTTCTAACCTCTGGACACAGTCAATTGTAGGAACACTAAAAGTATCAACAACAGTTAAAAATAGAGATGAAGAAACAGCTTGATTTGGTTGATGTGATCACTCATCTGATGTATTCTGCCTTAGCCAATAGGCCCATTATTAACTTGGTACTCATTTTAGTTCGAGTTTTCTTTTAGCTTGGGTTTTCTTTTAGCATCAGTCTTTTCACTGATTCATCTTTCTTATTAGTTATAACTATAAAAGAGAAACTGTAATATGTTAATTTGTTGAAGAAACAAATAGTTCATGTAAATTAAAGTATATTGGAATATAGGGATAATTTTTATGAACAAAACAGGATAAATAGATATTTCTGAATTTTTTTACCTAGAGTATTTATCTCTGTCAGACTTAGTTTCTCCAGAATATGAACACAAATGTAGAAAATATAAAAAATTTTGCTGTAGTCACTCAGAAATTGTTAAAATACAGTTTACTGCCAAGTCTAACAAGTAGCACAAGAGAAGGAACGGCTAAAATGCTCAGAACAAGGAGCCATTTGGGGTCACACTAACCAATGTTACCACTACAGATACTAAGTGAAAACTGTTACCCAGCATCTCTTGTGAAAGCAGTTCATAAGCCTTGCATCATCAGAGTCTTCTGCTGTTCAGTATGGTTCTGAGGCTGGGGAGGCTGTGTTCCAACTCTGCCCAGCAGAGTTGTGTCTGCAGGTTCTGGCAATGAGGGCAACCTCACTTAACTACCCATGCACGTCTTCACTGGGGTCCATTGAGTAGTCCCTACTGCTACACCACTGATGCAGCTCTTCCACCTCTACAAAGAGCAACTGAGGTCTCCTCACCACTCCCTTTCAGCTGGCACTTGAAGCCTGACCTCTGTGCACTGTAATCAACTAATAACTCCACCTTGGTGACCTACCTTTCACTGCCCTTCAGGATCCACACAGGTCCTACTGCATCAACTTAATTAGATGAGTTCGTACTCATGAAACTGGCTGAGAGAGTTGCAGGAAGCTCAGCAGAGGTCACACCAAGGGTGTAATAAGCCGAAGTGACAGCCGTGGCCTAGAGTCACATTAGGCTGAGCCTCAATAGACTCAAGTTCACTTCTTTGCTATATCACAGGGACTCTCAGGATCTCATGCTGGTTATCAACATCTGGTATGTCTCAGACATTCTCCCACATATGGGGAACGTGGCCAAGCTGCTAATGACTGCCATTGTAGACCTCAGGTCCCTTTTTTCAGCTTTTCGTTACTAGTCTTCCATCTCTCTCATGCAAACACAAAACTCTTTTTTCTCTAAATAAAGAATGACCAATTGTGGGTTATGAGTTTCAGGATATGCATGTTCTGTGTGACAAGCCAGCAATGGCTCAGAAAAGGAGCATTCTTGTTTCCATATTCCCCCCATCTTACTCTCTGCCCCATGCTTCAAACAATGGTCAACATCTCATAGGAAATGATTATTCCAGATTCACGGTACAGAGGTTCAGTGTTGTTAAGCGTGGAGCCACATATGGTCATACGCATATTTTGGAGCTGAGTTCCATGCTAGTTGCTATTGTTATTCTGATAATTACTCTGCTAATGTAGAGCTAATAGGTCAGCTGAGGCTGCGATTGCCACAGAGCTCATGCAAAGCCATCTGCTGACTGGACTATGCAATGTCTGCTACTGGTGGTGCCTTGGACATGCTGACACCATTCAGAAGCAATGGTTTGCCCAGCTGGACCAAGTCTACTGGTGAAACAAATTTTAATTCACTGACATTTTGGTCCAGATGCTTATAGTATCTCACAAATGTGTCATCTGGGAATGACCTGTCTTTTAAAAAAAGTCACAACCCAAGTTCAGTAGATGGTTTCCTGAACCAGAGGTGCAGGGACATAGGATGGGACATTTGCAATCTGTCGAGGAATTAGTATGGCCTTTTTCAGAGAATACTCAGTCAGGGGACCAGACCCTCCTTGTGAAAACCAAAATTAATTTGCTCTTAGTCCAAACCTATCATTATTGAGATAAATAGTACAAATAAAATGTCTAATAGCACTCAAGGGACTGTCGGTCGCATTCCAAGATTAAAAGAACAACAAGAAATAATCCAAATGAAGATTTACATGCAAACTGTCCCTCCTTCTGGGACAAATTGTGTTAGTCAGATTCCAAAGTTAAAGGTTATTTCCCTAATGGCCACCCTTGACGAACTGAATAGCCTTTTAACACCACATACGAAAACTGCATGAACTGTAGTAAGCTGATCAAGACATTAACTTTTTACAGACATCTCCAAGTTTACCAAACCAGCATCTTTTTTTTGTAAAGTCTCTGTTTGCTGTTTTCTCCTGAATTCCTCATTTATGTGTTTACTGTCCATTGCACTTAGTTTCTGGATCAGTAAAAATTTGCTAATGGGATTGCCTCGACCAAGAAAAAAAAAATTAAAGTAAGTAGATGTACCTCTTCCCTCTTTTGTGCAAAATACAAATTTGTTGGTTTTATGCAACTGTTACTAGGAGTTGGGGGATCCATGAGAGACTGCAGTTTGACAACCCACTGTGGCACACATCCTCCTGGAGTGTAAGAATCAGTGGTTGAGCCCGCAGGACTGGAGACCAGTTTGGGAATGTTGCAGTGGGTTTCAAACCTTATGAAATAATTAGAAGTTCACTATGTTTCTCTTTTAGTCTCAGTATTACATTTGCAAAGTGGAAAGACCCACACAACTGTCAGTAGGAGTAACGTTTCTTAGTCACTTTTGACAATCCCTCTCAGGGAGATTGGGCATCCTAGAATACAGTAGGTACAGTTCATGCTCTAGACACCATATTGTTCTGGCTTTTCTTTATGCCAAAACCAAGATCTTCTCTAACTCTGTTTTACTTTGATTGCTGTCAAAGTTTTCATTTACTTTGTCCTTTATATTTCTCCAAGGAGAGGTGTTTGCCGTTTGCTGTGCTCTTCAACAGAAGTCTCCCAAATAAGGAGATTTTCCTGCTTTCCTCTAAGCAGAGTGCATCAATTCCAGGACACATCAGCCTTCCCCAGTCCTGTACTGCATTATATCTTACTCACTGATTCACCCTCTTCCACCCCTTTCCACTCAAAAATCGTTGAGACAAAGTATCTCTGTGTTCTGTGGCAACCTTGTGTACTGTTAGTACCATCTCCTACCTTTGTAAAGAGAAAAAACAAATGTACAAACAACACCGCAGCGATTTTAATTTTTTTTTTAATATTCCTCATGTACATCCTCCTCCTAGCATTAGTTAAGTAGTTATGTGACACCATTTATCTCTGTTCTGCCATGGATTATAGAGTGCCCAAGTCCCTCAGTGCTTTCTACTTAGCATCCCCCTTCCATCTTCAACTTGCCATCTGTCCTCTAATACCTACTCCTACTTTGTATGGAAAGGATTATTTTCAACAGCAATTTAGTATACTCTTCTCTTTCTCTCTCTTTATCTCTGTCTCTCTTCAGAGAACTGACGACTGAATCATCCTTTACACTGGGGATAAAAATAATTATGGAAGGGCTAGGAAGCTCCATGAGTTTCAACTTGCAGAGTTTCTGTTGGGTTTGCCCATGAAGGGGTGGGGGAGGGAGGACAGGGTGTGGTTTTACCCGTAAGCTAAAAATACAAAAGGCAAACAGTGGTTCCAATAAGTGTAAACTACACATTGTACCCAGTGTTATTATTCTGTATTGGTTTACAACCTACCTTTCATAAGGATATGATAGTGATGACTTCACTTCAGCCATCACTAATACCGTGGGAATTGGTAACCATTTTACTGATGGCAAAGATAATTTGGGTCCAAATTCTAAAGAGAAATGACTTATCCAGCTAAAAAGAATGGGATTCTTAATACTTCAGGACAAGATTAAAGCCTGGAATTGGAATCAAATCTTTGTGGTCAGGGAGAATCTGGACACAGCCATGACTGAAAGGCAAAGAAGCAGACAGTGTGGCCCAGCAGGTGCCAACCAGCCTGCTGGCTTAGGCTGGGCTGCAGACTTGGCAAGAACTTCAAGGACTCAGGAGTAGGAGGAAGACAAAAGTCCAGACCTGGGGTGGGGGCTGTCAGAAGGAGCCTGAGAATCTCTCTAAGGGTGGAAGAGGAAGCTGAGGTGGAGATATTGTCTTGGGGTGGAGACTGACACTGTGGGAGATGCTTCCATTCAGGGAACGTAATATAGATTCCAGGAATTAGGAAGGGTATTTTGAACAAGGACAATTAGTCCTTGGGAATATGTGTTTCACTGATGTTAATTCCATTGCTTGGTTTTTACAGATAGGGACAAGAAATATTTACTTCAATTTGTTTTTAACAGTGTTATGTATGTCTTTGATGACTAGAACAACCTGATAACATAGGAAACAGAAAACAAACAGATTGAATTGATAAAAAATTAAGAAAAAAAGAGCCCATGACTATATATTTAAGAACTCTGCTATACTCTATAATTTTTTGGAGATCACCAGTATCAACTTTCAGTCCCATAATTCCCTGTATTGAGTTTTTCTGAGACATAATATTTTATAGATTAAAAAAGAAGAAGCAAAGAAAAAAAAAGTGTCCTGTTGCTTTACATATTGCTTTTAGGAAGATCTTCCTTCTGCAAGGAACCTTATAATTAAATTGAACAAATAGTCCTATTGTGAGAGACCTAAAAATTTTTTTAAAATATTAATTTCTGTCTCTTCAATTAGTCCAGACTGTTGTCATCAAGATAATCTTTCCTACATGGTCCTCTGACTATGTCATCTCTCTTTTTATAGTCTCTGAGTCACTTAACTCAATCTCTTATTATTTTCATCTCACGTTCATTTTTTCTTGTGATTGTTTTTAAGGTTATAAGCCACAGAGTCTCTGCTCGTGCTCTGTACTAATTCCTTTTCACACTTACTCATTACAGGCTTCCCTGCTCTGCTGATGGCTCCGGCTTTTATCTCCAAATCCCCTTCCGTTCTCACAAATTCTTCCATCATTTCTTCCACTTAACACCTAAGCTGAAAGAGCTCTCACAATATAACTTTGTCAGCCTTCTCCCTTTCTGTTGTTTAAATTGCAACAGAATTCCAATTTCTACGTGATTCCATGGAATTAGTAATATTTTCACAATTAAAAAAGAATAAGTCTTTTGTCACTAGGACACATAAAAAAGTGACCACACAATTATGTGCAGCACAAACCTGTGAGTTGCCCTACTTCTATCTCATAGTCCAGTCATATTCAGGTCCTGTGTACAGATTGCAACACCTTCAGCACAAATATAACCAATTTTTCCAGGATGCTGTTAGGACAAACAACAGTAATAGTGCATTATACGCAGATATTTAATGTAAAATAATAATTTTAAATCTAACAATAATTTGTTGTCAATGATGCTGACCACAAAATCAGTAGATGAGTCAGAACACTGCTCTATAATGCCCTCATTTTAAAAAAAATCTGCTGGTTTTTGTTGTTTTTTTTTTTAAATAACAAGTGCAAGTTTAACATTAAAACATGAATTGATTAGAAATAGTTGTTTATAATCATCTGCCCATTCAGAGGTATTAAGTAGGTCAATTGTGCCCTTTTTGCAAAGATTTTGAAAGCCACATGCTGTTAGAGGACAAAACAAATGAGTAAGATGCAACTCCCAAGTTCTTTAAAGCACTATGTGAAAATATAAGCTATTTGCAAAAAGCAGATGAAAAAGATCACTCTGTAAATAAGAAATCAATTCAGCAAAATGTTTTTAAAAGGGGCTTTAGAGAGACTTAGGAGACTGATATACTAACAAATCAGGAAACAAAAAAAACCAAAAAAAAAACCCAACAAAAACAAGCACAACCTCAAACAAACAGACATAAACTCCCCTCTCCCAAAAAAACAAAAAAAAGGAAAACACATGAGGAGGTGGGCTCCAAAGGCTCCTGGAGGTAGAAGGGCAAATACCCCAATTTTGAGATGGTGTGTGCACAGCCAAATAGCAGGGGTATCCGTATGAGGAAGATCGAAAAAAATTAATAGTTTTTCTTTGTAGAATTTGAAAATACATTCTATAGTAGGATTCCCTAAAGCTCTGAAAAAAATATTTTACTAAAAGTTATGAGCAAAATCCAGACTCCATGGAAATCAGTGATTTAAGTTTAGACAATAATTGTTCTAATACTTATAAAAATGGATAGCAGTCTGTTAATATTGGGAATTGGGTTATATTTCTGTTTCCTGAATGTTGTACACAGTAGTCTGTTTGAAACAGAAGATGTAATTCAACTACTAATTCAAGCATATGTTCTACCTTTATATTCAAAACTGTGGAAAAAATTCTTGCATGTACCATGCCAGTATTTTCGCAAATTGATGAAAGATAAAATGTATATAGGATATGTCAGTTGATGGTTGTGGTTTGGGTAAAGTGCTTTATAAAAGTCTTTTTTCCGAATACAGTGTTTCAGGTTTTAGTTACAGAAAAACAATAGATATGATAAATGGCATCTGTTTTTCGCTTGCACTAACGTTTGTTCCAGAACTGTTTTCATAAAAATATATATAGCTCTAATTCCTTTTTGCTTCTCTGCTGTTGTAAATGGATACAATAAGAATTTTATCGCATTTCTGATGTTACTTGTTAAACAGGCTTTTCTGATGAGCTTCTTAAGCTGTTCTTCTAAAAAAGATTTCATGGAAAAAATAACTTCATCTTTGGAAAAACAGAGAAATAGCTGGTATGACCATAGTCATCACTATAAAAATGTGATGACTTGTGACTTATCCTTTCCAAAACAAAACAAAATAAATAAAATAAAACAAAATAAAATTTAAATAGAACTTGAATATTGGAGTAAGAAAAATGTAGCGATAACCTGACATCCCTAAAAATAATTATGCACTCTTTAGGATGTTTCTTTTTTGATTAAGCTTTTGCATACATATACAGTTCAATAACACAGTAAAAAACTTTATTTTTTTTGACTGAACAGCATAAAATCTTGGACTGAGGTCTGAACTGACCAGTCTAGGCTAATGTTTTAATCAGAATAGCAAAGCTCTGCTGCAGATCCCGCCAAAGAAAGGATTTTCCATAAAAGAACCAGACATAATAAAAGAAAATTACTTTAAATTACCCTGATCTTTATTCTGACTCATTCTGGGATGCTTTCTAACAAGCCAGGACAAATCTGAGAGAAAACCCAAATAAATATTTGTTGTCAGATTTAATATCTAGTAGATACTATTTCTAAAGAAACTAAGTCATTTAAGAAACAGATTCCAACGTAATTCTCTGAAGAAGACATGTTGAAGACAAGTGGATGTAAAGGTTATAGTGTAAAATAAAATTAGGCAAGAACAAATTAATAAGGAGAATGACAGTGTTACATTTAGAACTGGACCATCCAAATACCTTGGTGATTGCTAAGAATGGTAACTCTATTTGCTAAGAAAGGAATTAATCTTCTCAAATTAAGTAATGTCTCTCAAAAAGTACTATCTTTCTGGCTGATGAGCACTAGAGTTTTTAAGCTAAAAGTTACCCCTTAGGCTTGCAGACAAATGTTTTTAAATAAGTTATTAATAGCAGTATGTACCACTAAAATATCTCACTAAATTTGTGATAACTGTACCCAGAGAATCAAAATAAAGTTTCTTAAAAAGCATAGGTCAGACGTGGAGGCCATTGAATATGAAAATCTAAGCTTGTGGGTATACTAGTGTTCCTTTGATGTAATCATTCTACTTTCATACTGAATTAATGTATGGTGGTAAAAGAGAATACCCAGTTCTTGGTTGAGTTTAGGTTTTTTTGATATATTTTACAAAGAGACTTTCAGACATTTGTTTTTGTTTTATTGCTGAGATAAAACACAGAAACCAGACAATTGAGTTAAACAACAAAGTTATATTTTGATGCAAGCATTTGGTAAAACATCCCCAAAGAGTTGGCTTTTTCCCTTAAATATTTCGACAGCAAGTATCTCTCGATGGTAGCACTAATGAAATCATCTTAGTAGCTGAGACTAGCACAGTACCCAGTCATTAGATTGTGTTTGTACCTGAGACAGTGTGAGAGACATGGAAACACATCTTGGGTAAAATAGTTGGTTTCAGGAATGAGACACAAAACATGTCTAAAAGATGCTGTTAAAATCCCCACTTACAATTCTCAACCTTTCACAGACCCTTCAAGGGAAATCTGTTATATGCACAGTTTAATTAGCTAAGGAGAGTGTTGGGCTACTGGGTCAGTATAGACTTACTATAATGAAGAGTGTTTAAAGAGGTCAGCTCGCCCAGTGATGTCTTGAGAGGAGATACTGACTCTGCATTTTTAAGACGGCATTTATTTGTGGGAAGGTGATTAAGCCATCCAGGCATTGTATGTCCTCTGCCTCTGGGTAGTATGGCAATTGATTTTTAATAAATACATAATATTTACTGGGCTGCATGAATATTCAGAAGCTAAGGTGTTTAAATTCTGGTTATCTTTTGTAACTGCTTACTAACCCTGGAGTTTTAAGGTTTGTCAGCATTTCCAATTCACTGGGCTGGTAAAGAAAGAACTACACTAAATCTGAAGAAAATTCTTCAACTATTATTAATGTATAATGATTTTTTTTTTAACTATCAAGTATTGGTTGGGGGATCACCATCTGCACACAGAATTCACTAATATAGAGATTTATACAATGATTGATAGGTTTATTAATGATTAGTGTAAAACCAAGCACAACATTCCTTTGAAATGCACCAATTTGCCTGAAATATGGAGAGCAGGCTGCAATATATGCTGGGATGGCAGCAGCAATGCTGTAGGAAGAGAAACCCCGTGTGGTTCTCTCAAGGGCAAACAAACACAGTTGTGCCTTTCTCCTGTGTTCCTGCTGGAGCTCATTGGGGGTCTCTTTAAGCCTCTGTTTTGTCTATATTCTTAAAACTACTTTTTCAACCGTGAGACTGGAGGTTGCAACTCATTTCCCAGTGGTGCCCAGGAGGCCCTGTGTGTCCAGAGAAAGCATGCAAAGCCAGGACTTGAGGTGGACTCCTGAGAACAGAGAAGTTCGTTGAAACCAGTTGCCCTTCTGCAGGGATAGGAAAGTGTCTGCAGCGTCCACGGCAGACGTGTGACCCTGCGCTGTCGGGGAGAGGGGGCTCCAAGCCACTGCACCAGCACCACCACTGCTGGTGCATCATGTGTGGGTTGACTCAGGAGTGCTGCAGCCCAAATCTCAAAGTGCCAGCCTGCCCCATGCACATGGGGAGGTGACCCTGCTCCTTGGGCTGTGGACAGCCAGGGATTTCTGAGCATGGTACGGCACCATTCATTTAAGCACTAGGAGACTGTGACTGATAAAATGTGGCAATTATACTACGAAGGTACTGCAAATTTAAGGAACAACTGGCAAGGAAATTGGAGATTCTGCCTTTTGAAGGTAGACATGACAGTGAGGGGTCGAAATGATGTTGTGGTTCTAGCCCTTGGGGCCTGTCTAAAGTTGCTGTTCTATTAATTATGCAGTTTTTTACAGGTATACAGAAGATGAGAGAGTTTGGCATTTTCTTGCCTGCCCTGCCAGCATTTATTCTTTGACAAGACCAGCCTTGTGTAAACAGTCTGAACCCAATGGTATTTGCTTAACATTTTAATTGGGAAATATTTTAAAGGGAGGGAGCTGGAGGTGTCCTTTGTTTTCTGCCTGGTGGTTTCCCATGTTTCTCATGAAAGGGAACAGACTCAGCTCTTTTGTCTATTCTCTGTTTTTTTCTTGCGCTAGCATATTAATAAGACATCAGAAGGCACTTGGCTATTTGTAACAGTCCACCATATAGCCATCTTTGTGGTAAGGGCAGGCCTGCTGCCTCTTGCTCTAATCATGCTGTAACTGTGAAAGGCATTGCTAAAGCAGACAGCTACATTACCTACAAATCTTTCACTTTCTTAACAGCCAGGAATAATTGTGCACATTTATCTTTCCATTTTAGGGAAAATGGTGAGAAACATGTTCTGTCACAACAAAACCAAGAGCAGCTATGATTTTTTTGTTTTTTTCTCTTTTAATCCATGACTTTCATCTCAAAGTTGGTGTTTAAACACTTGCAAGGGACATTTTCACATAAAATTTTATTTTTGCATATTGCTGTTGTTGCTAAGGTAGACAGACATGCTGCTTGTTGAGAGCGGTGTTTCAGTTGGGCATTAGGCCCCTCCAGGTGGTGCTTGGTAAGTTCAGAGCAGCGATCCCAACTTCCTGACTAGCCATGAGCAGCTCCACTTAGCTGGCTGGGCTATGGGACAAGCTCCTTTAAGCACGCCTTGTATGAACTGTTGGACACAGCCAACAGAGGCCAGGGCTTGAACCCCGGCTCTGTGAGCGCTGTGCCCCCAGCACACAGCAAACGGGGGGACATCACTAACGGGACGTGTCCACCGCTGACAGACACAGGGCTGGCAGCTGCAGGAACAGCACCTCCCCACATCAGTGGGACAGGCAACAGGGAGTTCAGCCAGTGCTGAGCAGGTGTTTTGTAGAAAGCTCAACTGGGATTTCCTAAGAGCTCAGTAGATCCACTCTTGGAGTGAGATCCACTGGGATCGTTGCTTAGGTCTGCAGAAAGGGAGTTATTTTCACTTTCTCACGCTCAGCCTGCTTTGAAGAAGCTGCAAAATCTGCAGTGGAATTCTGCCTCGTCCCTAAACAATTCAAACCGGTGTGTGAGACATGGCCTCCTGCTAATCATACAATTACAAGTGGATCTTTTCTTTATCTTAAGCAGACCAATTATATTCTATGGATATCTTTATTGTCTCTGATAAGAAAGGTTATGTTTTCATGTACAGTGTGTTGCAAGTGTTTTATGACATATAGGATTTTACAAAGCACTCAGAAATAAAACCTGTGGGGAATAAAAATTCTCAGCAGATGTAAATCAATGTAGTTTCACCAAAATCAGTTGGGATTCTATCCCTCGGTATCTTTACAGCTCAATCTCTCAAAATCTTTATGGTTCACTGGACCTGCATGAAGGGGAAACACTGGGATAAATATGTATCTTTGACTTCCAAAAGATAACTAGTAATTGCCAGAAGAAATTGTGTGTAAGCTAAAAATTGAACTGATGTTAAATAATAATTTTACAGCAAAACCCGAAGAATTACTGACTTTTTTTGTCATTACTGAAAAAGCCTTCTGATATTACTTTACTACAGGAACTTCTGTTTAATAGCTTGGGTCAGAACTGCCTGGAATATTTTTTGGGTTCAGCAAGAGTTTGGAATATATGTTTTTCTAAACTTCTTGTGGTTTTTTTGGTTTTTTTAGGGGACAATGTAGAACTAGCTCATTAACAGTTTTTTGCTCTTTGGAGGGCATCAGAAATGTGTTTTGCCCATCTAGCCAGGATGTTAAGGAGTTGAGGTCTTGCTAGAAACACATGATGTACTTTAATTTTTATAAAATAATCTCACTACTTTACATCTAAAGCTTTTTGTCCCGGTAAACGTTACAGTTCAAAATACTGATCCTCCACTGCCTAGCATTTTGAATCACATGTTAAAATTTTAGTGAAGTATATGTAAAAATTGTGTACAAGTTACTCACGCTAGTATAAACAAAGGACTGTATTTTACATCATCATATATTTGACTCTTACAAAGGATAATTAATGGATGTGAAGAAGATGTGAAGCAACAAATAATCAGAAGTCTTACTTCTGATAGTCAGCTTTCTCCTGCATGATGTAACATTGAGTTTTGAAATTTCTCAGCCAGGTAGAGGAAAACTAAATTCATAACTCAGCAACAGAAACTACATGAAGGCCCTTTCAAAAGTCAAAGGGTTTTAACTCGGCATGTACTTAAATGCTGTGTTTAAAGCTAAATACATTCTTGAAGGCATCATATTCAGAAAATAATGAGACACAATTATTAAAATGGAAACCCCTCTATTTTAAATAATTTTGTCTCATCATTTCTTAAGTATGGTTTCAATGACGCACTTGAAAAGCGGTGAACTCTTGAGAGGTGTCTACTGGAAAGGCATATGGAAACTCCCAAAATTTTTTTTCTCACATGTTTAAATAGTAATTGTGTTTCCATTTAATATCTAAATGTTGCATTCTGCTGCACACTATATACACTAAATATATGCATGTTCTTCTTGGATGGTGTTCTTTTCTATTTTATCATCGTGCTAGTTTGGTGTTACCTTCCACAGTCATGCTTTTTTAACTAAACTCAGCATTGAGCTCCTACAGTTTTTCCCTTATTTGCTGATTAAAAAGCAAAGGTCATATTAAACTGACTCTCACATATCACTTTCTGGGAAAGGTAGGTTGAGCAAAGCATGAATTTATCTTCATAGTGAAAAGATTCTCCGCACAGAACACTCAATTGTGGTATCCCAGGTGCTTTGACATGTAAATGGAACACCACAGGCATTAAATAATTGGGTCAGATATCTTCAAGATCTTTATTCTACTGTCAAACACAATTTAGATCAGATAATTCCCAAAGTTAAAAGAAGTTTCTCCTACTCCCATTAAACTCAAGAAAAAAATTCCCCATTGGTAGCACTCTGGGCAGACCAAAATCTGAATATATTATTTCATATTCCATTTTTTGGTCTTCTCTCACACTTTTTTGATGGATAATTTTTTTCCCCATAATATTTTTAAATTCCCTGATTGATTCTTGAATTTTCTACTCTCTGATTTCTTTAATCTCCTACTTTCTTTCAGTGGCACATTTTGTTGCAGATCCTGCAAACTCTTAACACGAGCAATTGATCCTCTTAATCCTATGGCGTATTGTTGGAAATTAGCAAGGCCTTTGGAGAAATCAAAGGCAAGATCACAGTGTCCTACATGCTCATAAAGATCACTGCCCTGCAAACACATGATAATGACTTTTGCGTAGAGCAATTTCACTGAGTTCAGAGCTTTGATGCTACAATTTATTTCATGTACTTGGAGCCACTTTGAATATATTGGGTTTCCTCACAAGTCCGTGAATAATAAGGATTGGGGCATAAGATGACTTCTTAAGGAGTAATAAATCAGTGGCATTAAGTATGAGAAGTTTACTCTTTGTAATATTCCTTTGAAGTGTAAATGTTAGGGCATCATTTTGTTATTAGTCTGTTTTGTTCTCTCAGGCTCAGCTGGTAAGATAACGCTGAGTTTTAGTAGAATGACTGAAAGTGGAGAAAAGTTCAGCAGATGTTTCAGGAAGCTAAAAATTATTTTCATGTTGTTATGAATACTGTTGATCACATTGTTGGGGTTTTTTTGCATTTTTTTTAACAAACATGCCCAAACTAGAAAATTCAAAGAACTTCTGAAATATATTAACCTAAGCAATCACAAGGTGTATTATAGCAGTATGGCAATAGTATGTCTTTTCAAGAGGTAGGAGGAAACATTCCATATATCTCAGAATAATCAGTAGCCACTTTTTATTTACCATTCGTATTAGGAATTCACACAAAGATCTATTTTCGCCAAAAAAAATTAGATTAAGAACAAAACCCTTGCATGGGTAAAATTTAACACCCTATACCAAGGGTTATGCCATTTTCTCACTACTATTTTATTAAACTTCCTTGCTATATCTTTGATAGTAGAATAAATTTCAATGGGCTGAATTAAATATATGATAATATCATGTAATTTTATATAATTTCAAAATAATTCCATTAGAAAAAGTACAAAAATAATTCCTTATCCCAAATGTTATATTAATTTTATTCTGAAACTATTATTTTAATTTTTTTTTTACTTTCATCATTAATTTGATATCTTCAGAAGAATTACTTGGATAGAAAAATAGTAGAGAGAAAATTGTGTCAAAATTATATCTGATCAAGCGTTCCTCAAAATTAATTCAGTTGAAGAATCAGCTCTGAATTTTGCACTAATATATATGCATGAAATGTGCCCCAACATTATTTCTCTCTGAAATTCAAGCACATTTTAGCCTCTGTTTTTTACAGCATTTACAGCCCCACTGAATACTTGTGCAGATTTTATATTGTGTTGAGGAAAAGTGTCAATTTTGCTTAAACTAAATTATGCATGTTAAGTTTTGGAATCATTTATTTTTTCTTTGAATGATACAATGCTCACATTAAATATAGATTGACCCTGGGAGGAAGTAGTGTGAGCCAGTGGTTTTTCTGTGTTGTGGGAACTAGAAGACCTGGGTCTGTTTCCAATTCTGCCACTTAATCGTTATATCACCTTGAGCAAAGTCCCTCTAACGAAGGCAAGTTTAGGTGCTTCAAGTTATACATCCAGCTTCATATTCAAGAACCTAAATATGCAGATATTTATGAAAGAGGGAGTTAAATCATGCACAGAGTCAGGCTATTTATTTTTATTTCTTAATAAGAATTTTTGATAGATAGCGTCAGGCTTATCAAATTTCAAAAACTTGAACTGAAATTTTTTATGCCATCTGCAAAGAGAATAACTTAAGTTCTTACTAAATGGTACGGGGTCACTGTAAAACAGGGGAAAAAGAAAGGTGTTCATGATATATTTTCAAACCTTCAGAGAATATCTGTGAAATACAGGACAAATTCACTGTAATGACTACTAAATATTAGCACTGTAATGGTACTTTCTTTGTGAAGCATATCTAACTGTAGCAGGATAAAGCAGTTCCCAATAAACTAGAAACTGTGTAGTTATCAGGGGAAGAGTCTGCATGAGACTTTGCTTTTGAAGATGGCTCAGAAATAAAAGAGTATATGACCAGAGCAGTTGTGGGTAGGGGCTGGAGAAAAGCAAATATCAGGAGTAGGATTGGGACAGAAAAAAGACTCAGTAAAAGATCAATGTATATTTAATGCCTATAAAAACTTTTACTCCCCAAGTGAAAAAAAAACAACAAGCATGACAAGTTCTCTTTTTTCCCTTTTCTCTTACAACAAAGCAATGTACACAATCACACTGTTAGCCAGACCTTGCAAGAGAGCAATTTCTGGATTAAATGGAAAAATCCAAATCCCTCATGAGAGAGGAAAAGGGAATCTGTGGAAGAATCTTCCGCCTGCCAGGACAACTCAGTGTTCCCCTGCCTCTAATCCAAGCTACACTGTGCGTCACAGAGAGGATACAGCCCTGAAGCATCTCAATATGGAGGAACATGGAGTTATGGATTGCCAGCAACTATTCAATATGGTTCTAATTTGAAAAATCCCTCTCATTTGACTAGGTTGCACCAGGATAACAAAGCCATGTGGTTATGCTACTATATCAGGATGAGAACAGATTGAACCTGTTAAACATATGATCAGTCCTTCTGTGAGCAGAAAGTGTTGTTCTCCCAGCCCCCAGTTTGATTTCTACACTCACTATGTCCTGTGCTGCCCTAAACACATGTCAGCCCATGCTTGAGTGCTCATTTCAACACCGGTATTTTGTGAGCAGCTGTGCTCACATCTGTTGACAATGAAGGGATTTGAGTTGTTGAGGTGCCATACTCCTTTGCTTTCAGTCTGCCTGTAACGAGGACCACAGCCAAGATGAATTCTCTTCTAGATCACTTTGTTTGGGAATTAAACACTGCAGCACTTATGTTGCTGCTCTGTTATGCCATTTGTCTGTGCCTGTGTGACTGCTAGCTCCCACTGCCATGAGGACATAGACCTTAATTTATAATCCTACACCAAATCCATTACACTGTTCTATCACAAGTCTCAAAAATCCAGATACCAACAAGAACACAACTCTACTTTCCATGATACCACGTTAGCTGGTATGTACCCAGTTTTTCTCCTCTTTTTTGCTTACTTCATGTTGCAAAAATGTAATCTGCTTGTTCTATGTGCTTTTGTCTCCCTCCTCTGCTGTCAGTGCCCTGAAGGCCAGACAAGTGTTACAGATCTGGAGACAAGTCCAGAAGGGCTTCTGTCTGCAATCAGCGGAAGATAAATTCAGTGTTTCAGGGCCTGGTGTATTTAAATCATCAAAGTTATGGATTTTGGACTTTATATAGTATCTGTTCAAACTCTGCCTTATTCTTCTGCAGTCAAGGGGCCTTAGTCCTACCTATGGGAAGGTACCTATGGGAAGGTACCTATCTGACTCAAACTCTACATTCATGAGTCATGTCAAAGTCAGGCAACACAGTAAAGGAATTTGAAACTTAGCCATCTTGGAACAGAACCATTGATTGTTCAGTCAATATACCTAAACTATCAAACTTTCTAAACTTATGTATCTTTCACAAAGTAAGATAAAGACTGCTTTTACACACCATCTCATTCAATGGAACTGAATTCCCAACCTGTTAAACCATATACATCTTCAGAATGGGAGGCAAGGAGATGATACAAGGACAAAACATGCTGACAGTTCAAAATGTCAGTTTCTTGCTTGACAATTTACAACACATGTAATACAACGATAAAAATTCACTATGGGCATCTGTTTGAATGTACAGCTCACTATCAAGTATAACAAATTCAGTTTCTTAAAAAACATTCAAATGTCATCCGAGGTAAAATGCTACCTTTCTTTCATGGATTTAAATTGAACCTTGCATTCATTCCCCTCTCTGCCATCTCCTCTATCATAAATACAAACCACACCTGTTTTCTAGCCTGGATATCATTCAAGAATATAAGAGTGGGAATAATAATTCATATTCTCCTTGTAACAGAGATTAACTGAATAATTTATAGATTACTTATTATGCTGCTTTATTCATAAGTGGGTGTGGTGTGACTTACAAAAGGAGGTGCTCAACCAATGCTAAGTCAAGGTGAATCACAGATATGATTTCGAAAGTCATGGGGTTGTGGTCATTTGTGTCTCCTGATGCAATTAATTTCTTGGTTTGGGATACACTGTGCTGTGAGTATCAGGAAGATGAAATGGGTAATGTATTTGTCAAGGAACGAGACTTGTTTTCCTAAGCAGGTTGATCACCTTCATTTGCACCAAAGACATAACAATTTGTGCGTATTAGATAAATAATTTTTTTACACATATTTATCTCTCCCTCATAAGATGTTTGCCTCATATTTGTGAATATTTTCTGAATCTAAGCCACAACCTGATAATAACCTTAAGTTTAATGTACTTTAATTGCAGTTTTGTAGCATGCTTGACTTCTTTTTTCCAGCAATGGGATCCTCATGTATGACTGTGTTCTCACAGACAGTAAAATTAATTAATGAAATATTATTATCTGGTAAGCACATTGTTTTATCATTGGCTTTTAAAGAAAAATGCTACACCATGTCAAGGTGGTAGGGCCTGGAACCATCTCCATGGTCTGTGTTAGCACAGCATGTAGTGTCATGGGGTTTTTCCAGGTGGTACCATAACAAAAATGAACAAGTCGTGATACCAAAATGGCAGCACTGAAAAGTTCTAACTGCCAGTGATCAGAGCTGAAATTAACTCCAAAGCTCACTGGCAAAGAAAAGCCTGGAGTGACAATGTATAAGTGAATAGGAGAGAATCAAGTTCTTAATTTGTAATGCATGAACAATGAAAATTTGATTAAATGAAAGTTTTTGCTACTAGGTTTCAGCTTTAAAATAATTGCTCCAGTGGGTTGGGTAGACAGGGTAGTTCATAATTAGTACACTAGAAAAATAATGTGAATAAATAAACAACTTTCTCAAAGGCAAAAGTCCCAGTGTTAAATAACTGATGCTTAGGAACGACTGCTGGCTGGAAAGGTCTTTGAAAAATTTCGTATTCATTATCCTTGAGGCAAAGAGAATTAAAATAAAGCAGAAAGTAGAGCCCCAAGAAGACTTCTGTGCAGACAGCACAGACTCAATTTCCTTCTAAAGTAATGGTGTGAGCAATCTCACACCATTACTCCCAACTCCAATAAGTTCATTGTGTCCATATTACTGCCTAAAAGCTGCATACACAAAAGGAGAAACTAAGGTTTCTCTCCCTGCTCCATCTCATCTAGATAATGGAGTTCAGTATGATGGGAGTTTTTGTGTCATGGATGAGCAGCCTAAGTGATGATAGAGAAATGAAAAGATGTCAGCAGCCAAAGGCGTATCTTGGACTGACACAGCGTTGCCAGCGACACTCACAAAAAATAAAATCCTACTTCTAGGGCCTATAGGCCCTGTAGGTGTAAGTTGACTGGAAAAAAAAGTTATTTCATTTGTGCATTTTCTGCTATAAGTCATCTACGGAGGCTGAAGGACCACCTATTTAAGGAAGATTTAAAGGGAAAAGAAAACCCAGACTATCAACACAGTCTCATGTAAGTTTAGCTGGTTCTTCTCTGCTTAAACCAAATCATGACCTATATAAACTGAGGTATATAAACATCCTATATGTAAGACATTCAGTTGAATAAACAGTTTGCATACTAATGTAAACGGCTTAGGTGTTTTAATGTGCTGGTGATATAGCAGGTTCTTAGTTTTAGAACTCAAAAGGAAATATGCATATTCAGGCTTTTTGGTCAAAAATAAATATACTCACTGAGAAAATTCTTTTCACAGTGTTATCAGTCAATTTCATAAATTTATGCTTGATCGGTAACAGCTTGTTTTTGTTTGTTTGCATCAGAAGGTGACTGTAAATAGTGGTAGTGTGGATTTTCCTCCCACATTATTAATCAAAACATGAATAGTTAAGGTTTATGACAGAGTTGTGTCACTCCCTGCTTTCTAGGAAAATTAAACAAAATAAAGAGAAATTTCGCATGAGATATTTGCAATTTACCTAAAAAGGAAGGAGAAATTTTATGGAAAATTGAATCTGGTAATTGATTCTGTGGTGTTACATATCAACTGAGGCTGTGTGGGCAGAATTTCATGACTGCCTTTAAACTCTGCTGTTTAAACCTTTCTGTATGGCTGGTTGCATTACATACATTCTCTTCTTTATGCACAATAAGAAGGGATTCCTAGAAGAGGCCTTCCCAAGTCTGTCATAACCTAAATTAGGAAATGAAAATTGATTCCTAGGAGCCATGTTACAAAAGTTATACATTCTTTTAAGAAATTCAGGATTCAAAATACAGTTGAGCCCATAAGCACAGCCAACAACATTTTTAAAAAAGCTGGGGGCTTTTACGAGGGGTAAGCCATGATGCTGCAGCATTTATTTCTCACTTAATTACAGGTGTCGATGTCTGTACCATCTGGGCTGTCTCATGACAAAGTTTCAACAGCCAAAGAGTATAGAAATGAATAGACAATTAGTTAAAATGCATTGACTGCTGAGTAAACATTTTTCTCCAGCATTACAGATGAGTTTCCTCACACACAGATCCTAGTGCTGTTTCTCCAATTGCTCTGCTAATACTTTGGACTAGTTTCCTTTCTGTCAAAGAGGGAACCAAATGGAGCATTCAGGAGGTCTAGTCAAATCACCAAGAAAAGTTCAAGGCCAGACTAACAGAAAGATTTTCACTCTTTCTGGTGCTCAGATAAACTTTACAACTGGTTTCAGCAATTAATGTATAGTTCATCTATTTTCAACTCAGATATCCATACACTACAGTACATCTGCATAATATCACTACTTAGTAGCTCATACTGGGGTAGAAAACTACAGTGTGGTAAGCATTCTGTTCTAGATACACTCTGACAAGTTTTAGGGTCCAAACTATGATGCCCTTGATAAGAATTTAGTTCCCTTATCTCTCTCCAGAGCAGATGAAGACAACCAGGTGGCTTCAGAGGGGGATTCAGCTCAAATATGAGATGAATTCCCTCTAGAAGCAACTGTCTGTGAACACTGACCATCAATTCCCAGTTGGTTGCCAAAAGCTTGTAGTGTGGATCCAGACAATCTGCTTGCATAGCTGATATTGTCGGCACTAGCAGGTAGCTCATTGAAATATGGGAAGGAAAACAGAGATAAGACTCATGAATGATTAAGGTTGGAAAAGAACTCTAAGATCATCTAGTCCAACTATTAATCCACGTTCACCCCTAAACCATATCCCCAAGTGCCCCATCCACATGCCTTTTAACACTTCCAGGAATGGTGATTCCACCACTTCCCTGGGCAGCCTGTTCCACTGCCTGACCCCCCTTTCAGTGAAGAAACTTTTCCTAATATCTAATCTAAACCTCCCCTGGCACAGCTACAGGCCATTTTTTCTGATCCTGGTAGAGTTTCCTCCAGGTAGAGTCGGGTGGGCATCAGTATATGAAATATGTGCTGACAAGAGCCCCAATCTGTATCCCTATTCCACCAATAAGTGAAGTTGGCTCATCTGTAATCCAGGATAACCAGAGTATTTTCAATGTGATTCTTATCCCCTTTAAGCTATACATTGAAACTATAGAAAAGTGGGGATTTTTTAGAAAGCTGTTCTGACTGCTAAGCAACACAATAATGCTGGCAACTGACAGGCGCCTGAAGTGGGACTGACAATCCTCAGGTTGCTCCTCTCATGAGCTCCAGTTTCTGTTTTCATCAAAACTTTGTTGGTTCATGTTTTCCCTTGCTATGATAAAGGACATCAT
The DNA here is from genome assembly GCF_003984885.1 of Neopelma chrysocephalum. Taxonomy (NCBI): domain Eukaryota; kingdom Metazoa; phylum Chordata; class Aves; order Passeriformes; family Pipridae; genus Neopelma; species Neopelma chrysocephalum. Next base: position 2,953,283 of record NW_020897725.1, read on the forward strand.
CTGTTTTCAGATATGCTCATGAAACTTCCATTGACATCACTGGGAGTTGTACATGAATAGCTGACACCAGGATTTGGACCTTAAAAGTTTATGGTGCCCTGAGGAGTTGTTTTTATGTATTTTACTTAGTTTCATCTGCGACTATCCTGGGATACAGCTGCTCAACCAAACAACAAACATATTTCAGGAACTCAAAATGTTCATGAAACACTACCTAATACAAATAAAGGTGTCCTCAGGGCATGAAGGAAATATGTGGAATTTATGCAATATTCATGCATTTGCTTTCCATTACTAATGTTTTTCTCGCGTGTTCAGTGAATTACTCCATCATGGAATTTATTCATGAAAATATTACAGCAGAAATAAAGCATGGGATGAGGGGAGAGGGAAATATCAGGAAATATATAAGAGTATTGATAAACTATATAATAAAGATTTCTAAAAATTATCACAAGAGTTCAGAAAAACTTCTGCATATCTCCTCCTTCTGACTAAAGAAAGATTCATTAAACCCAAAATATGCCGGAGAATATCATGAATGTGATACTATTTTCCTCTTAAGTGAAGCAATCTGTTTTATGGTAAATGATTGCAAAAAATGGATTAGATATCTATTTAGTCCTTATAATAGATTAAAAGCTGTATCATATCACCAAAGTGCTATCAGTCCAGTGTAGAGCAGTGTTGCGGTGGCAATCCTAGATGAGAAATGTGACACTGCAAGCCCATTTCAGGGGTCATTGCTCCCTCAGATGCTTCAGAGCCGGGAGCTGCCAAACCCAGGTTTTTTTCTTTCTTCTCTGGGATAATTAGGAATCTGAGTCCCACTCAATCTTGCATTTGTGTGAGAGGAATGACATTACATCACCACTTGGTTCTGGTGGAACAAGGAAGGGAAAACATCAAAAGTTGACATTCTCAAAAAGATTCATAACTCTTACTGCCCAAATCTATCTCCAAAGGAATTAAATGCAGTAGCTGCATAAAGTTCTGACCCCAAAAGTTAGAAATGTTAGTGGATCCAAGATCCCATGTTTTCTCATGGGGGTTTTAGGAGAATGAAAATTTTCTGTAGTCAGCTATCATGAAATTCAAAAGCAAAATTCAGATTTCAAATGCTTTCTGAGCCTGTCCTTAAGCCACATCATGGTTTACACTGTCATGATACAGCAAAGATTTTGGATTAGAGACTAATATATTTGTAGATATCAGAACAGTAATAAAACTAATAAGAAACTGGACTGGAATATAAAACCAGTGGCCAGAAGAGACTGTTAGTACAAGCAAAACACATACTTTTAATTGATTAGTCACTGAAATGAACTAATGGGGGGTGACATCTGCATGTCTGAATTCTTACAGCCTTTAATCCATGTTAGTGTCTTCCAGTTGATGCCTTCCTGGAACATATACTTTAATTAAATACAAGATATTGTCTATAGGCAAGTGTGACAGGGTAGAAATCTAGCATTTTGAGATGCATTATAAGCTTTTAATTGATTAACTAGTCCAAAGTTTTTGTGGGATTTTTGTTGTTGTTGTTTTGTTGTTATTTTCAGTTGGTTGGATGGTTGGTTGTTTTTTTCCTAAGGAAAATAAGGTTCATCCTTGTGAAAAACTATTGGGTAGAGTGTTTTGGGGGAATTTTCTTTTTCTTTGGTGTACAGATATAGGTCATGAAGTATCATATCCTGAAGTGTAGATAAGATACCTTTGGGTTACCTTTAATATCATGATTGTGACAATATAGACCAGGTTATTAAAAAATCAGCAGAAATTACGATATTCATAGCTTTGCTTTTTCTGCTTATGCTGTATTGTTTGGAATATCTATGTCTGCTAAAAAGTATTTCCTACACATGACTTTTTTTTCTCGTAACACACATCATAGCCTGCAGATAAATGGAGGGCAAGAGAACAGTAAAAATGGAAAGCTGTTAAATTCTCACCATCAGGTACTTCCTGATAATGAATTGATAGCTGAAGCCAAAATGACCACTGTGAACATACAGGCTGCCTCCTCCATAATACAAATCCTTGCTCTAAGAATTTGTGCAGCAAATTAATTTTTCTTTGAGCTACAGTATCTTTTTGAACAGTGTTGCTTAATTTTTTTTATTGAAGGATCGGATGTGACAAAAAAAATCGACCACAACTTCTAGTAGGTTCATTCCATGCTTAGTTACCCACATCATTAAGAAATACAATAAAGAAATGGGGGGTTTTTTTAATATTTATCTGCGTTCAGTTAGCAGGGCACTGTTTTTTGCTATGGCTTTCTCAGGGCCACAGAAGTTTCTGCTATCGTTATAGATAATGATCAAAATGTTTCTTTGTCACTCAGGGTAAATCCATGCTAAAATCTATCTCCAGTGATAGAAATGGACACATTTACTGCCCTTCTCCCTGCTCTGAAAAGCAATTTTACTGCAGAGATAGAAATGGATGATCTCAGCATTGCAAATAAATCAGAAATAGAGTGGAATACATTGACAAATATATAAGTGAAATATTGCATACTATCAATACCTTTCCTTGACTCTGAATTGCTGAAAGAGCAGTTGCCATTATAGCATTCAGGCATATATATGTACCTCCCACTGCATCTGCTTTTTAAAAGACTTGACTCCCAGTTCCCGTATTCCTGACACACTCACACCCTGGAGGAATCAGTAGATTGCACAGGGTGTAAAAGTCATCCCAGACTCCTGTCTTCAAACCCTTTAATGTTTGATGAAGAGTGTGGGTACACCCTGATGCTTATCACAGTATCACCCAGTGTGCTTTAAGACCTGGTTGATTCTGTTATGTTAAGAGAGAAGGAATAAAGAAGATTATAACCATAAGTGTTTGAATATAATGTATATGTCCATGTTAGAGGCAGACAAAGTTATTATACAGCTTATATCTTTCAGTAAATAAGGCTATTAACATTTCTTTGTTTTTCATACACAGGTCAATTAAAGTATACTCCTCCTACTGAGAATGATATAATACAATTTCAGAGTTAATTCAGTCTCATCCTCCCTCATCATAAACCTTTCTTGCACAACCAAATTCACTCCAGGCTGTTCAGCCCTGCATGTACATCTTGAATTTTATTACAATTTTCAGTACAGAGCTCATTCAAGCTGTGAAAGAAGATATTTAATAAAAAGTTTAGTACATTCATGGTTCCAAGAGTTCCACCTCACTATTATATCATCAGACCGTTCTGAGAGAACATTTGTTTAATTTTCATATGAGTCAGTCTTATCAAGCTCAAAGGAGGAGAAGAGCAAACCAGGTCTCAGTTCTGACTGGATAATAAGAAAAAGGAATGGTTTATAATATGAAGCATTTTGAACACATGAACAGAACTTTCCATTCTTCACAGTGCCAGGTGGAAAACTAATCTTTGCATGCTGCACTGATATTATTCTCACTTCCTTTAACTAAGATGTGCAGTCCGAACAGATGTAAAAAACTCAAACCAACCCACAACAAATCAATGGTTTCAGTGAAAGTGGCGGCTCTTTAACACTTCCCTAGAGATGATCAGCAGCACTTAAAACTGACTGCTATATTACTACACATCCCACAGTGTAATAGAGGACACTTACACTTCATGATTTAATACTTGTAAGATTCAATGAGCTTAGTCTAAAATGTCTGCTTCACACTGTGAAAAAAAAATTTAAATATTTAATTAAATGTTTTAATGGACCACAGCTATATTTTGTATTAAGTAGATGGCTAATTACACAGCACAATACTATTTTTATCATCTTAATGCAACAAAGGTAATAGGAAGTGACGGAACAAATAATTATACAAAATATTTCTAGGGAATACTAAATTCCCAGAGCACTGCATATGATGTCCAATGCTTGGTGCAATATAAAAGGGTAAACTAGAGGGCAGACAGCTCTGGTTTTTCACCACTACACTACCCTTCATGCCGACAACCCATTCCGTTGTACTGGTTGAAAAAAGAAAGGAAACAAACCCAGGAGCTGTCCTGGCTCTACAGAGCCATCATAACTTCAAAAAGGGTTGTACTGAGCTGGAGGCACAACCGTTTGGAGACAGTTACTTTATCACCTCATAAATATGCACTTTGATTACAATATCTATTCACTGCTCCCATCAGTACAAAGATAGGTTTATTGTTCCAGGGCTAAATATAATTTTGGCTTGAGGAAATAAAAATTATTATATTTCATTCAGAACACCATTTGGACCACTTTCCTAGGCCATGTTACATTTTGATCATAGAAAAGATAGAACTAAAATAGCTAGAAATCAGCAGCAAAACAGTGCATTGGATTTTTAGTTGAGTCCACTCATCACATCTTTCTCTACTACTACCACCAGAAATGATTCTTCTCTAGCCTAGTCAGCAGTTTGTATTTATGCTGTCTCTAAGGTCTCATCTGGACCTTGCCTAATGTCAGCAGCCCTCACTGTCCTGGGTTACTGCTTGTCCTTCTCCTGCACAAGGTCAGTGGTGGTGTCTCCCTATGGTGGGAGACAAAGCAGTGGCCCTTTGTCAGAGAAATTCACAAAGTCTATCTGTCAGTAATATCTCACTTTTTTTTAGGGAGATTTTTGCTTGGACGCCACAATAAATAGCCTTAGGCAGCTCGAGGGTAGGAGTTTTAGACCTCCAAAGTTTGACAAGTATTAGAACTTTGGTAACATTTGTGCTGCAGCTGATGTCCAGGGATGGAAAACTGGAGTTTCTGTGTTCATCTGTTTCTGTTATAAAAGCCAGAGGTGTGTGGATTGGCCAGGTAAGTCAGATGTCTTGAGTCATTGCAGTCACCCCAGTGACTCAGGACATCCAGATCCCACAGGTCTTGCAGGCACTTGAAGCGTCTGGTTTGCCCAAGTTAGCAGGAGGAGTCCTTTCTCCCTTTGCAGATGCCATGTCACCTCAGTCATCCGAGGGACACAATCGCCTACAGCAACCCTGTCATGTCAGTCACCTCAATTATTCACCTCAGCCTGCTGTGGTTTACAGGAAAGCGCAGCATAAATACCATGGAACTGATGGAACCTGTTTTGAAAAGGTTGTGTACAATGGCACTCTTCAGAGCCCATATGTTTTGAATTATCTCTGTATTTCTAAAAATATGATCCTTCAATATATATAACCAGAGCAGTTACTCACAATTTTTTAACTAAACCTAAATTTCTCAAAATTGCTTTCCTGGTAAAAAATTAAATCCAATAAATTCAATTGACCCTTCAATTATCAGGTCAGCAAGTAGTTGGCATTAGAATGTAGTTTTATTACAAATAGCTATGCCTATCAAAGCTTTCCATTTGGATTTAATGTAGGAAGCAGTGTGTGACTGACCATACTTGTAGGCACTATTGCTATTGGTTTGTGAAATGTTCATTTCTTTAAAAACTGATTCCAAGTACACAGCATGATAACTGGGAAAAAAGTTAGAAATACAAATTTTGTTTACAGACACTGTAGAAGAGCAGTATAATCAATAAATAGCACTGACAATAACCTTAATAGGAATAATAATGTCAATGGCAACTAATTCTAGTCAACAGGTTCAAAAAAGAAACTGCTTCTTTAGATGACTCTGTTCATTATTACTTCATTATGCATAATATTTCCAGTGTCAAGGAGAATTTTATGTTATTAATTCTTCATGCAGTTTTAGTAAACCTTGATCAGAAGACAGGTTGCAATGCTGATCTTTTCTACCTGTGACATTTTTCTGTTCCTGAGCTGCTCTTTAATACACCTTTTTTCTTGCTGTACTGTACGTTGGCCTCTAGACTAGCTCAGTGAAATACAATTTATTGGACAACATTTGGGCTGTCTCTAATACATGAGTAATGTGTCTCTTGAATTTACAAATAACATAGAGACTGCACTAAAACACCTATGACTTTCCAGTTCTCTGCACAGCCATCCAGTAAGGTAATGTGAAATACAGCATAACTTGAAAACAGTGTTACTTCACAAAACTAAATGTAATATTTGCAAGTAGAAAAAAGTAATTACCTGTAGACTGTGAATTCTTTGACATCTCCTACCATTAAAAAGAGTACTGCTGTTATGGTATACTACATCCATTGTTGAAAAGTCATTTTACATCCAAGTTATGGGAAATACTGAAACAAGTACTTCAGCCAACTAAAATAATTACGATAATCATGTTTCAAATAGAAGTTCCAATCCTGTGTTATTGAAGCAAATGGGAAATTTGCCATCAAATCTGAAGGAGACTATGACTGGGCCCTGTATTTTTCAGTGAGTCAGAGTACTGACATATATCCCATATAATGTTATTGACGATTCCTTAGACTTCCTAATGCTGCTCCTCTGTTGATTTTTTTTCTGGCTTTGTGGGCTACAACTGCATTTAAAACCAACTCTCTTGGCAGTTTTCACACCTTTCATTATTCTTTTTAACTCTAATGTTATTTCACAGAGAAAGCAACAGTGGAAAGACAAAAGAAGAACTGGGTCCTCTGTTTCTATATGTTCAAAGGTAGCTTACATTAGCTCTCCTTTAGAACATGTGCTATTTCATCATTTTAGCTGAGAAGTCAAAAGGAATACTGCCAAAACTGCAAAATAACATCTTTTCTTCCTCTAGACTTTGTAAACTATTTGAGAAAATACAAATTATAAATTTTGGTTTATTTATTGCTTGGATCACAAGCTATCAAAATATTTCATGTTTCAGAAATTTATGGAGCTGTGAGGACTGTGAAACTGCTACCATTCTCATTCTGAATTTTTCTTATAAAAACAGATAATATCAACAACAACAAATGATTAAGCAAAACTGAGAACTTCACCCAGGGCAAAATTTCTCCACAAGTTCCCAAAAGAACAAAGATTTTTGTCATGGGCAACAACTCAGTCATTTTACCAGACAATGTAATTATTCTGTGGCAAAATCTGATAGACTATTGCTCTGTAATGGAGAAAAGCTGGTTTTCTTTGGTGCCTAAAAAAATAAATATGTAAATTAACCATAAGATTTTTTTGTTCTGTGTGCAACATTATCAGGCTGTGTAGCAACAAGTGCTTTGACACAAATCACTTTTATCAGAAATACAGTAGTAGATCATCATTAATTCCTACCATGGTACAAAAAAATTTGAGCTTTGGACAGTCTCTGAATATTTAATAAATTAAGAAATGCAAATGGTGTTGTTATTGAAATAGGGAGTGGTAATGTTATAGTTTGCTTTACAATGTTATTTAGTTGTCAAAAAAAAAAAGAAAATAAAAAAGATCCTATTTGCATAGCACATTAAAAAATTATTTCATCAAACTTGTACAGGTCAAATTAGGCAGAGTCAAAGAGGAGTTAGAAGGCACTGAGAAAAATCAAGAAGTCTTAAGATATTTTTCACTCTGCTGAAACAAAAAGCCTGTGGCAGAGCAGGCACAAAATCTCCATAGCCTTTATTTAGTGCCCTTAAGACTAGACAGTTCTAGTTTATATAAGCATTGACATAAATTGACACTAAGGTTTCCTCAAAAACACAAATGTGCATTGCAGTGAGATTTACTCCATAAATGCATAAACATCAGGGAATGATGGGTACATAGAAAAATAATGGCTGCACCTGTTTCTAACCTTTCTCACAATAAAGAAACCCTGAAATGCCTCTGACAGTTCATGATTGCTGCACATCATAGAGCTGCAGCAGATGAAGCATAGCACAGAATCCACTCAGAGAGAATCCTTAAATTATGATCATTATGGAACAAGTTAAGGACCTTGTTACTTTTAAGAAGAAAGAAGTTAGCTTCTTCCAAGACACTCCATTGAAAAGTCAAAGGAATATAAGACAGTGTGCAGTCTTACATGATATTCTCAAAGGAATCTTTCCACACAGTGATCGTAACATTATTCAGCTACTACTTATACTAGAGGAACTCTACTCAGGTCACTAGACTAGCCTGGATAGAATACCAGTAAAATTCCTGTGTCAATAATGCAGCATACTCTAAACCTGATGAGGTTCCTTGGCAGAGAGCTGAGTGAAGGTGTCATTGTGTCCTCTAGTCCTCGCTATACCTGTATGATATTTGGTGTAATCAGGGTTTGTGGCTTTGGGCCTTGTGTTAGTCAATGGGTTGAATATTGAAACCATGAGCAAGTGGTTCCTATTTACTTATTTATAACATAAGCAATTGTACCATCCACTTGTATATAAAAATTATTTATAATACAGATAAAAATGATATATTCATACAAAAATATAATATTATATGCATATACATATATCACCAACACATACAAAAGCTCAGTCTGGATCTCATTAAGTCCCTTGGAAATAGCATCAGACCTTATAGAAAGAATAGCTACCTACATTTTCTGTGCAGTGACTGCATGTACACTATGATTTTTACTTCTATTTCAGAGATTTCAATGATGACCAACACTTAAATTAATGCCTTTGAAAAGCCACTCTACCTGTTTGATAAAACACACTGTACAAACAAATATAGTTAACTGTTTCTGTGAATTCAACTTTATTCTTGCTCTAGTAAAAATCAGTCTTGTTTAAGCACAACAGTTGTGGACTTAATTAAATATGTTGCTCAGTGAAACATCTGCTTAAAACATTAAGGAATGGCAGCTCCCCTGAGACCTCCGTATGTAAAGGTTTTTCACTTCATAACACAACCCTAAAAAGTGGTTTAGTAATTATAAATAATTAGTTGATCTTTTGCTTTGGGCAGATTTTTCATAATTAAAAGGTACTTCTTCTCTAAGTCTGTGCTAATTGATTTAAAACAATTATGGAAAAAGTAAAATTAAAACAATCAGGGATTCAAGTTTTATTCTCACTTACACTGATATTAATGCAGAGTTACTCCAAAAAGTCAGAGAGGTGTATTTCTTTTTTATCACGTTGGCTGTAGCACAGATGTATCTTCCTCTGTAACTGAGCTTATGTAGCTCCCAAGTATATACATTGCTGGGGAAACCTCACTTCCTACCCTACATCCTAACAGAGTTACCCTAGGATTGCACTGGCACAAAATTACACTGAGGAAGAGGTAAATTACACTCCCAACACCTCCATAACGTGGCACAAATGCATCAGGATTATGAACGAACTTCAAGAGATTTGCATCAAAACATGAGGTCAGTTCAAGTCAAGAGTAGTGTCTAAATCCTTGCATTGTTAGTATGCTCTTGACCAGTAAAGGGAATTTTGAAAAAAAAAAAAAGTAAGAACCATCAAGTGCCGCTTCATTTTAAGAGCAACCAAACAGTGATGCAGTCTGATGGATTTGGGAATACAGGAGCTTCCCAAACTGTAGTAGCTACATGCAGCCACTATACGTAATAAGATGCTCTAAAGATGACTTGGCTGAAGGCTAAACCAAGGAAATTCCTAACAGAATTGTCACTAACTTGACTGTGTCTAAGAAGACATGAAAAAATGAATGGGCATAAACAATATTCTGACATGACAAGAACTGTTCCACCCCTAGTTAGAGGTAAGAAACACTGATATTCCAGGTCTTTGAAGATCACTCAGGAAATAAGTGAAGTTGATGGGCTCCAGAACTATTTGTGTGGCCTCGTTTATGAGTCAAATGAGTCCCTAAAACATAATAGTGAGAAATCTCTGGGTAAAAAAGGGAAAATTGTCAAGCCACCCAGCCTAAATTTAGTATTTTGGTAAAAACATTCATGCTTTGCTTCAGCCAACACAGCACTCTTTCTGCATTCAACTCCTTCCAAACATCTGGATTTCTTAGAACATCTAGTCTTCCAAGTGTTTACCTGTAAAGCTCTTCAGAAGAAAGACTGTCTTTATTTGTGCTCAGTATAGTATTTGTGGCTGTCTTTCAAAAATAGGAAGGGGAAGGAGATATAAGAGGTGTTCAAACTCTGTTGAGTCAAAAGCCAAAAGAGTCAAAGTGATAAATGAACCTGCTTTTGCTAAGCTCAGGAAAAAAAAAAAAAAAGAATGGGCAACTCGTAGTAGAGGTGAAAAGAAATCTTCTTCCTTAGAGCTTAAATAGCAAGAGACCAATCTTTTTTATGAGACTCTTTTTTCTGAGTACCCAAATTTACCAAGAAAATGCCTTTCTACTAAATGTTATAATCAAAGTGGACCCTGGACACATAATTTCTTAGAGAAATGATACAAATATATATAAGTCTAGTGTCAGAAACATTCAGACACGGCAAAATTGCCTTCATTTGAACACTAGCCAACCTAGAGCAGGCTCTGTAAAAAGATTTTTCCACATTTTCTCTGCAATGGAAATACGGCTAATAATTTAATTACTCAAAACAGGTAATAAATACAGTTATTTACTCTGAAGAGTATAAAATTATGGGAAGCTCTGGATATATTTTTCATTGTTCATATTTTTTATTATATTCGTAAAAAGTAGCATACAGGATAAATTTCAGAGTCCTCTTAGTCATTTAATTGATGATATTCTATTTGGGGATAAGATAGGTCTCTGAAAAAAGAAAATTCTAAATGTTTGATGCTTTTTTTTTTCTGTGCATGCTTTATAGAACTAGAATAATATCAGAACAAATGCCAAATAATGCCTTGAAAAATTAATGTTCTCCATTTTGCTTGGTAATACACATTTTTTGCCTAGTAGATATCAAATGAGTTTACCAAGGAATGGAATATTACAATCTTTATTTTACAAACAGGAAAATTGAGCCACAAGTATATTAAAATGGCTTATCAGCAATCTTCAGGAAAGTGTTAAGGAGGCTAAGCATTGGGAGCTCCAGCTCAGTGCTATACATCATTGGCCTGTTAAATCTTGCTGATATTTTGTACAAATCAGCTATTACAACATACTCAGCCATGGAAATAACAAACATCTTTTCTTTTCAGCGTCAGACAAAACCAAAGACATATCTATCATATGAGAACAAAAATCTGAACCTTAACTAATTTTCCATTGCCAAAACAGTCTTTCGGAGGGCCACAGGATTCACCTTGATAAGATCGGATTTCTAATTAACAGATTTTTATAAAACAAAATATTCTTTCCTCTGAGAAAGAAAAGCCCAAAACTCCAGACAGCATCTTTAAGAAATTTTACAATTCTAACCTCAACAGACAAAGAACATAAACTCAATTAGTGTTGAGAATCTTTGATTCCATTTTGACGTTTACATTCTGTGAAGAAGGGAACTCTACACAGTTTAAATCTTTTATAATCTTCCTACTCCAATTTGTGACTAGAGTATCAGCTGGGATTTTAATTTTCACTGGATATGTCCAGGCTAATCTAGACTTAAAATTAAGCTCTGAAGAGAATTTTGGATAGTAATGCAACTATCCATGCACCATGTCTACATCTAGAATGCCTTCTCTGCTACTGACAGCTATGACCATGGGGAACATATGAGCAACTGCCAGTGACTGAAGAATGATTGTGCCATTGAAGAAATCCCATGACACAGTGGAAGAGGGTCGGTAGACTGCATAAGCAATTTGCTATGCACCTCAGACTCTCCTCCTGCCACCAAGAACAAGTAAACTGAAAATACAAAATTATTCTGTTGGAAACACGAGTGGGGAGAAAAACCTTCATCATTTGGAAGATATCTTAGTTCTGTGGCCAAGCAAGTGGTGTAGTTTCTGTTCTGAAGGCAAGTACATGACATGGTACAAAGGTACATGGTACATGCAAAGGACCAGCCTCAGATTGCCAAAGAAATGTAACTTAAACACTTGAGGTCCTTAAACAGTAATAAAACCTACCCACTCAGCACTTCTAAATGCCCGTATTATATCTGGCATTTAGACCTGTGATCTATGAGTCTTAGATCTTAGATCGATGAGACTTACTGAACAGGGCTTTCCTGGGCCCATTTCCCATTCCTAACCTGCACAACAAATCATCTGGTCTCTATACAAATCTGAAGGGCTAGTCCTGAACCCACTGCTTGGACCGTTGAAAACTTATCCTTCCAGTAGTGACAGGACAAGGTGGAATGGTTTTAAACTGAAAGAGAGGAGGTTTGGATTAGATGTTAGAAAAAATTCTTTTCTAGGATGACGGTAAGGAACAGGTTGTCCAGGGAAGTGCATGTGGATGCCCCATCCATGGAAGTGTTCAGCTCCAGGCTGGATGGAGCTTTGAACAGCCCGGTCTAGTGGAACGTTTCCCTGCCCATGGCAGGGGTTCTGGAACTGGATGACCTTTAAGGTTCTTTTCAACCGAAACCATTCTGTGATTTTACAATTGTCAGAAACAAGTCTAAGTTTTTCCTGATTCAAAAGCCTCCTTACACAGTGGAAATATGAACATTCAGATCTCTAAGCCTTGTTTGTATGCTTTTTGATGATTTTCCAAAAGACCACTAAGGATCTAAGGTGTAATTATAGACTACTTCTCATTTTAATTGAAAAAAACACAATGTTAAATCCTTCCCAAAGTCATCTTTTCTTTCTGTGTGTAACAAATGGAAAAGTCAGTTATTTAAGCCACAATCAAATACATACTTTTTCCTCGCATATAATTACATTCACTGAATGGCATACTGCTTTCACTTATGCATAACGTTTTAGAAAAAGTAGACTGCACAAAATCTGCTAAAAATACTCTAAAAACAATCATTTTTAAATCTCCTTAAGTAAATCTCAAGAGGAACTCTGCAGAAACCATTTATCTCTTTTGCTGGTCGCTTTAAATTTGACTGCTATAATAAAACAAAGAAAATATTCTTTTTCAGTTGCTATAGAGGAAAAGGTGCATAAAACTGATTAGAACCAGCATTTTGGTACATGCCCATCTCTTGCTGAAAATTTTCTGAGTTATTTTCAGCGGAAATAAAAACAGCTACTCTGTCACAGGAATTACATTTGTAAGGAAAACTGCCAGGACTGATCTAATACTGATAAAAACACATATTGGTGTTAATTTATTGACTAAATTCACAGCACAATCTCACAGCATTTTACCCAAGACGTAGTTTTATAATTCAGAGAAGACCAAACCCAGTGATTAAATAAATATAAAGTGCACCTTACTTTACAGGTCAGAACTAAAGTATGTTGGCAGATATGGTCAATGATGCACCAACCAACTTTGTCTAAGCACTCATACATGACTTGGGAATTAAACAGAAATCAGCCTATTTTTCAGCTGGAAACTCCAGGAGACCCTGTCATAGTCGTTTGTTCACACCTCAGTAGAAAACTGTATGTCTGGTGAATTCAGTGCTTTCCTGATTGTTGTTTCTTTTACAAGTGTGTTATGGTTTGAGATTGGTGCCAGTGGATTATTGGCTCCACTTGAAGTTCTAGTAAAACAATTAATCTTTTTGGAGGTTCCAGTCCATTTTATGATATTTTCAGAAGTTATAGTGGCCAGGTATAATTTGGAAAACAAAATGAATTCTTTACCAGACTGGCCTTGTGCCGTACCTTCATTAGAGCAGTGGGACCATTTTGCTTCCTAGAGTTGCATTTTGAGAACTGTGTGTATCTCATTACCCTGTTACTGTCTGGAACACCCTGTGTGCTGCAGAGCTTAGAGGCAATGAGTTATGGTTGGAGGTGGAACACAGACCAAAGCAAGGGAGACGAAATTCAGTTTTAAGCCAGAATATCCCCACCACAAAATTTGATATATTATTTCTTTAATCCACACGCAGCCTCTGTCATTCAGGAGGTAGAACAATGAACCTTGGTATAAGGGATGGAGTCCTTTGGGAAAAACTACTTGAGAAAGCCAAATAACTCCCAACCAATCAACAAGAGTAGGATTCTGGCTACCAGAAGAGCAAGAAATGCAGAAAAGATGTCTTGGGCATGGATACAAAGAAAAGGGCTTGCATAAAACTGTGTTGCTGGAGATTAGGACTAAAAGAGATCACTGGACCATCTATTGTAACTTCTTGACATATGGCAATAGAAATAGCACAGAATAGAAATAGCCATAGATATACATCCAGTTACTAAAATGATATCACTGACTCTTTTTCTTCACTGTGTGAGGTAAAATCAGTGGTGTTTCATGTTTATTTGTGTTGAGGAAGGAATCTTATTTACTCCATAGGAGTTATCTCTGGTAGATATTGTGACCACACAGACTTGATCACTAGTTTTCGTGTGTTCTATATAGAATGGAATCAATTAGTTAAGACTGTAATAATTGTCGTTAATTGTCGTCATTTACTCCTCCTTGCTATTTTTGTGGTTGCTCGGTTCCTTCCCCACACAGGTGCACAAACTGCTTTCACTGACAATACAGCTTTGATCTGTGGAAAAGAATTCCCAAACAGACACAGTGAAAGAACACAGTGAAAGAGGGAAAAGACAGGTTTTTTCCCTCTGGTCTTTACTTCTTTAAGTGACTATCTATGATATGTGGTAATTGGCAACTATTTCTGTGGCAGAAGAAAATGGAGAAATCACATTGAAACTCCTCTCCAAGAGGGTACCACCAATGTCTTAATAGTTCTGGAAACAGGATCAAAGAGAAGGTCACTGTGGCAGGGGGCTCCATGCATTTGTTCTGTGTGGCTTCTGCCATGAGAAAGAATAAAGACCTATAGGCCAGACAGACTGGAAACATTACACCAAAGACTAGGTAAGTCAGATAGTCATATTTTTGCATTGTTTGGGACTATCAAAATATTATTAACATCACAGCTGAAAAGCAGGAGAATGGTACTGAAAATTTTTAACATTTATTTTGGATCATTGTAGTGAGCTTATCCCAGCCAAGCCCCCAGGAGCTAAGCCCTCAGCCAGTTACTTGCTCCCTCCAGCAGGATGGGTGAGAGAATCATGAGGGCAAAAGTGAGAAAAACTTGCAGTTTGAGATAAAGACAGTTTCAGAAGTGAAGAAAAAAGAAAAAAACCCAAATGATGCAAAAACAATCACTCACCACCTCCCATCAGCAGACCAATGCCCAGCCAGTCTCTGGGCAACAGCTTCTTTTGAAAAACTACCTCAGTTTTATTGCTGAAAATGACATTATATGACGTGGAATATCACTTTGGTCAATTTGGATCAGCTGTTGCAGCTGTGTGCTCTCCCAATCCCTTCACCACCCCCAACCTACTGGCTCATGAAAACCTTGACTCTATGCAAGCACTGCTCAGCTGTAGCTAAAACATTTGTGTGTTATCATCAACACAGTTTTGGTCACAAACTTAAAATACAGCACTATACAGGCTGCTATGAAGAATATTAACTCCATCCCAACAATACCCAGTAAAATCACAAAAGATAAGAATTCAACCAAAGTTCCTATTTTGCGAGGGAAAATCAAACATTACACCCCATTAGGTGGAGCATCACACTTGAGACCTATAGATGCTGACAAACTTTTCCAAAATCATACTTACCTGTAATAAAATAGTTTCTTATTACTTTTTTAAACTTACTTCACTGTAGAATAAGTGGGATTCAAGAACTTGCTTCTTGTTCAAAGGAAGAGAGACGTATGCTGATAAGCTGATACAATATCTAAAGATGTTTCTGAGCAAAGAGGAGCTGATGATAAATTAGGAGGACCTTCAGAATTTGGGAAAGTGAATGCTCTCAGATCTTAATTCATACTTACCATTACTAATGCAAAATATCTCCCACTAGTAAGTGTTGCAAAATTTTTTATTTCAGAAACACTCTTTTAAAGTATCACCTACATTGTATGCTACGGTCAACAAAAGAGAACTTTATCTTTATTCTTCAAGTGAGTTCATCATGGCTAGGCTTCGCGAACGAAGATTTGGGAAGGGCTCTACCCATGTTTCTTGCAAGCGCGTTGGTGGCTAAAAAGGCCAATACGAGAAAGGCATGTCCGGTTGCAAAAGACACAGCAGAAAGACTCCTTAGATGGTATATTCTGCGAGGCTTGATTCTTTCTGCGTTGTCTTTTCTCTTCAAGGGTGATCCTGCGTGCTTTCTCAAAAGCATCAGCAGCGTTATAAATGGTTTGTCTCCAGGCCTCCCGTTTGGAGGCCAGAGTAGACCAGTTATGGTGATCAATATGCCCAAGGCTGAGTTGTTGCTTCAGGGAGTCCTTGTATCTTTTCTTCGGGGCTCCTCTCTTGCGGCAGCCAGTGGCAAGTTCACCATAAAGCAGGATCTTAGGGAGGCGGTGGTCCTTCATCCTAGAGACGTGCCCTGCCCAACGTAGCTGTGTTCTCAGTAGCATGGCCTCAATACTTGTGATTGCTGCCTGTTCAAGAACAGATGTATTGGTCACATAATCTGACCAGTGGATGTTTAGGATTGTACGGAGACAGCGTTGATGGAAGCGTTCTAGGAGACGCAGGTGGTGGCGGTAGATGACCCATGATTCGGAGCCATATAAAAGAGTAGACAGCACTATGGCTCTGTAAACACTGATCTTGGTACTTTTCTTCAAGTGTTTATTTCGCCAGACTCTTTTATGAAGCTTTCCAAAAGCACTATATGCCTTCGCTAACCTGTTGTCTATCTCCCCGTCAATCTTACCATCCGAGGAGATGAGGCTGCCTAGGTAATTAAACTGTTGGACTGATTTGAGTTCTGATTGGCTGATGGTGATGTGGGGATGATGGGGGACTTCCTGAGGTGCAGGTTGATGGAGAACTTCAGTCTTCTTTAAGCTGACTTCCAGCCCAAAGAGCTCAGCAGCATCTGCAAAGCAGGATGTTAAACGCTGCAGAGCTGCTTCTGTGTGGGCAACAAGGGCGGCGTCATCAGCGTAAAGCAGCTCCCGGACAAGATGGTTTAAGGTCTTAGTGTGGGCCTTCAGTCGCCTTAGGTTGAATAGGCTTCCATCAGTACGATATCGAATGTAGATACCGTCCTGATCATCGAGGTCTGCCGTGGCCCTTTGGAGCATCATGCTGAAAAAGACTGTGAATAGGGTAGAAGCGAGAACGCAGCCTTGTTTCACAGATACAGGGGATCACAAAGGATTCTATGAGGCCCTGAAAACAGCATACGGGCCTACATACCAAGTCCAAAGCCCACTACTCAGTGCAGATGGTCAAATGCTTCTGTCAGATAAAACCTCCATTCTGAATAGATGGTCTGAACACTTTCAGACTCTTTTCAGTACCAACCGTGTAGTCCAAGACTCAGCAATTCAGTCCATCACACAACAACCGGTGAAATACGAATTGGATACTGCCCCCACTTTAGGAGAAACCCTCAAGGCCATACAGCAGGTGAAAATTGGCAAGGCAGCTGGGGTTGATGGAATTCCACCTGAAGTCTGGAAACATGGGGGCCTTGCACTCCATGCTAAATTTCACGAGCTTGTGGTGCGTTGTTGGGAATTAGGCGAACTACCTTCAGACCTTCGTGATGCAGTCATCATCACCTTGTACAAGAAGAAAGGTACTAAATCAGACTGTTCAAATTACCGTGGTATTACTCTGCTCTCCATTGCTGGCAAAATCCTGGCAAGAATACTCCTGAACAGACTCTCAAGTGAGTAAGAGATAGTAAAATGCTATATAGTAGTATGCCAGTGGTTGTCAAGGTCAGTCCTGAACTGCTACGCATCTATATGTTTGTTGAACGAATGAAAAAATGTGGAAAATCAGCAAATAATTTCACATTTGACTGTGGATGGCTGAACCAGTTACACAAAACTTCACATCTTCTAGATTGTGTCTGATAAGCAAATGAACTTCTCATAGTTAAGAAATCCTCCTTTATAAAGGCCTCACAGTAAAAGCAGCTGAAATAGAAATGGTTTTCTTTTTTGGAATGTGTTCTTTCTTATTTGACATCAGTTGCATATCTGTCTATCTACATGGAACCATATGGTCCCTACTGCCAAGTACAGAAATGCCTATTGTTACCAGATGTTGTTCTCCACACAGGTAGTATTAGAGCACTACTATATTTATGACAGAAGTAGGAAAGTGAGGCACAAGTTGAAGGAGGAGTTAGAAACAGAAAAAGATCAGTTTCTTTCCTACACTAATAAGTTCCTTTCATTATTCTTGTACCTGTGCCTCTGTCAGCAGGCAAGCCCATCACAGTAAAAGAACTGGCTGACAGAACTCTTTTTAAGAAACCTATATGACATCTAGGAGTGTGAAAACTCTAAAGCTTTTTAGAGCTTTAAACTCTGTCATTTAGAGAACACACCAGGCATCTAAAATCATCATGGTCTGCTGAATGAGCACAAAATATAACTCATCAAACCTCCTTTTCAGACGTACCTAAAGCCACTAAGGATTTCATTTATGATACCTGAGGCCAAGTTTCCTCATCATTCAACCTGCTTATCACTGGGACTGCTTTCCTGAAGACTGTAAGGGCACCAAATATGGGGACAATGGGGAGGAGACAGTTGCCAAAGATGACAATTGCCTCCAAAGTAAAAATATTGTCACGGCAGAAGGACCCATCATCTGACAGTGAAGGGGTGGCAGAGAACTTACCCTTGAGAAATAATGAAATATTTTTCATGTTCACATTAAGTTCCAATCTCTGCCATTAGCAGCAGAGCAGCATAAGAATGACCTTAATTGCCCTAAAATCTACCCCATACTTGAATGAGGTCATGACCAAGTAGCAGTGATGTTCCTCCTTGTGAGTAAACAGCTCTAGCACAAGGCCTATCCCAGCTGCCGAGCTTGGCAACTGAGATGAACTGCAAGTTCCTAGTCAGATCCTATAATCTCTGTTATTCCACATGCCTTCTCTAGAAATTGCTTTGTGAACTAGTCCAGGATCTTTCTGTGGGACCTCCTGAAAGAGCATCCGGGGAACAGGAGGAAAGTTCTGGTGATGTCATTTCTTAACCACTTCCTCTGAGTAGACTGAGCATGAGTTCTGTGAACGATGTCAAGACTGGCTGCAAACAGGAAAAGAGAGACAGAGCCCATTCCTGGGATCAAGCTCAGCTGGAAGCTGTAGCCTGACACCTTCATCCCATGCAGACATGAGAGATTTGGATCACATAGCCCCAGATACAATCTTAGAGGGGAACAGTTTCTCCTTGGTGTCTTTGCAGAACACATCCAAAGGGAGAGCTGGGACTCAGCACATACACACCATCTCCCTCTGATCCTGCAGACACTTCAGGCTGAATCATGAACTTGAGTGGAACAGCTGAGGGGGTAGAAGGAACTGTTTGGTAATGGCCATCCCTGGGAGAAGAAAATCATGGGAAGGTAAAGCCTCTGTGAGAAAGATGATGGACTTTCTTTCTCATTCATTTGTGTTGAATTATTTTATTTCTGGGGCAGAATGACCTCTGGTGTTCTACAGACTGCATTCAGGCAGAAGGGATTGAACGAGGCTCCCGTGAGAATTTCCTAAATAAACACTGTAATTACTCAGGGGAATAAAGATGAGGGTTGGTTACAAAGAATGAGTGGGAGATTAAATTATTAAATGGCAGATGAAATCCAATGTAGGTAAGTGAAAAATGTTACATACAGTGAGAAACAATCCTAATTTTACATGTATTAAATAGTGGTCAGAGTGATTTTGAGGTTGTTAGAGAGAGAGCTTTGAAAAACAGCAGCTCAGTGCTCAGGACTGAGGCCTGCTCTCTATGTTCCTATGATGTGCATATTTTGTCCTACACCCATGAATTCTGTATATGATGACTACAAACTATCTCACTATTAATAGGTGATAACAGAATTTATAATAAGATACCAATCAGTACAACAAGTCCCAAAGACCAAGATTATTCTGATTTAAATGAAAATCAGCAAAGCACAGCTACTAAACACATTGGTATTCAGCAGTCTTCAGAAGCCTCCATTTAGAATGTAAAACTCAGGTGAAGTTTCTGCTATACCAATGACACTTTTGAGGATTTCACCTTCAATATGATCAATAAACAAACAGGGTGTAAGGCTGTTCAAATATGTAAATCATACCTTTTTTGTGATTTGCTGGGAGTTACCTGAGATTTTTGATAAGCATAGTAATTCAAGTCAGATAGTCTTAAAATTGCATTAAATTCCTTGAAAGCAGAAAAAGTAATATATTAATATGCTTCGTTTTAAACACTTCAGTTCTTTTCTTAGTAATGTAATACAAGGAGACCTTGTCATTATTCTAAAAGTGTTTATGAAAATAGGTACAAAAATAATAATGAAAATAATTTCTCAAAATTCTAAATTATTATTGGTTTTAATCTTTGAAAGAGGTATTTTAATAAAATAATGTCTGGTCCTTACTGAATAAATCTACTAGTGTCTGACTAGTCTACGTGCTTATTTTTCCCCATCTTCAACATCATATTAGTTGCTTATAGCTCCCGTTTTCTTTCTGGAAAGGTTTGGTTGAGTGTAGCCCTAACACTTTATTGGGTAAATGTTATTTTTAGTTATCAATTAATTATGTTTGCATTTTTCATGCTCACAAGTTCCTCAAAACTTCCTCCTTCAAAAGCCCAGCTCTATCAGGGAATATTGAAAAGGGGAATTTTCCTTAATATTCTCTAAGTCTTGCCATAAAAAGTATTAGGCATTTATGAATACAAGTGCAAAATTCCCTTAAAAGGGTCATAAATTCAGCCACAGTATCAATCCCAAGGCGTTACATTTGAAAATGAAGTTCAAGAGAGGCAGAGCAAGTAAAAGGAGTGAAAAGACAATTGACAACAGGAAAATATCTTTACTTGTTTTTGAAACTATATGGGGCTATATTATTCAGGTCCAACATAAGTGGAAACAGTACGAATGAAAGAGAGGTTTCAGATATGAGATATATATATATGTATATATAAATAGCCATGTTTTACTTTAATGTGCCACTATTCGAGCAATAAAGAACAAACAGTCTGATTTAGGCTTTTAAGACATGGAATATTCAGATCTATCTATTATTAGTGCGCAGACATTTGAGGTGGAAAAATGAGAGTTTAAGAACAAAGTATTAAGTAATTTTCTAATGGCCATTCAGGAAGCCAATGGCAGAGATTTTCCAGCAACTATTTTCCTAAATACCTTCTTACTTAAACTTCCACTGTTGTCATGCAATTTTATTTCTCATGTCTTCCCCAAAGAAGACAAAATTGGAAAATAGCTTAGTTGTACATTTAAAATATTGATTTTCAACAGCAGTTAATTCTCTTCTCTTAGCCTTTTTTTTTATATATGCAACAAAATTATTTAAATGTATCCCCAAATGTAAAGAATTATTGGTTTCATTTTTTTTTCTTCTTTTCAAGTTATCTTTGATGTCTGTGGCCAGAACTCCAGTACTGCTGAAGCCACGGCTTGAAGTACTTTTCCCAAGACTTGTGCCATTTCAAACATTCCCTTAATATTAAAACAAATGAAAATCAGGAGGTATCTAATTGTCCTGGTTTTGATTTTGTTAATAAAACGTGAAAGGTTAAAATGGAGCAAACCATTCCTTAAAGCTATAGCCATAGAAGCACCAAGGCTTCAAAGATGACTTGGAAATGAAAAACTAAAAAAAAATGTTACAATAAAGTACAATATTTAAAATAATTTCGGGACCTCAGTTTCCACTGAACTTAAAAGGAGTTTCGTGATGACTTAACTCCTCATAGAACCAGGTCCATGATGAATAAAAGCATATGAGGATTCTGCAGTAAGGCCAGAAGAAGTATGTGTTGTGTTCAATATGCATTTTGCAAAGGGATGATGCTTGGACAACAAGATTTGTGCCTATTTTTAATGCAGCCAACCATTCAAACAGATTTAAATTCACTGAGGACCATCCAAATGATCTGAATGTATCTTTATTTACCTCAAATCATGTTCCTTGTTCATCTTGTAGGGGCAAGAATCACTTGTTTCACTACTCTCTCTAGCACCACAGTCTCTATCCCTTCCAATTTCTATTCCCAGTCACTAACAGTCTGTAGGACTGCTTGAGTGCCTCTGTTACTGCTCAGAGAAGAATCTGGTTCACTGAAGCAAGATTTCTTGAAAGGGAAACCTATTGCCACAGATTAAAAGAGCTTGTTCATTAAAACCAGAAAAGATTAGTTTCTTCTTTACAGGAATTAAAAAGAAAACTACAACACTGCCTATCCTTTCCCTACCCAAATTGTCAGATCCTTTCCAACACTTGATAGTATGCAACTTAATTTTGTTCACAAGAACCAAAGTTAAACCTATAGAAAAGAACCAAAGTTGCCAGATGTCACTACAGATACAATTTGTATTTCAGCGAGATCTGGACCTTTCTCTATTTGAAGCAATTGGTCAGAAAACAGGCACTCAGTTCTGCAAGGTGCTGATAAATATAGAAATGTGAGGGAGGTTCGTATGAGCAAAACCTGAAGGCTTTGGCTCTGAAAGGGTGACAGTCTAAGCTTTTATACTTTAGCTGCGTTCTTAATTTGGAGTTCTTAGTTCAGTGACATGGATGAGGATTATTCAGATGAGGCCAGCTGGGACCCTTGACATATAGAGCCAACTATACATTTAAACAAGATATCCATGTCCCCAGGTATGGTATATTTTAAGATACCAGATACATTATTAGTAGCAAGGAAATTAAGGAACTTCTTTTTTTCCCAGTCAGCTCTGGAAAATCTTACATAGACTAGCTTTTTGACCATGAGAAATTGAATATTTACAGGGAAAAAAAAGATCTGATGCTGTAGTCACTGACAGTGTGCATGACTGCTTTATCATAAAGAGCAAAACCTCCTTCAGGATACAGGCAGCCATTTATTAAAAGTGGTGATTAAATGGCTGAGACAGTCCTGAGGCAGAGCAAGGTTTAGGTATTGTGTTCTTTTTAATCCCACAGCATGCTCCCTTGTAAGTGAAGTGGTAATTTCTTACAGGTCAATCTGAGTCAATAAATACTTTTAAGCCCCTGTAGACAAATGCTATCTACAGTGCTATTTTGATTTATTGATACTTAGCTGTTGAAGAAGGTTTTTTAAAGCACGCCGTTTCATACCAGTAGGAGAGCTCTGTTGATTCTGCTGTTATCCGTCTTTAACTATTTACATGGCTTTTGGGTGGAGTCTGAGCATCCCTGTCTGCCATTGCAGTAAAATACTTGGCATCATCTCTGAAGAGCCAGTGTGTTGGCAGCATCAGTCATTTTCTACTTGAAAAATTTTTCAGGTCTTAATCAAGGTAGATGTTTAGAAAGAGCAGTGACTGTAGAAGGACAACTAAATCTTCCCTATTAAGCAAAAACCCTGACTCAAAGTTCATGGAAGGAATGATAATGTCTGAGTCCCAACAGAGGAACTGCATATTAGAGGAACAGGGAGGAGAGGTAGTATCTACTTACCTCTTATCATGGAAGAAATACTATAGAGTTTAGTGCAATACTGCTTTTGTTAGTATTATTTTTAATTAGTATTATTTTTAATTAGTATTATTCTTGCATGTCAGGAATTCTAGAGCATAATTATAAATATCTGCTAAAGTCTACAAGAACAGCCAGAAAAATCCGTAGAAAGAAGCCAGGTCTGTATATCATGTATGATCTTTTACTGGTATATCAATAGAAATTGATTTAGTTGTTTACATTACTCATCATTATTATAATTTTCTATTAAATGAGCCACTGTTTCTGTCACATCTCTTTGTGATGTGCACCAGCATCAATAATTGTTTTTAGCTGGGATACATACAGTTATTAGGGGAAGCAAATAAATATTTCAAAGCTATTTAACCTGTTTGGTCCTTTTCTTTCCACTGGTGCAACAGTTAAACCAATACAGAGAGAAAGTGAATTCATCTCATCTACGCTTTTCCTTGCTCGCTTGTCAGTAAAACCCCCATTATGGCTTTTTGTTTGTTCAGAGCACGTAAAAGCCTCTGTCGCAACTCCATCAATTCCAAGGTGGTGTCTCCTATTTCTCTTTTCTCCTTTAATATAGAAAGTCATATGCCTTCATGTAAGAAGCAGTTTTACACATGAAGGTGGTGTTCTTTGGTAACAGAAAACATGCAGGATTTACAAGAGGTTTTTTTCAAGAGATCCAGACGGACAGCATTGGAACCCAAATTTAGTCTATATATGATGAAGTCAAAGGAATTTCTCCACAGTGCCCTAATATTCTGTTTCATTGTCTCTTGGAAGAAAGTATCTTTTTGGTAGAACAACACTACACTTTGAAGTGGCAGATAGAAAGACAAATGATGAAACTGTTCACAGGAGTTTCAATTAGTGTCAGTGTTGATGGGTTCCATTGCCTGTGCGAGGTTCAGCTGAACAACTAAGGCCCTAAGCGGCATGCAAGATTGCAGAGTAATTAAACATTTTGTTGCATACTGCAAATAGCTCCTTTTGTCTTCTCTTCACAATAAATGCACTCGGAACATAAAAAGAGATGTGGGAGATTTTGCTCTTCTCTGCTTGCTATGGATGCAGACCAACAACTTTACAGGTGAAAGACTTCATGTTCTACCATCAATCTCTGGAGCCATCAAACCCCTGTGAAGGAGCACACAGAATGGCCAATTTAAAACCAGAAATCTACCCGACAAAATGTCAGGCAAATACATCATGAACACCACATGACTTTAGCATATTGGCAGCTGTTTGTTGCAAATAGGTGATAAAGTGTTTGAGGTGGTCCTGAGGGAGCATATGGCTTAAGTTTTGTGTTCTGTTTGATCCCACAGCACGCTTCCTTGAAAATTATGTACTTGCATTTGCAGGAGACAGATTTAGAACATTTGCTAAATGTCACAAAGTCTTCATGGATTTCCTGCACTGTAGTTGAAAGCTGAATAATTTGAAAATTTGTAAAAATATTGGATTGCCTTGATATTGCTAATCATTTCTATTTCTAATAATTTCACATTGTTTGATCATTTACAGGATCAAACTAATTGATAAGTCTAGCTCATTCAACTAAAGAAAATAATTGAGGTCCTTTTCTCAAGCCGGGAAGGTCAGGCCAAATACTAATAAAAGTAGACTTCTGTTCCTGGCTATCATTGACTGTGTCAATAATCAATAGCTTGATTCGGCTTACTTTTCATTGAAAGCTTTTTTTTTCCTGTCCATTAGTTTGATCCATGCATTTTATATCCGTTTACTTGGAGAGATAGTTAATTTTTGCCTCCTACCTTTGGCACAACACCTCAGGAGACCATGAAATAGCATGTGGCAGTTGTCACTACCTAAACCTAAACTTGCTAGCAGAATTGAGTTCCTTACTTGAAAAGCAATTTGATTTTATTTCTTTGCTTTACCTTTGACTTAAAGAACAATGTGCTGTGTTTATCTGAGAGGAGATAGACAAGACTGTCATACCCACCCAATAGCTGTATGTGCTCATAGCTCATGCTTGTGTGTACACAGGTGGAGCTAATTCCTCCACCCTAGGCATACATATCTCATACTTAATCCACTCTCCTGTCTGGGCAAAGATGTATACTTCTACCTTCCTCTGTCCTTCCATAACTGTTTGTGATGGGCATATGTAAAGAGAAGATACATGAAACAGAAGGCTTCTAAAAGCTGTGGTCCCCCATCCAGCCATCCCTTCCACCAGGCAAAGAGCCAAAGGAGGGGCTGCAGGAAGTTATTGGAGAAGCTTATGTTGAACAGACAGACACAAATGCATGTCCCTAGTGTTTAACCTGCAAATTATTTCAGATTCTGAACCATACTGCTGTTTGGCCTGGTTGGATGTGATGAGATACAGTCCGCCCTGTCCTGTTTACATGGGAAGGAAGTTCAGGTATGGAGTCTGAAGGCAGCTGTGGTATGTTGTCATGGGACAAGACCTACTAACACACTGCTGGGAGCACCAAACCTCAGAGCAAGAAGCTCGTAGACAAGTAAGAGCTTGAAGTCTGCAGAATGCCAAGTGCCTTTGGTGGGAAGCCGAGATCACTGACTTATTTCAATGGATGAAACTCATTTCTCCCTTCCTTCCCCAGAAATAATTTGGCATCTTGCTTTGTTGGAGTAGGCCAATGACACTTTATTACCTCAAAGGGTGTTATGTGGATGTGTTTATGTTTGTAAATAGGGTGGGGCAAAATTTTTAATGAATATCAAATTCACCAAAAAATTCTTGGAAACCAAAATTATGTGAAAAAAATTGACTGAAATTTAAAAAAATGTATATCTGAGAATATTTTGAAATGCTAAGAACTTTGCTTTGACATTTTCAAGTAAAATTGCTGTGCTTCTGCATCAGACAACATTTTTAATTAAAGATAATACAAAAAATTTAAATCAAAGAATGAAAAATACAGGATTTAAATAATTTTTTAATATGTAACAGAACAAAAAGTTATGGGCTGAAAAACACCCATGTTTTGACCTCCTAAAATGCTAATAGGGAAAGAGTTGTTTCTCCTCTCTCTCCAAAAAAGAACTTCTGCTTTCATCATAACTGATTTTCTTCCCTTATATTTTGGCAGATATGTGAGGCACCAGACTGAAACCCCCCATTATTTGCTCACCTATGTACATAGGGCACTTCAAAACAACCAGAGAATAACTGCGAAATTTCATCTATATGATCTTAATCACTTTGTTAGTTCCTTTTTCAGGTGACATTATCAGATGGGAATTGCTATTATTCTCTATGGAAGCAATTTCCTTTCCTAATAACCTTTATTAGACACTCAAATATCAAGGATAAAATGTAATAAATAATAGTAATCACATGGTAAACTAAGATTTTTTTCTACTGATTTCGGTGCAAGTTCAATTTTTTTTTAAATTGTCTTAATATAAATAGGGAAAAATATGAAGGAAGATGCTGTAAAAACAGCAGACCTTTGAATTTGCTACATACAGTTGCAAATATTACTTCATTACTATGTCAGAGGCCTCTCCACACAGCTTTATATCCCACAATAAGTCTATTGTTTACTGTAAAGACTCAGCTGTGGACAGAAATGTCCAAATAAATAGTCATAAATGATTAAAGACAAGTTTTTGGTCTCTGAGATTTATTTTTTTATGAATATAGTTCATAGTGCTTAACCTTAACAGTGATCCATAGAAGAGAATGAACGAAAGAGTCATGTAAAAGTCTTTGTGGCTCACATTTGCAATGGGAAAAATGCCCTGTATCGTCACTGAATGAAAGTTAAGGATGGAGCCGGCAGGTGATTACTGGAGCAGACGAGAGCGGCTGCAATACAGGGTGGAGGGAGAGCAGACCTGGTCTCCTCTGTGTTGAAGGGTTGTATTTGAAAAGCCAGAGGGATACTTGTAAGACTGTCAAATGGCAGTTTGTGTATACCTTGGATTGGGGAATTCTGTCTGCTAGTTGAATCGTGTATACAGCTGTAAAGTGGTGATATATTTGTATCTGTTCATTCAACCCTAAAATCAGTTAGTGTTCGGAATCTTTTTTATATAACTGCAACCTGTAATGGAGAAGACACTTTCACTACACAGCTACACACATGCTCATTATTATGTTAGTGACGTTCTTTTCAGCTGTTGTTGTATCATTTGAGAAATAGTATTTATTATTTTTTTCTCTTCAAAGAAGGAGAAAGCATTTTTTTTTCTGGAAATTTCATCTACCTAGTGAAATAAGAGTAATTTATGTTCTATAAAGTATGCAAAAGTACATACATCTTAGTACCACTTAGTTTATCTAGACAAGTCATGAAGTCTCTCTCATGCTGTGGTATTATTTAGTCAGAAATTCAAAGTTGAATTTGTGTTTCTTACAGAAAAATCCTCCACAAGCTTCACCTCTGCTAGGATAGAGTTATCTGCTATCTTGCTCACTCTTGGTGTAAGCAATCAGCAGAATGAAACTCCCTTCATCAATGATATTATTATTTGATGCTTAAAACAGTCTCCTCAGAAGCAGAAAGCAAAGAATTGAAACTTGCTTCACTCTGAAGTGATCCAAGTATTCTCACTTCCTGAGTGCAGTAATCTCTGGAGTATTACATGAAAGATTCTTTTTTTCCTGAGTTGTTTTAAAAAATCTTCTAGAAACAAGTCCTGTACAGTTTTTTGTTGTTGGTTTGTTGTTTTTTTTTTTAAATTGTTTGGGATTTTTTTTGTTCCCTCTTCAAAAAAAGGAATTAATGCTTGTATGTCTGTGTGGGATCTGGTTTGAAGATTTTAAAATAGTATCATGTCTTAAAAGATGCACCTTATATTAAACACAATGCAAAATATTGTCTGATGTTCTTTAGTCTGGTTTACACAGGTCAAAGCAATCAATGATGTCACCAGTCTTCGGATATAGGAATTGAAATACAGAGCAGAAGTATATAATAAAAAGATCGTAAAGTTGTGATCTTTCCTGTTATATTCCTATGAGCAGTAAAATAATTTCGAGAACTAACATGTAGTGTGATCCAGGCATTCTTGGGTAGACTCTTGGATTTGTGCTTGCAAACATGTTCCCTTTTTTAAAACAAAACAAAACAAAAAAATCTCTTTATCTGAAGGATGAATGAGCCCCTTCAATACACTGTAAACGTTACCCTGGCTGTGATCCAAGGGTTGTGATGTGGAAGGAATAAGTTGCTTAATTTCTGCATTTGAAGCCTTTGTTAAAAAATGTTTTAATCTTTTCTTGACTCTATTATAGTTTAAAGTCTGGTTTAACATTCCAGCTGGGCCACAACAAAGACCATCATTGTTTGACATGCTTTTTCTACAGAGCCTGTCAGATGTGCTGCATTATCTAAACAATGTTGGCAGCAAGTACACAAGTAGCAAGTGTGAATCAAATCAAAGATGTCCTCAAATCCAGACTCCAAGACTGAATGTTCCCAGACTCCAAGGGTACAGCAAGAGTGTCTGGTTATCAATAAGCATAACCAATGATAATCTAATCATTTAGGATTCGAATCCAAGCCTTGATGATTTCCTATTTGTGGGGAATAACCCGCACTTTGTGTTTCCATCCCACATTAGAACCACCAAACTAGGAACTATTCAACTTTGTTCTTTACCTCAAACACCCAAAGAGGGGTTGTTTGCAGAAGAATATTGTCTGATTCTTGCTGGGACATACAAGTAAGTTTCAGTGCACAGATCAAGCAGTCAAGCTACAGTCTTGGCTGCTGATTCTCTTGCACTGCCCTCAGCCTCACCTTCCAACCTACTCTGTCCTGCTTGGCACTGTTGTAGCGTCAGCAACCACCTCACTAAAACCTGCCTACTCAGCTCTTTGGGTGAGTTTTTCCTCACCTATTTCCATCTAAATGAATTAAGCCAGCAAAAATCTCCCATTTAAACTTCGAAACTGGTCTGACTCACAATGAGTAAAGTGTTTTTGGGACTGACTGTACGAACAGTTCAGCCTGAAGGTCTGAGGAATGCAGCACAGAGAAGCCAACTACGTTATGTATTTGATGCTATGGATATAGGCACCTTCTGAGTAAAGAAAAGTACCTGTGAAAAACTCAGAACATCATTATTTTATTTTATTGCTGTATTATTCCTACTTCCAATGTGTGATACGTTGAAAGAGATTTTTATATTTTAAAAATAAGATTTTGAAAACATACTTTAATACAAGATACAGTAGCCTTAAAATAGGTTTTAATGAGGATTTGTTTCAGGAATAGTTTCACTAAAAAACAAAATTGAGTGGTGAAAACAAGATGAAATATATTCAGTGCAATTAACTAATACTAGCAAATATGAATTGCGATTCCATATGTTTGTCATGCAATAACAATTAGTTTGAGGTTCTGTGATAGTATTAGAACTTTTACTATGGGAGGTGCCACCATATAATACACAGATTAAAGGGCCAGGATGTGGTAGATGCTAACTGAAGATTCCGGTCTTCGCAACACAGTAAAATTAGTTTCAGCTGTGTGGCCTTAGAAGGGATAAAACCTGCACTTGATTTCAGCACACCACAGCAGGCCAAATCATGCCTCAACAGCCTCTGTGAAAGAAGGAGATCTTCCCTTTACCACCTCATTATTCCATGTTGTCAAATATTTTACTTTCTACACTCACAAAAAGAAACCCTAATTAATTGACTGCTATACAGCCTTTTGCTACTGTGACTAAATTTAGGCATAAGTAAGGTTTCATCTTGTACTGCCTTTTAGTATTGTTCTTCAAAAGACAACTCTCGCTTTTACATTTTTGTTTTCTCTTAAACAAAGAAATACATTTTACATTGTGATTTAAATACAAAGCAATAAATTCAGCAGGATTACATGATATAACATCGATACATGATAGGTATCCACCAGAAATCAGAAACATGCCAAATTCAGTTGTTCTTCATTGTCAGGTCTGCAGTCTTGTAAGGAGTTAAAAATAAATTATAGAGTATGTAATTATTAAGCAATTTCATTAAATGTTACATCCATACATTTATTTTTCAATGTACTTCTAAAACAACACACAAAATTTTATTACTTATGTTTGAGCAAATGAGAAAAAAATGTTTTCTCATTATTGTATGAAATTTGATTTTGTGCTCAACAACAAAGAAAAAAGTAAATTAAACAAAACATAGATATTAAGGACTATTTATCTTTTTTTAAGAGTTGAAAGATTAAACTTCAAAATTTTGTCTGTTTCTTGGGGAAAAAAAGCTGAAAAAAGGATGAAAAAAATATTCTTACTAACAGTAAGAATAAGTTTGTTCATTTAAGATGGATTTTCTAACTCTTATTTCCATTCTCCTTAAGTTTTAGTTATATTTGGTTGCAACAATTAAATGTAGCAATACAGAAAAAAAAAGATCATAATGAAAATGGAGAAAGACATAAGAGAATCTTCAATATAATAAAAATGATGACAGTGTGCCAACAACTGTGTATGTATTATTTCATCAAATTTGTAAGCAGGTCAGCAAGGTTTGTAAGAATTATTGATTTTAAATTAAAACATTGCGGTAAAACTAGATTCTTTAATGGTTGAACCTCCTTATTTATTTTAATACTGTAATTATTAGTTTCAATCTCCTAAAATATTTTAATTCTTGTTTTCTGGAACTCTGCCTTTCAAATGACTTCTAGATGCTAAAATTAATAGGAAGGAGATATTTCCCTAGAAAAGCAAAGTCAACATGAATGAAGGAAGGCAAGAGGAAACTCAAATGAAGAACAAATTACCTGAAGAAAAGAGATTTATGAAAATATTTGTTAATGCTGTCAACATGATTTGTTTTCTTCTGCCTGAGGGAAAACCATGGTTGAGCATTGAATATAGAAGAAAAAAATTTATGTCCAACTTCTTATCCTAACTTCATGTCAACTCACAAAGAGAATAAAGACTTGCAGTTTTCCTTTCCCCTAGCTTTGAAACTTTTAAACAAGTTGCATTTCCAAGAATTTTCATGGAGTTATAAATGTGATTTCTCTTGTCTTCAAATGTGCTTTCCCTCTCTGTTTCTTTGCTAGAATTTTCCTTAACTTAGCAGCATAAAGAAACAACCAAAACAACCAGAAGCTTTATAGTCAATGACTAACCAAATAGGCTTTGTGGAGTGCATCTGGAAGAACAATACACATCTTTTTATCCCAGAACTTGGAGTACTCTTCTGGGTCTAGAAACAACTTCTGTCTATCATGAGCTGTGTGTCATCCAAGTAGAAGCACGCACAGTATGCAAGGACTGCAAATGCCAATCTCACATCTGTGGTACTTCATTGTCAGAGTGATGAAATTTTCAATTCAGACTTCCTTTGCTCATCAGAAAAGGATTAAGTAGATGGATAATGTAGCATGATCAATGCTGTAGGCACACATTGCCAACTGTGCCATCTGCAGACACCGGTCATGAAGAGAAAGTTGTCAGTACTCTTCCAGTCCTACTGATTCTGGAAGAAAGGCAGTCAAATCTTGAACCACAAAAATTCCTCTTCCTCCACATCAGTAAATCCAGTATTGAGCATGCATGTACCTAATACTCAATTTCTCCCTCTGTCTGTAAACTTGGGCAGAAGAGGAATATAGCCTGCAAAACCTGTTTCCTTCTTAGGCAAAAGTCAACAGGGTGGCTGCTGACTCAGTACCTGGAGTATTCATGTGCAGCCACCATTAGAAAAACCCAGAATCTCATGTTAATCACCTAGGACTGCTATGTGTGATTCCAATCAATATTCCAGCTTCAAATTATATTAGTTAATTGTGACCAAAAGTTATTACATTTTTACATGACTATAAAATACAGGTAATACCTCTGCCCTCTTAGATGGCATCTCTAACAATTGGCATCGAGCAGTAGTACTTTATTGAAAAGTCTGGTTGGAATTTAATGGAACTTGAGTAAAATTTTAAACTGTAATTATTTTAATCTTGCTTCCATGGCAGATTAATGAGGAGAATTTAACATCCTTTCTCACTGATGTATTTTAATTTATTTCTGCAATATTTATTCTCATTCTGTTTTAAGACTGGCCAGAAATGACATTGGATTAACTCAGCAGATATTGAAGAAATCAGGTAACTGCCTCGAGTATTTTGATGTTGTGCTAAATTGTCTAATCACCAGCAGTGACCAGATGATGCTTTGCTTTTAAAGTGCTGGCAAACTTGCAACATCTATATGTCTTACACAATTGAGTCATTTTTTTGAGTCACAATCCACTTACACAGCATAATCTTACTGGCAGAAGGCGGCACAGGCCTCCACAGCCTGAGAGGAATTTTCAGACCAGAGCTCCAATCTCCATTAGGCAAAAAACTTTCTTCTTCACAGGAATTACATTTTCCCCTGCAATTTGAAAGAGGCTAAAATTCCCAGAATAGGTCATTAGAAGCCATAAGCAAGGCTGCAATTTTAGAAGTGAAAAATGCAGCAAGAAATGTCACAAAAGAAACTCCTAGGTAGTAATGGGCTGAAAAAAAATATCTTAGTCACAAGAGAGTTAAATAACTCACTATAAAGCTAATCTTCTGTGATTTTAGTGGGAATTAACATATTTCACGCTTTCCATGAGAGGTTTAGCACAGTAGAGAGGAGACAATCAGTCTCCCTCCACAGGGAAACATTTCAGAAAGGATGTGCAAAAGGCACATTTGTATTTTGAGGTGTTTCATGGGGGCAGTTTGTACCAGAAGTGAAGGACTCGCACACCTGTTGTGGGAGCTCATTGTGTCCACCTAGTCTCCTGGAACTTCTTGCACACGGGCCAGTTATGGTCTGACACTGAACCAAGATTAATCTGACATATCTCTGATAACATCACATTATCTACATACATATGTATCTACTAGTGCCCTACTTGTCAGGTTTTCTGTCTATATGACTGTATCCATAACTTTTGAGCCTGTTGTTCAACCTCAGTCAGTGAGAAAAGGATGTCAGAGATAAAATTCCACAAGTTTAGCAAAAAGGTGTTGCTGCCCAGAAGAAAAAGCACTTCTTAACATGCTCCATTTAGGAACAGGTTTCAGATGAGCTCACACCATGGGAGGTAGATGGCCTAAATGCCTGAATTGAAAGAAATACTTTTAAATGATGCTTACGCTTTACTGGACACCAGAGAATCCAACTGTGAGGCACAAATCCATAGGAAAGGTGTCATTGGTTCTGCTCACTGCACAGGGAGCTCCTTGTTTGTACTAAAAGCAAGGATGACTTTCAGTGCAGTTTCACTTTTGGCTGATATTATTTGTTTATACTGCACTGCAAATGTGACTGGCATTTTACCTTTCCTCCAATGTTTCTGCCTTGAGGAACTTGGCCTACAGGTCAAAATGTTGTCCTCAAATTCACTTACTCTGGGAATAGTTCACTGTTAACTTGATACGGGAAGCAAGTATTTCCACTGAAGTCAGTCAGAATGTGTGCCTCTCTGTGCCATGGTGTGATAAGAATTCGTGATGGGAATGGATGGGAGGAGCTCTCTGACACTCCAAACTGAGCTTTGTACAGGAGGCTCTGAAACAGTTGAGTCAGAAGCATAACTATTTTCAACTCACAAGCAACTTTTCTTAAGAGATATTTGTATTTCTTGTTGCATGAAGCCCATTTTAAATACATATTTGAAGACTGTTAAACATATTACCACCTATTTTACAGAAGGAAAAAACTCTTCCAGAAGAAAGCAGCATATCCACTCCTACCTCAATGGAATCAAAACATCAAAAGAAGTGTGACAGCCCCACATATTGACCTTGAATGCTGCCTTTCTATGCAGGGTTCAATCCTACCAGATTCTCAGTGCTCCTGATTCACTCTGGAAACTGAAAACACTTCTCATCTTGTCTGGTGATCAGCACCTGTGTCAGTACAGTCCTTCTACACAATTTCTATCAAAGTTAAACAGACATATTGACTAGGCATTATGTATTTCCTTACTTAAGTAATAAGAGGGCTTGGTCATTTTACAGAAGATTTCAAACTAGAACAGCTGATGTAGCAGTACTTCTGTGTTGTAATAAAAATGAGGGGTATTATTATAAATACTACAGCATATTAATGAGTGTTTTTATGGTAATTATTTCAATTGCTCCATCTTTAACAATGTATTTTCACCTCTACTTTGATAAAGGAAAGCAAATTTTCCTGGTCTCTCAAACCTTCATCTTCACATTGTTCTGTAATTTAAAACTATTTCAGGGCCCTTTTGTATGGAAAAGAGGCTATACAGCATTACTAAGTATTCCAGCCATAACATTTAAGCACTGGAATCCCTTGCACGGGGTTGAATATTCAAATATATTCTAAATAGAATGCTAGTAGGGTCCAATTAAGGTGTGTGAGAAGCATAGTGTAGGTAGATCAGAATATTCCTAATGCGTCTTAAACTTACCAAGATGAGATTCTCTCAGTGTTTACTCATTAGCTTAGCCAGTATAAAAGGCAAACTCTACTAACATACTTATCGCATATAAGAGTATGCCCAATCTAGGGGAAAAAATGTATGCTTTGGCCACATACCAGGCAAAAAGAGATGCAGAATCCTAGTGAAGATACAGTTTTTATGTTTAAACAAACTGAAAAGAACACTGGGTAGGAGTTTAAGGATTACCTTAATTTACCAGAATTTAGTCAAATTACATTTTCAGTCTTCACTACATGTAAATGACTTTAATCTTCACCAATGTACAATAAAAATGTAGTTTTTATGCCTAATGGAGGTAAGGACTCAGAACACTATAACAAGCTTGCTTAACTAACAACTGTATCACTGTATTCATAAGACTAAAATTTTCAGATGTGTTGTCAGCTTAGCATCCTAAACCAATTTTTGCTCATCATTCACGTGTTCAAGAAATTCTTAATAAATTAGGCACCTATACTTATGGACTAATTAATACTGATCTTTCAGTTTAAGCAAACTACTCACTTCCACTAAGGAGAGGTTATGTCATCTGTGATGTGAAGATGGAATATTAGTATACAAATATATATCTTAATGGCTATAAATAACTGTAAGGAAAAGGTGAAGAGAGAAGAAAAAATAATGCCCTTCTGTTCAGGAATTTCTTGTTCTGAGGCAAGCACCACGGAAAGCTTTGAGTTCCACTAGCTCTTCTCAGCTGTCTTTTTTTCAGGGGGAAAAGGCAAGGTTGGTATTACTTCTTTTGTACTTATGGTTAACATTGTAATAAAACCATTTGCTACTAAAGTCCGTCTAGATTCCTTCTAAGACAAGGTAGATACGAGTAGATACTTTCTCCATAAAGCACTTCTTCTCAGTTGTATGGGCTCATTGGAGTTCCTCAGCTTTCTTCAGCTTTTGCAGAAGAAGTCTGAGCAACAAACTTTGACTAAACCTTTAAAAGATAAAAGCTAAGTCCTGAGGAGCAGAGATGAAGAAGGTCCACTGGCATAAATAGCTTATAGAGGTGTTCTCTGCAAAGTGCAAGGAGTGTTTTACAGTAAAAGAAGATGTAGTTTCTTCTTTTCACCCATTGAATGTATAAATAATATAATGTTTGGGACACATTTTGAGGAATTAATTTTAATATTTTTAAAAAACTTATTTTGGTATTAATCCAAGAATATTTCCTCAGTAATAGCAGATCTTTCTTGTCTGATTTTGACCTTTACAATGTTTTACTAAGCTTTTATATATATTTAAAGACAATGAATTCTGTTACCAAAAAAAAAAAAAATCCTTTGAAGTGCAAAACTGAAGCATTTCTAGTCATTTCTGACCACCTCAAAATACTTTATCCCTTTTTAATTTTTTATCCTTTCATTTTTCTTTTTTTCTTTTTTTAAACAAAACATTGTAAAGAATCAACATTTGTAAACATTTTGCCTTGAACCAAACAGCATTGTCCATTCGGGAATGGTCTTCATTATAACTTGAAAGACATACAAGTCAATTGGGCACCGGGATTAGAGGGAAAAAGGGCAGGTTTTACTGTGGCACTTTCTTGGCTGTTACTACAAAACAATGCAATCAAAATTGAAAGATGCCCTACTTCATACAAAGAGCAGGTATTAACGGAAACTCATCCCTGTCCTTATAGGTCACTGTAATGTGCTACCACTTTGAGAAAAAAAAGAGTGCAGGAAAGCAGGAGAAAAAAACCTTTTCAAATCAAACTGGAAATGAGTGTCACAAGGAAGCCCCTCAGAAACACACATTTGGTGGCATCGGAGAATTTTGGAAGGCTCAGTGAGTTACAAAGAGATGATGCTTTAGTGCAAGGACTGCCTCAGACTCTAGTTCAGAAATCCAGCAATGAAATAGGTACTGGGGCTAGAGGGCTGGAACAATCCAACCAAAGTGGAACAATAACTTGTCCAAGCACACATCAGCACTAAAAATTAAGAAAGCTAAAGGTTTACATAATTAAAGGTGTGGCTGCTCCAGAAAAGTACATGAGCCCAGGGGGATAAAGACTGGCCTAGACCAAAAAGGGTTACTTGGTGATAAATAACTCTTAGAAATGGTAATTATGTTATGCCCTAATGTTATTTACTGCCTAATATTGTTCACTGTGACTCCTTTAATTAATCTACCTGACATTCTCACTAACTCTTTCCTTTTATCCTTTGCTGAGATTAAAGGTCCTTTTTATCTTATTGCTTTTATGTTCATTCTTGGATGAATCCAGTATTAAATTAGATGCCCGTGTGCATTTTGAGCACCCATGGCATTCACTTTTGGGGTTCACAGCAAGCTTATTGCCTCTTCTAAAATTATTAAAAGTTCTTGACATTCTGGCATTCCAGATCACTTTGAAAGCAGTTTACCTAAGACAGAAGTTCCAAAAGTATAACATTTCCTGGTTCACAAAATCCTTCAGAGCAACTGCTTATTCTTAGGCTCACAGAAGCCCTCTGTACTTTTTTCAAATAAAGATTTCTCACTAGGCTCTAAGTCACTCTGAGAAGCTATCTAGTTAAATTACCAAGTAATTTTCTTTTGTTAGTTTGCCCAAAAAACTCAGGAACATCCCGCATTATTATTTCCCAGGACTGTGTTTTCTCTCTCAGGATATCTTTGAACTGCTTTTAATTACTCTGACTGGTCAAGCTCTCTACTAAAAATGCTCCAGTTCCCTGAAGCAGATCCTCCTGATGACTTAGGTAAGAAATAAATATCATTATTTCACCTTGTGGTAAATTGCCCATGATCAGCTCTATGCTGCAAAGCATCATCTCATAGCCCTGTATAATTATGGTGGCTAGGTCACCAGCAACATTTTATCCTGCAACACATACTCCAGGGGAGATTAAACAAATGACTTGTTTACAAACAGCTTAATGAGGAGTAGCTATGACACAACTGTTTCCTTTACCCCGCGTATGCAAAGGAGCTCACTTCCTATTTTCTTTATACGGATGGCACCAGCAGATTCCTCTGTGGAGGCCTTTCACTGCAGCAACCTTGCAGCGACAGAAACCCACGTCCCACTGGTTTGCATCTGCCAGTGACTCCTCAGTGAGGGTGGGACAATGGCCAGCACTACCCACCTGATATGAGACATTGTCACTTCCCTCCTCTTAACATGTAATGGTATTTTATGCCTGTGCAGTATTTGAACAATTTTAAACCATTTATAATAACAACTTCTCAGTGGTTTCTTCACAAAATGTGATGGTGAGCCAGATTGTTGCTCATTCTTTTACCTGGCTTGCCTACCAAAGTAGGTGCTTTGATTTCTAAGTTTTTGGCTGGGGTACCTCTTTGTTCTGAGTTAATATAACACTGGGTGCTAAGGGAGATCTTGCCCAGGGGTAGAATGGTTAGACATATATTCTCTGGAAGTACTACTAACAGTAATAATAATAGCAAAATTTCTTCAAGACTACCACACATGGGGAGCGAGATTGTGGTCAAAGGATAAGTGTTATTAAATTTCTGATGAAATAGTGAGATGCCGCTGTGGAAAAAATCGTTTAAATGCAATTTTTTTCTCAATTTCTGTTTTATCAAACATAATGAAAATTCAAATTAATTGAAATTTATGTTTTGTGATTACTTTTGCCATTCTTGTGAGAGTTTTCTACAATAAGTCTTCAACCGAGCTGATTTCTGTAACCTACCTAAATGAGAATATTAC
Source organism: Neopelma chrysocephalum (assembly GCF_003984885.1). NCBI lineage: Eukaryota > Metazoa > Chordata > Aves > Passeriformes > Pipridae > Neopelma > Neopelma chrysocephalum. The sequence continues at coordinate 2,991,599 of NW_020897725.1, forward strand.
TGTTATACATTATCAAACCATTGAACTAAAACATGCAGACATCCAGAATTTTGATGTAAAACTGCAGAAAATGTGCAGCGAATGTAATCTTTAGAGCATATTTTGTGATCATCATCCCGTGGGGCACTTAGGTATCTTTTGTTTTCCATATTACATATACTTAAAATATATAAAGCAAAATGAAATTCAGAAAAGATAGATAGCAAGCCACTTGCATGACATTAGAACTCTACATTACTACTGCCACAATAATACCCAATACCCAAGGCTATGAGTAGTGATAATCACACTACGCCTAACATAGGTTCTCACTAAATTGATAATCTGTGTTCTGATGCCTACTGGTATTAAATACCAATAAAATTTGGTCCCTTGTTGGGAGATACTAATCAAACATATGTTCTGCCATTCTGATCTATCTCTACTATTATCATGTAATGATGATACTCCGCAAGGCACAGAGAGCAGTACACAGCTTGATTCATTTCCCATTATCAGGTAATACACAAACTGTGTTTACTATAGTATGAAATTTCTGTTCATGAAAAGGGAAAGTAAGAAATACAATAGTGTTTAAAAAAAGAGAAAAAAATAAATGGGAATAATGTATAGCTGCTAGGGTGAGAATTGTGGGCCTACAACCATGAGTTTAGGAAAGACTGAGAGAGCTATAGTTGTATTTTATTGCTTATACTGTCTCTATGTAAGACGACTTGTGACAAGGTAAAGGTGATGAATAGAAAAGGCAGCTGCACAGCAGAGTTTTATTCTGCTGATGTTTACTTATGCCCCATAAAACAATAGAATAAAGCCTGAACAATTTGCATCCAATTCAGAAATCAGAATGGTAATGTTGATACCAAAAGATACTTTGAGCTCCTCTCTCTTGATTCCAGCTTCATTTTTCCCTTCCTGTCATTCTCTTATGCTACAGGTACTTCAGTCTCCAGGTTGCAGGTGGGAATGGCTACAGACATAGAAGCTGCATGATTAACGTGTAGTGAAGAGCAGTTTCACCGAATGCTGCTAGTTGTTATCAGTTCGCTAAAGAGCTGGCTCTCTTACATTTGTAAGAGAAAAAATGTGACAAGTACCTCTGCACAAAAAAAGTGAAACAAAGAAAAGTACATTTGCTCTGCAGGATAGGAGCTTTCAGAAATAGTAGCCCAAGCAAAGAGTTTGTGGCAGTTCTGAAATGATATAGTAAGATGTTAACAGCTTTTTATTCTGCTTGTTAGGCATCGCACTTTGTTCAGTACTATCAACAAATTGATGTTATAAAAGTCAGTGTTCTGGTAGGCTATATTAAGATGTTTCTCAATTTCTGTTTTGTTCCCTTGGAAAGAATAAATAGCTCTTAGTCTTATTTTTAGCTTTTCGACCCAGTGTTATTCTACATCACCTGTAGACTTTGTCCATTTTTGCAGTACTAGTCCCTATCTTTACCAACAAATGCATTTTAGATGTTAACATAGCTAGAAATTGTCAACAGCTATAGTCTTGAAAAGCTGAATTAAAAATTGGCCACGTTCATGGCTACAGTTCCTCCTGGGGCCATAGATGCTTGTCTTAGTTTCGGCACTTTGTGCAGAAGAACAGACTAAAGATGCTAACCCAGACAGAAAACTGCAGTTGCAACAAGCCCAGGCAAAAAGGATGAGGGGACATAGCAAGCCTCAGCAAACCCTCAGCCTCTGTGGGCATCAGTTCAGCAAGCCTGGGCAGAGACTCAGAGATAGGGCAGCCTCTCTGTGCAGACCTGTAGGGTCCAATGTCAGCCATCGAAAGCATCTGCATTTGGCATCAATGTTTCAGCCATGGCTGGTGGAGGAGAACGGGCTCTTGCAGGATGTGATTCACTGTTTTGATGACCCAAGTACCAACAGGCACTCCCACAGCAACGTTCATACCATTTGTTTTTTTCCTTTTTTTCCTGTTTTTCTCCATTGATACCATCATTTATATTTAATGTATAGGTCCATATGCAGAGCTTCCTAATTTTTCTGGTTGTACAATTTTGAGGCAGACCATGTGTTCTTGACACAACTGATCAGAGGTGTTTCATATTCTGAAGTTAAGAGCTTGGTAGTGTTAGATTCAGTATTATGTCTATTTGCAATAAGTGTTGAGGTGCCAAATACCTGATCCAGGCAGCTGGACTTAGTCTTGAGGTCCCCTCATGAACGAGGGAAGGAAACTGGGAGTGCGACTTCGCTGCAATACCCATATTCTGCAAGGTACTCTCTGTGGCAGTTGTGTGCAAAGAAGAGGCAGATTCAGCATCAACTTTCTGTTGTCCACTAGTGCTCTCCTGTTAAAAAATAAATGTTACATGGCTGGATAAGAAAGAAAGAAACATGAAGTTTAAAAAAACATGAAAGTTCAAACATTTGTTAAAATAACTATATTTAAGTAGTTGTTTGAACTCATATTCACAGGCAGAATGCCCCTTCATTGCAAATGAAAATACTTATCATCTGTCCCCCCACAAAAACTTTTCAAAGAAATTGGATTCTCTTTATTGAAAACCAAACCCTGGAAAATATTTATTTTTACTATTGAAAATCCCGTTTTGAAAAATATAATCAATATTTGAAAACTGACTATTTTCCTGTTTTCATTTATGAGAAATGTCAGAATAAATAAGAAATTAAAAACAACTCTTTTTTTTTCTCCTTTCTCAGATTTCCCATGAAAAACAAATGGTATTTTCCTTCAACTCTACTGGCAACAGAAATGTCAATATAGAAAGCCTTCAGGCATCAGACTGGGTTTCTCTTCAAAAGCACAAGGTTAATGAGCATATTGAGAATTGTCAGGAACTTACAAGTCTGAAGAAACCTCAGATCCATCTGCTGGACTATTTTCTTGATGATTCACAGAAGAGTGAAAGGTTGAATTACCAACCCTTGCCTTTAAGAGGATAGATAACAGTTTCTAAGCCTCTGATGATCGATCCCTCCCAGAATCAGACTGCGCAGCTGGCTTCCGAGATGTTAGAAATTCCCTGGGGGATACATATGTAATCTCAATGTTAGAAAGATTCACTTATCTATTGGTCAGAAATTATTTTATTGATAGTAAATAAAAGAAGATATCAGAATTGAGAGGCTTTGAAAATATGTCATCAAAACACTTGTTTTGAAATATAATCATAAGAAATACTACCAGTTCAAAAGAGAGGCAGTAACTTCTTCACTACCATCACCACCCCTTACTCAGAACTATTATTTGTTTTTCAAAAAGCTATTTAAAAAAACCCAAACCAACCTACCAACCAAACAAAACAAACAAACCCCCCCTCCCAGCTGCAATACATATAATTCCATGTGCTAATGGCTAAAGATAGCCTTATGGGTGGGAAATGGTAAAAATAACTGATCTTCAGAACATCCTCTCAAGTAAGAAGGTGTTGCTTTGCCTGTTTTATAGGGTGAGAAATGTTTTTCATAATCCCATTCACACTAAGAAGAACTATATGTTCTCAGTTCAAATTTGAACAACTGCAGAAGTAGTAACTTGAACGTGAGAAAAGATACATCCATTCTGCATAAAAGTGTCACTACCCAGCTCAGTGACATAACACAGCCAATGTTAGAGCCTGCATCAAAACAGAATTCAAGAGGTTTTTTGAAACTCTACTAAATACTTGCATTAATGAATATTAAACTTCTTTGAACAATATGGAACAGCTTAATAAAATCCTCAAATTTTTACTTTAAAATTGTTTTTTTTCCTCATATTGTGTGAGTGACTAAAATGTTCTATATGCATAGAAATACGTTATTTAGTACAGTTATCACACAGTTATATTTGATTCACAATTTGGCATTTCCCTTTTTTGTCTGAGCTGTATTTTTAAATAAAAACCTGTCTTTGTCTTAAAACACAATATAAAGCCGCTGTGCTAATCAATTAATAACATTTATGATCATCAGTCAAATTGTCTTTGTTACACTGATTTTTATCATCTGTCATTGTTCTGTATGTGTACCTGATTATTATCAGCCTGCAGGACATGTCTGTGCAGATCCTGGGATAATACACAGTAGATCCTTGCAGACTGCAGCAACTGAATTGAAGGCTCTAGCCACTGCTGGAGCACCACACCACAGAATAGAAACCAGCTAAAATATCGTGCTAAGATTCCTTCATGTAATCTTAAATTCTCCAGAAACTTGAGAGACTACCTTATGTATCTGCACAAACAGACACAGTGAAAATCTTGGCAAATAGTAATTTTCTGGATTTACTGTGTGACAGGAACATCAGGTGGTAAGTTAAATAATGCAAGGCACAGAAATTGAGTAAAAATCTTCCTGTGAGCCTGCTCATCACAGACTTGTGAGCAGCTGGTTCCCACTGCAGTTCCTATTTTCTTCTAAACCTCCCCAGCTGGGATAAGTGAAAGCCTTATCACGGTCACTGACAATCTGGCAGCCATCTGAGATAGGCTGTGAGTCAGTCCCCCATACAGCAGGAGGAACAGAAACTTCCTTGTGAGGTATTGGCAGCCAGCAGTGCCTTTTCTGCTTTGATTTCCCAATTCAGGGTACTGTATCTTCTCAGAGAGTGCTGCATCTCAGCATGGACAGCAAGGGAAGGTTACACTGGTATCTCTCATGCACTTAATAAAGGTTAACATGTAAAGTTGGAGTCTGTGATCCTCCTCAGGGCATAGCAGCTTTCCATATGAAAGACAAAAGGATCCTCCTACAAGATACAGGATCAAAGAGTTCAAGACACACTGTCTCTGTAAAGGCTGGTGGTGGCATTCCCATATCCACACCATCATCAGTGATGGAATATAGAGGAGATGGTCACGGGTTTGGACACATCAAGGGCCTGATGCACAAGTGTTCAGCATCTTCTTGAAGGGGCCGGATTTGTGAGCTCCATTAGCTTGCAGTGAGACACCTCATGCAGGCCAGCAGGCAGGGTGCCACCACCTACACTGGAAAGGTGCTGAATTCTGGGTACTGGATTCTTCCAAAAGTAAAATACGTATCAAATGCAAGAATGGATTGAAAAACACTTTTCTGGCAGGTGAAATAATTCCAAGTGTACACAGAAGAATGGTTTACTGTGGAGAAAAGGAAGATATCTGTGCAAGTACATTCATATTTCTATAATTATTTATATTTATATATAAATATATATTATATAATTTATATTATATATTATACATATTTGTATGTTAAATATATCTAATATATTATATTAGATATATATATTTCTATATTAATTCCAAGACAATGGTGGGGGAGGGGGAAGGGGAGGGCATGAGGAAGTGGCAATGGAGGGGAAGTAACTAAAACAAAGCAAAGAGAAGATTCCCAGTAAATGGAACAGTTTCTGTATGACAGTCAGGCAGAGATATCTACTTATTTAAAAGGTTGATAAGACATATAGGTGAAACGTTAAAAATGTTAAAAATTCCATGCAAAGACTGATCCGGCAGCCCCACTGTGACGAGATCCTCAGTGATGAGCCTGGCAGGTAATCGATGGAGATTTGCTAAGGCACGTGCTCTGCAGGTACTTAATGCCTTTGTAATCACAGCTAAAATGAAGCTCACCTCCAAACCTTACTTCATTTTTTTCAGAATCTAACAGGATCCCTACAAACATAAGAAATATAAAGATGCCAGGGTACAAGTGAACAAGAAACCGACCTCCTTTTAACTCATGTTACTTGCAGAAATCTGTGGGTGTTCAAGAAATACAGGATTGGGATCAAAGAATGATTTTCTAAATTATACCAAGTGGAATATTCTGTGCATCTGAACTAAATATCCTCTGTAAATACATAGCTGGCAGACTTTTGCAGCATGAAAGATACATGTACTCGTGTGTGTGTGTGTTTGCATGCACAAGCGAATGTTAAATTGGCTTATATTGGTGCATATTTAAGCAGGAAACATGAGTAACAGGTATTACCACTAATAAACTACTGAGTTTAGAACTGTGCATTTCAAACAAAACGTTATGTTTCTTGAACAGCCATAAGCTGATACAGATTTTTCTCAAAAACTTTGAGTCAAGTATTAGAAGTCTTTTTCCTTGGTAACATCAGTATAATTTATGTCTCCTTAACAAAAAAGTTAGAAGTCTGTTCATCAAGCAGATTGTGTCTGGGGGAGATTTTATGCTAATAAGTTAGAATTCTAAGTTTGATTTACTTGATCGATAATATGAAAAGAGTAACAGAGAAAAAGAAATACATTTTTAATATACTGCTCTGCAGTCTCTGTAGTAAACCAGCAATGAACTATGAAATTTATTTTTTAGATTTCATTAGAATTGTATTAAGATGTATGAAAGATTATTATCCATATAAGTAAAATAAAGAAAGATCTGTCTATTGTGATGATTACAATATTTTAAAAAATCCTTAGAGGTTGGAGTTTCCTGGTGGGTTAGAAACGCTCGCTCAACTTAGTCTCAAACTACAGTAGATGCAATAATTCATAGCATCTGAATGGTAAAACAGTATTCCGGTATTTAAATTAGCCTTTAATAGATGGCATGAATCATATTCGTACTCATGCTTTTGTACATTGGACTGCACTGCCAGAAATGCAATGTTCTTGGTGACATTGTTTAAGGGTCTAATCTCACATTACTGGTTCAATAAGCTTCCAAGGGCTGCAGAAAATGAGATGGGGTACACTGAACAAACTAATACAAAAAGAACTTACGACAAATAAAGCATTCCGCAGCTTTTTAGATAACTTTTCCAGAAGAAGATAATTTTGAGTTACATTTCTGTCACAGCAGCAGTGTACCAAAAATTATGCTTAATGAAAAGTAGAAGAAGAAGATGACAAATTGTATCCAAATCCAAGTTAGTGGGTTCCTGCAAAACAGTAAGTTTTAACCATGACTATTTGTAATGTGATAAAGTATAATGTAAATTTAATGGCTTTCAAGACACAAGCTATTAAATACCATACAAACCTGGTAAATCTATTTGAAAAGTCAGTTGCTAGGCTCCTAGATCTTGCTACACTTTCAGAAATTGCAAGTTTAATTTCCAGCACCCCAGTCAAGATTCAGAGCTGCAGCAAAAACAATTACTTTCTTTAAGGTTTTACATACCAGTCAGGAGAGTCACTATTCCAGGAGATTGCCAATATATACAGAGACAGATACGTGCAAGGAGGGAAATCCCCATAGAGGGAGGAATGAGGGGCTGTTTCACCACTGTTAACCTCCTGTACCTCAGTCTGTAGCCAGCCAAGCTGCCATGGCAGGGTTGTGACAGCTTTGCCTGAAGTCATTCCCCAGCCATTGGCTGGACTGAGACTGAACTGAAAGAGGATAAAAATATACTGCATAGGAAAAATACTAAACTTTTCTTTGCTGGGGAGCAATGAAAAATACCCAGTAGACAATAGCGCCAGTAGACAAGTGATCCATAAATATGTTTCTATAGCACAAAAAAAAAAAAAAGAAAAAAAGGAATTAACTGCAGAACATTTTATCATGCTGAGCAAAATGCAGACTTCTGCAGGATGTAATAAAGTCACAGCGTACCTGTCTCACCGCTTTGCTCACACTGAGTTATCTCCCAGCTCTCATAGACCAAGTTCCCTCAAGCATCAGCAACTAAATATTTCTCTGCATATTCAGCTGAAACTTTCATGAATTTTTAAGATCTCAGGCTTAACATATTTATGAAGAAAATTCTTGAACTACTATTAAAATATATGAAAGAATCAATGAACATTCCATGAAAAACCACAAAGATTCACAACTCTGACAAAGGTACATCCCTTGGTATTCATATGCTCTCACGCACATACTGGGCTTGAATGAGCAGAGTGGGGGCATCCCCTCTTCTCTCATGATACCTGTTCCACTGCCTCCTTCAAAAACGAGTAGAATCAGTGGAAACATGGCACTGGCATACTTCCGTAGTTACTACTGTACAGAGTAATCATACCTTTACACTTCCTACCTATTTCCTGGAACTTATGACACAGGATGCTTAACCCTATCTCACTATGATGTTTTGGCCCTGGACCCTTTTTTAGCAAACACTGTATCTCTGAAATTTTGTTTCCAATCTGTAAAGAAAAGATCTAGAGAGGTTATATATTTCTGTCCTGTGATATCATCAAACAGTAGAATTGCAAAGCTACAATTTAAAGCTGGATGCTGAGTAAAAAGTCAGTTTAAATTACCCTGCTTGGCCAGTGAAAACAAAGCCTTGGAGTGTAAATGTGGCTTCAGAATGAGATATTTAAGCTTTGTTGAATCTGATCCACAGGCAGATTATTTGGGTGAGCGTGCCTAGCTACCAGACACCACTACTTTCACATGACTACTGCTCTTTATCCACAGATGGATAAGAATGTCCAAGAATATCAAGACTGATGTCGTATGCCTTTTTTTTTAACAATATTTTATATAACCAAGATAGTGTAAATCAAGATTGTCAAGCCAAAAGAAAAAAATCCCTATGAGAGTAATTTCTTCTAACATAGAAACAGCTTTTTTATTGTAAATAAAACCAATGCCATTTTCACTCCAAAGCTCCTGTGCCTATTTCCCTACAGCATTCTTCCTGAGATCCTTCCCAACTATTTTCCCTTAAAGAAGCTCATCCTAACAAAAATCCAACTTGTAAGCATTATTAACACCTACATTGGCTGTAACAGTCCAGGAAGAGTAATGACCACTTATCCTGCCAAAGTTCCCATTCTGTTTCCCTGCTATACCGAGTTTGTGGGATAAACTATCATTTTGAAAAGAATAGGAGAAACATGAGTATTTCCTTACATGACATGAAGATTCATGCCGGTACATTGTTGTTTCTGAATTTATGTCTGTGAAAGCAAGAAGACATACACCTCCCTAAGAGCATAGCAAAATGTAGCATATTTTTTTATCTGCTACTACCAGTAAAGTAAATAGTTAAGAATGAAATCAGTTGAAACAGTCAACCAAAAATTTGAATTACAGTCTTTGCACATAGGTCTTAAATTTAAGATATTAATTCAATAGACTAATATCATCATTTATCTATACCTTACGAGAACAGCAAAGGTATACAGCAAACTTGAAAATTGCATTTCTGCCTAAATATTTTGAAGGAATTCTAGTTTTAAATAAAAGATAAGTCTTTAATTTAGAAACACCTATTCTCAGTTTTCCTGAAGTAATCCCATTAAAATCCACCTTTGAAGCATTTTCTAATTTGCTAAAAAATACTCTTTAAAACTTCAGCAGGAAAAGAGAAAAAAAGATCAGAACATATTACTGTATTGAGGATCTTTTATGAAATTGAAACTATTACAATGCCAGCTGACGATGACTGGAATAATTTTTTTTTTAAGTTTTCCAAGTCCAAAAAAATGAAGCAGACAGTCTTTAGAAGTGCCTAACCCAATCGCAGTTGCAAAGCTGCAAATTGTTGCCACTTGTTACAAATATCTTCTCAAGCGAAGTTTGTATAGAAAAGTAGATAGTGAGACCAATTGATTTAACTGGGGGAAAAAGAAAAGTTTTGGACACTAAGATATTTTTTGATTACAGAGAATTTACGTCCATTACTTACAACTACTGGGTGGTCATTACTACTTAAAGATAGCATCCAGCACAGCCAAGGGAAAAAAAATGTATACAGCCTTGTATACAGCATTGAAAAGGGAGAGTAAGATGTAACAACACCTCACATATGTAGGTAGGTATGATTTCTGAGACCCAAAAGCCCTTAATAATAAAACCAGGACTCACTTGTAAAGGAAACACCCTAATTTCACTATAGGAAGCATTTTGCAACAGATCTTGGTTTCCTAGACTCCCTGGGAATTGGGAATACCACAGTAGAGTGTATTTTTTGTTGTATTTAGATATCAGAAAGAATCAAAAAAATACAGGAAGCTTCCCATTAAAGAAGTCCATGCTAAGCAAAAATACAGGAAAGCGTTAAATTTGTTCTGCACAAATAAAAAAACTCTGTGTCCTGTCCCTCTATCTAGAAACATTAATAACTCGAAACAAGGGCTCAGTTGACTTTGCAAGGAAGTAGCTCCTGGACTGCAGTGAAAACTCATTTGCCAAGCACTCAATGGATTAAGGCAGAACTGACGTATTTTACTTTACTTTTAATTTCTAAAATTGACTTACTTGTTGCAAACAACCTGGCAGAGGATGTATAATTTTGTTGTCAATGCTAGGCAGAGTTTTGCTGGAACTGGATGTCTTTTACTCAGGGCATTTTTCTGAGGGAAAGTTCACCTGTGCAGTTCCTCATGGAGAAGTTTTGTGGCTCTGAAAATTTAAAATTTTCTCTACCAGAAGAAAGCTTTTCCAAAACCAGATAAACATGAAATTCTCAACAATACACTTCTGCAGAGTCACCTTTTGAAACAGCTTTTCTTTTGGAGAAAAACATGGTTAACCATCTTTTGCCAGTGCTCTGCAAAGACATTTTACCTTGCATAATCTTAAGCCACAGTTTCTGGAACTCCAATTATTGTTTAAGGGGTAATAAATCACCTTGTGTCTTTCTGCCTCCTTCTTTCCCCTGTCAATTGGTACAGAAACCTACTAAAATGCTGAAGAGGGAAGTTTCCATGAAAGTTCTATATTTTTTTGCTGGAGGAGCAGTAATACACATTTTGAATCTGAAATAAAGGTCGTTGCAGAGTCACCAACCCATAGTTTTTCTTCTCTGTGGGATGCACTAAAGATCCACTGGTGAGCTTGATTCAAGATGTTCTTTAGGTATAACTGATTTTTCACTGAACATTCAGACAAATTAAATGCTCCAGGTATTTGTTTCAACCTCAAAATCCTTCTCAGAGCCCGTCCCAGTCTTATGACCTATGAGATACTGGCAATCTGCCACGCTAATCTTGTTTTTTAAGACTGAACAACACATATCACAGTCTTCATACCCCTCCTGTGTACCAGTCTCACTATTGCATCGTTGAAAAAATCCTGATCTGTTTGAGGTGGGGCTGCAGCAGCACTTGCATGGACGGTGTCCCTAATCCAGGCAGAGCTTCTGGTCGGTGTAGGGTAGTAGATAAAAATTGTTTCTAACAAGGTGATGTTAAAATACCATTATAATATATTATATTATATTATAATCTTAAGACTATTTCTCGAAATAAATTCTAAGAAATCATATTGTCGTGTCGAAGAAAACCATTAGAAACTTTTAAAGGAATCACTTAAAATAAGACATTTATATCCTTTTAAGAGAGATGAACACTCCTAATTTGAAAATCCTGATGAGTAAGCCAAATCCTATTTCTCTGCTCAGTATAATAAGTACACACCTAATGATAAGACCTTGGTGACACATAGGACAGTTCTTAATAAAATACTCACTTAATGAGGCAAAATGCTGCAACACACACAGTCTTGAGCTGCACAACCAAGTTAATATAAGTATGATTAAGCATTGGGTTCCTTTTTCTCCCTATGGCATTCAGAACAGCTCAGATCTAAACACAAAAGAAGAGAGGCTTTTTTTTCCTCCTTAGCACATAAATTATTACATTCTCAGGTTCATAAAATAATATTTATGAACTCTCGCTCGCTATTGGGATTACTAACAGGGTATCTGTGTGTCTGCCTGGTGACTGTATAGCTTTATACAATTTTCTTCCCCGCTTCTAGGCCACTAATAATACCTAACAGTCATTGCTGTTAGGCAATTTGATTTATGTCAGGGCTGTGACTGAAAGGTCTGTAGAAATCTTTGTCATAGTAATCGCTACCCAGTTTTTGCCTATGGAGGACTCTGCTGGTGGCGACGGGGCTGCCTTACTCCTCTCTCAGGTGCCACATTCCTTCTGGAGTCTCTTGTAGCTGCTCAGTTTGGGGATAAGAAGTGCCCAATATGTAGAAATTGATGCTGATATTACATCCAAGCTTTCAAAGAATATCTTTGTTTGATGTGAGACCATTAGCTGCTGTGGAGTGCCTCAGCTAGGTGAGAAGGCAGAGGAAAATCACCTACAAACTGTCTCGGTCCATGGTCAAACCCACTGCAGAAAACAAATTACCAAAGCACAAGCTAGCTCAGCCTTTTATGGCAATGCCATCTTTCTTTTCATTCTTTCTACATTGAAAAGGACAGTTTGGCCTGAGTCACAACATAAATGCAGCACAGCAAGACAAACTTGACTGATGAGCATAAGAATACAGCAGTGGTTCATTTAATCAAAAGCTTTTATAAGCAACTAATGTAAATTAAAATGCTGAAAGGAAAAATCAAAGTTACCCAGGCTGCTTGAACCTGCTTTAAAAGCATACCAACACCCAAATCCACACCCTTTTTTTCACTTCTTTAGTTCCTCCTGGAACTATAATATATAGTTTTTTATAATTAAATAAAAACCACAAACCAGAACTTTCGAACAGGATTGTACTTTACATTAACAAAATGCTCCTTCATGAATGAGTCAGTCTGGGATGCCCATTAATGGCTAACAGCTCCGTTAAAAAGGGTGAGCAAAATAGCCTTAGAATGTTTTATTGTTTAACGTGAAAGCACTCAGAACAATGGATGGGCATTTTTTTTCTATGAATCAAAATAATCACATTTAATTAATTAAATGCACACAGCATCTGATTCTGTAGCTGTTCTGTGCAGGGAAGTCAACTGGGTTTAATAAGATGCAACACAATAGAGTCAATTAGTGCATTTGTCTCTAACCTACAAAATGAGGCCAGTTGGTTTGCTTGCATGTAAACTTACTCCTGAATGAGTATCTGTGATCTACAGTGACAGCTACTGCAGATAGGTTTTTTCTATTAGAAATGGCTACCAGCTATGGCTTTAAAGGCCAGATCAGAAGCAGAGCAGGAAATCACCAAAAAAGCCACTTGAATTCAGAAGTGTCATGGGATCATTTTTATCTTTGAAAAACAAGACAAAGTGTCAAAAACCAGATACCTGAAAACAGAAACCCTATTTCTGAAATATCTATTTTTAGACTATGTCATGTTCCTTCTACATTCAGTCAGGAATTTGCAAGAAATTCGAGTGTCTATGCTGAATAGAAATATGAGCAGAACAGTATATAGTATGAAGCCAGACAAATGTCTGAGGAAAAAAAAGTAGTTTAGGAACTTATTTTTTCAACTAGTCAATATGATTGCCTCCCTACTGAAAAGAAATCAGAGCGTTATAATACCAATATCCTGGCCATGCAGTATACTTACTGGGAAGTCTACTAATTGTGTGTTAGTTTATTGGATATACCTGTCTGCAGTACAGGGACAGGGATTGATTTTCAGTGTCATGGTTGAACAGAAAATAATCAGGTCAGCCAAAGACAAGAATACATTGGCAACACTCTCTCGCTCCTCCCCAAATAAATCCAAGCTTTGGTTCTTATTTTATTTTGAATGAGAGGATGATATAGCTCAGGAGAAGGAGTGGGTAGGTAACCAGTAAACGCCTTTTAGAGTATCTGCTGCCATTTGGAGTTTGGGCATGGCAACCAAATCATTATAGGGGAGAGAAATGAACTCTGGAAACCAATGTCTTGCAAATGACCACTCCTTGAGATAATCTAATCTCTCCTCTTTTAATACTAAAAGGATGGCTAAAAAGGTAAAAAGGCAATCCATCCTGGTAGCAGTTTAGGCTTTGAGAAGACTCAGCTGAACAGGAAAGATCAGAGCAGATTATAAAACAGTATTCCTCCAAGTCATTTGCATAAGAAAGCAAGTTCATACCATATCCCAGACCTGCTAAAAGGAAGACAGATCATGGCATGAGGTGTTAGAGAAGAATCAAGTGCTGAGTTGTCTTTCAGGAACAGAGCAGTCATGAATTATTGATTACATGGGAGTGTGTGTGTGTGTGTACGTGTACGAGTGGAAACAGGGAAAGTAACCGGCCTAGATCATTTTCCATGCTCATCCTGCAAAACCACAGTCTTATCAAGTGTCACCATAACACAACCCAGTAAACTGATCTCATGGCTGTGAGCAGAAGGCTGTTGATTCACCTTGCTTTGCAAGCACTGTGTCAGTTTGTGTTATGTTAGTTTTACATTTCTCGTTAGAGACAAAAAAATTAGTAAAGAAAGCATCAACCTGTTGTCAGTCGGCCATATACTGAGTTTAGCCAGACAACCTCGAGAGGACCCTCCCAAGCTAGATAATTCTTTGATTTTCTCAACTAAAACTTTAGTCCATACTTATATATTGACAATACAAATAGTAGTGTATTATGTCAGCCATTTTCAAAGGAACAGTATTAAAATATATGTAGTATTCCATTCAGTCATCTGTTCACAAGGAATGTTAATACACTTACAAGTATCTTCCATAACATGCCAACTTGGACACTGTTTTTCTTCCTGAAAAATTTTATTTACACTATGTCTCTGCACTGGATACCCAGATGTTTCTATTTCCATAATTTTATTTTTACAAATGCTAAATGGCCACAGTTATCATTGAACCTTTGAAGGCTGATGTAGGGTCCCATAGCCCATTTGTAGGTACAAAACATCTTTTTATGTGGAGGAGTTTTGAACATAAGACCCTCCAGGGCTGAAAGAGAAATCAGCCTTCTGTGGTATAAAAGATTTTATTGACCCCAAGTGAAAATGAAAGTTGAGAACTGAAACCTTTCATGATAGAACTCTGGTTTTACACACAGACACCAGTCCTGGTTTGAGATGCTATTTTGGGTTGGCACGATTAAGTGGCCAGATTTCATAATTAAAGCAGAAAGAGGAGATAACTGTCTGATTAACATTTAAAAAAATGAAAACAGTTTGGTAAACATAAACGTTTGCAAAGTCTAAGGGAAAGATGTGAGTGGGCTGAGGGTAGTTGAACAAAGACACAATGATTATTCTTAATATAGAGTTTTAAAAGTTATGAAAGATATTATAATTTTTTGTATATTATAAACATATCACACATCCTCCTTCTTTGTACTTTTGACTGAATTTCATCCCTGGAGACATTAATGAAGTGTGTGGGACATTTGCTGGAGACATGTTGGTGGACCTGGTTTGATCATGACATTGAAGTGCACAGTCCCTTCCATAATCTATGGTCCCATGATTCTAACTGAGTACTTCCACTCTACTGTGAGAGTTTTTGCTTATCTTCATATATTTTATGTTCATCTTACTCACCTGCTAACTCTTGTTTTCTCAATAGTACTATAGCTTGAGCGTGGCTCAGGAACCAGTATCTCCATTACGCTAAATTTTATTGAACTCAATAAACCGAAAGATCTTGGCTGAGGTTTTTATTCTTCAATACTCTTCAGTTCATCTTGTTACACTGAGAATTGCTGATGGCGCAAAATGGCCCTTAGAGCATACAGGGAAGGGTGTGTGGGTGGTTCAAAATTACAGTGCAACATCAGCTACTGAACAGTTTTCTTGGTAAGCGCCCAGCATGCATGTGCTAAAACCTTGGGTTAGGCAATGGTATGCTGCTCGAGTTTGCGCTCAGTTATCTGGAAATTGAAGTGATATGTCAACATCACTAAATAGGCATTTCTAGGAGACTGAGAGAGAAAACTTGTTCGCCTGAGATAGAAGCATAAATGTTACATTTTGATAACATAGGTAGTTTTCTTCTCTGCTTGTAGAGCATAGACATCTAGCCTGACCACTGAGTAATTTTTTTTTCTGCTTGCATAATTTATCTACCAGAAACTCACTGGAGTAAACTTCAACAATTTGTGAGTCTTCTGAATTTGCCACAGTTTTTTTTATTTCAAAGACCTGTTTTTTAAAAAAATATAAATGCTTTGTTTTCCTGTGTCCAAAACCAATCTTCTAAATTCTCGTTTTTGACATTTCATTGAGAAATTAATCTACTTCTTGAACTAAGGAGAATAAACCAAGGGATTGCAAATGAAAAGTTTTGCTTGAACAAAGCAAACTATTTTTCATTTTGGTAAAAGAATAAAAAAAAATGAGGTCTATGTAAGGCAACCTTTTCTTTTTCTAGCAGTTAACTGAAAAGGCAATCTTTCACATAACTATTTAACCTATTCTGATTTCATGGACACTTTGGCTTTATGAAGATTTCATATTGTTCTGAAGGAACATTATGAGGAAGCGAAAAATCCGTGTTATGGGGAAGATCTGCAAACTGGATGCCTTGCTTGAGTGTTCATTGGTACACATAAAAAATGAGATTATTTTGAATAGGAGTTATTATCCAGCTTGTTTATGTCTGCTTTGAATGTTCCTAGAGAAAGCACATTTTTGGCACACAGAAGCACCAAAGTGCTACTGGTTCATGACCCAATTCATTCGTTATTGAAAAGCATCACCCCAAACACCTGGTAAAAATAACTTAGCCTCATGTCCTGAAGTTAGTTTAACTATTAAGGTATCAAAGAATTTGGTACTGAGTTAATAAATCATTTTAGTAAGCATTGTTATGAGGTAGGATGCAGAAAGAAGCAAATAACCCCATGGAAATCAATCTGTCAAGGGCTGAAAATGAATTACTGTAGAATGGAGTATGTTTTAACTGCTTCTCAGCTGTTTGACTGTTGAGCCATAAAAAATACAGACCTTTAGTGTGCACTGCAGACCATATAGTGTCAATATGTCTAACTTCAGGACCGAGTATTTATAACAGTTCAAAAGCAGCACTAAAAGATATGCTTGTGGGATTGACACCCAAATTGAAAAACTGATGAAGTTCTTCATTACTGTGGTAAGAAAGGTGTGTTGGATATATTTAAGATAAAAGATGGTTCTACCTGGTTAGAATTAGTTGGCATTGCTGGAACAAGGCACGGTATAATTTCGTCATAGCCTTTCTAATGAAAGGCATAACATTAGCAAACTCTGAATAAAAATGTGTAAAGCTGGGAAGGTTAATCATCAAATTAAACATAGGGGAGATTCAAACCACACACTCTGCACATGTGCTCATGATGGATGATGGCCCTATTTCCCCACACAGGGTGAGCATAAACCTTGTGCAAGGACTTACTTCATTATATAGACTTAATATTAATACTTGAAGGAGTTATCATCAAGGGTCATTGACCTCCTGTCTGCTCTGACTGCAAAGGCATCCTCCTGTTGAATTATGCATAGCTATATTTATGTTCTAATTTAAATATCATTTAATATTTAGCTTATTGCTGTACATTTGCATAGTTAACTACATGGTTATCTGCTGTTTACCAGGCCTGCAGGTTTCAGGGCCACAGAACAGAGCCTGGATTCACTTTCCTGTGAACTGCCTAGCTCTAGTTGTAGGAGCTTACTTTTCTAAACCTGAAAAAAAAAAGATTAAATCACCTTCATACTTGAAGGGGGAAAAAAAAAGAAAAGAAAAGAAAACAGCATAATGTTCTATACGCCAAGGACCTAAAGGCACTCTTTCCCCCTTGGAAGCACAAATTAAAGAAATGAATTTAGCTTTCTTAGATTATTTAAAACTTCAATCATTTGGATGTTTATTAGATGCAGTAAAGACATTGTGAAGATTTATATTTTATGCATAGAATTTCATTAGGCAAGGTGCTGAATCAACCACCTGAGTAGGAAAGAACAGAGTAATTCACAAAACATTGACAGTCCACAGTATGTCTTGTTCTTGTAGAAGTCTATGGAGAAAGGAGAGAAATTTGGAGGCTTCCTCTTCCTAGTACATCCTTCCTACCTATGAGATAGAAGAGCTAATGCTCCCTCTGGAAAATGAATTTTCTATGCCTAGAAAATAACATGTCTCCACTGCTCAGAGGAGAGCCAGTTTTAGGTGTGCTGGGCACCAAGACAGGCAGGCTGGCAGCCTACCCCATGCTGTTTGACTGTTTGAGGCTCCAAGATCAGCCCTGCAACAGCATTGGCCCTACCCATGACCTCTGCCTCCAGCCTCAGTGAGCAGGGGGTTGTGTCTGTGCTGAGGGAGCCCTATGAGTGGGCTGTGGCTACTTTGTGCAATATGGATAATGAGCAAGTCCTGTCATGAGAGCAGATTTGCTCTCTCCTGGCTTCCCAAGTTACCCCAGAGGAGTGAAAAAGAGCCAGACCATTAATCCACTTACCCTTGCACCAGCCTGCAGAACTGGCTAGATGCACCAGCGGGATGGTGCAGCCTACGTGCCCAAACCTGTGTGCTGGAGATCTGCATGAGGGATTGTGCCTCAGGGATCACAGTCCCTCCTCAGCTCCTCTGCAGCTTGTCTGGCTCCACACCACCCCTCAAACGCCCTGGGCTCATCTGCCCACAACAATCACATGAGCCCCCACCAAAACTTTTACAATTCTTCAGGCCAAGATCACTGACCTCCAACCTCTCATGTTACCTCCAACCAGGAACCAAGGAAACCTGGAATGGGGATGAGATGTGGGATACAATACAAGGTAATGCATTTAGACTAAGCCTCAGCATTCCTGCTGCAAAACTCCTGGCCAGACAAAAGCTAACTGAACATGAAAACAGTTCAATGCATTCTTTATATCATCAACTTTAGAACTGCAGCAGGGATAGCACAAATTAAGCGTGTGTTTTCAAGAAGATTTGGACCACAATTTAAAATTACTGACAGAAGAAAATAAATAATTCATCTAGCTGAAAATGTCTCCTAAAAGAACTATTTCTTGACAGTAACAAATAAACTCTCTGTTTATATTACACAACAAGCAATACAGAAGCGTATACCCATCCCCTAATGGACTCTCTTATTTTCAAAATTAATTACTCCAGCAAGACTATGAAAAGTAAAATGCAAAATGTTTTTCCTTTTTTGGTCATAGCTGAAAAAAAAATTATTATATTTCTAAGGAGTTTTTAATTTAAAAATTAAAACGCTTTCATTTATCTTTATACTTTAACTAGATGTTATACAAGTAGAAGGAGGTCTGTTATGACACTTCTGAAAACAAAATAGTGTTATTAAACCATGGCTGTTTAACAACTTTCCTGCGATACCTTATGAATATGGTTTTCTAAAGTGGATGCTGATATTTTTCATCTCATTTGCCAAGTTGCAGATCCTAAGGCCAGGGACAATTCTGGTTTCTGTGTTTGGTTTTTTTGCTATTTTTTTTAAACCTGCTCAAGTTCAGGTATGTGTCCATGGAAGTGTATTTACAATTGAAGAGAAGTCTATAGAGGTAGACAAGCTGTATCTAAACAAGCTGTACTGTATGGGACCTGAAATAGCTGTACAGGCTCATGCTCCCAAAACAACATCTGAGCCAGCTGGTAGTCAGATCTACTATTCATATGAGTTCCCCAGTTGGGACATTAACCTGTGCAGGATCAGCTTTGAAGAATTCTCCACAGAGCTCAGTATATTGTGTTTAATACACTTGAAGTGAGCAAATGGAGTCACCTAGGACCTTTTTTACTCTTGTTGCTAATTTTTTTTAAGACCAGGACTGGAAAACAGTCTATCAGAAAAGGCTGAAGAGTAAACCCACCATAGGAAATGCCATTATGGCAGTAGGAAGAATAAGACAAGATAAGCTCATTCAGAAAGCCAGGGAGAAGACAATGAAGGAATCCTGCAGTCAATTGTGTTAACAGTCAAACAGGACAGATTCCAGCCTTTGGATAAGCCTTTTTTCAGCCTCAAACACTGCATAGCACAGATATTTTCAGTATGCATTTAAACATAAACTGTTATTAAACCTGATTTGGTGGCTTGGAAACTTCCAAAGTGCTAAGCAAATATGATTTGGCTATCATTTTGTGGGAAGAAATGTACTATTTGCTCAGGAATAGGTAAAGATAAATGCATGGGAAATTATAATAGTGAAAGGGGAGAGAAACATGTTTTCTGTTTCTAACTTAAAGAATGCATATTTCAGCACTATTGTATATTGAGTCCTCTAAATATAATACCCAACAATATTAAATGCATGGCATCAATTCTAGATTTAAAAAAAAAACAGAGTAGGGAATCTATAGGAATGCAGAATTTTGTAAGTAAACTGCTTACCTGATTGTTTACGCCAGACTTTTCACTAAGACAACAAAGCCAGGGTGATTTCCCTTGATTAAAGTCCCCATTTTGGACCAGAACATGCCTCTTTCCTGCTTGGGTTTTGATTCAGCCCTGTACTTGAACCCAGATGACTGTTTCTGCCACTGTCAGTGTCCATTTATCTTTCTTTTTCAAACATTTTCTTATCATAATAGCTAGCAAAGAATTTGCTAAGATTACGCTGAGCAGTGATTTTATCTACACCCTGAAAATATTCAGATCCCATTGTCAAGCTGACTTGAGTCCTGCTGCTATTCATGGGAATCCACTCTGGAAACTAATTATGAAGCCATACACACTGTGACCAACACGTGCAAATGGTTTGGCACAGGCCAGTGAGAGAGATCCAGGTCGGTCCTGTTTATCCACCTTCCGTAGTCATGAACTGCACCTTCCAGCTGTCTATGCAGATCACCTCAGTCTGTCAACAGATCCTCTGTAAATACGTTCAGCTCACTAACCTCACCTCACTAACCTAACCTTCTTGTGAGATCCCACCCTTGAGCATAAGGGAGCACTCAAGATCCATAGATGCTCATGGCTGAAAGCAACAGCAAAGGTCAGAGGGTCCACAAAAGCTTACAAAGTTTTATTAGTGAATTACACCCTTGGCATGGAAACAAGTATGCTAGACCCTGACCTACTGTATAAGCATACAGCAGTGGGCTTTAGATAAAGGAGTAAGGTGAAAAGAAAGAGAGAAAGAGAGAGAGAAAGGACGAGAGAATGAGAGAAAGAGAGAAAGAAAGAGAAAAAGAAAGAACAAAAGAAAGAGCAAAAGAAAAAAGAAAGAAAGAAAGGAAAGAAAGAAAGAAAAAGAAAGAAAGAAAGAAAGAAAAAGAAAGAAAGAAAGAAAGAAA